>NW_020799122.1:5391588-5466100 GCF_003259725.1 Athene cunicularia | reverse complement strand
AGGCTTAATCTCATTCTCTCGTCCTAACACTTAGCTCCCTCCCAGCCCTGTTTTCTTGGCTGATTTCTACTCCAGAACTCTCGCTGGGATACGGGTCTTTGGCAGGCAGCGTCCTGCGTGCACACGTGCTGCTGAAGGACAGCTGACTCTTAGAATTGAATTCTTTCTTCCAGCCTGAAACACTCCTCTGGGATCCCCTCTCGGCCATTCCCCTCTTCCTAGGGAACGGCAATCACATTGTTCAGCCTCGTGCATCAAGGTGGCAAATCTAATCCAGCAGAGATTAGTTTCAACCCAGTTTTACCTTCTAATGCGCGGGCCTGTGGGGAAGGAATTCAGCCCGCTGGAGAGCAGGTGCCTGCTGCTCCCATCCAGGGCAGGCAGGAGCATCCCTCAGCCCCGTCCCAGCCGCGGCAGGCAGGATGGCTGGTGTTGAGCACTTAAGCAGCCCAGTGAGAGCTTGGCCTGCTGATTGGAGATGCCGTTTTGGAAAGGGAGGAAGGATCTGGCTTTCCTCAGGTCATGCAGGTAGCTGGGACTTGTGTGGCTGAGTTTATTGGCTTAGAAAAGCCTCTCTGCCCAAAAAAGGCTGTTCAGGGCAGGAGCGGGGGAGAGGCTGGGGTTTATTAAACACTTCTTATTAATAGAACATGCCCCTTAAAATGAGAGCTTTAGCAAAGGGCTCTAGGAGGAACTTCAGCCATTCGGCTGAGTCTGAGTCACTGGCCCTGGGGACTGAATTCCTGTGTGCTATTGTGAGTGTTTGCCTTATCGCAGTCTCAGCCCGGCTTGCATACAATGTGGAGGGTGGAATGCCTTTGAAATACGCTCCCCTCTTGCTTCCTTCCATCTGGAGCAGAGCTGTGACACTGGTGGGCTGTCCCATTCCCCTCCAGCTGAAATGCAAGGGTGTGAGGTATGTGCAGTGTCACCCATCCTGCTCTCCTACCATGCTGCTGGGGCTGTTGCACCTCTGGGCACATGTCCCTCGGCCATCATCCCTTTGGCCTTCACCATTTCTGTGCTGCTTCTTGCTCCCAGAGAAATAGGGGGCTCGGGCCGTGGCGGGAGCGGGGTTTGAGGAGGGTCTTGGCCTGGGCTGTGAGGGGTCGTAGGCTATGGGAGGCACTTGGCTTGGGCCGTAGGGCTGGCAGGCCGGGGGAGGGGGGGGGTGTGTGTGTGTGATGGTGGGGGCCTTTGGAGGCAGCCTCGCAGGGTTTGTGAAGCACTTGAGGACTTTTCAGTAGTGGTACAAAGACTGTGATGTGGGAGAGAGAGGGACTGGTATGGCCTGTGATGGAGGGGGGCCCTTGGTAAAGCCTAGGGGAGGAGAAGCAGAACGTGAGAGTTGCAACCTTATTTTGGGAGGGGAGTGATGTGTTTCTAAGCCCTTCTGTAAATATGCCTTGTGCTGGGAATCTGCTTTTGGGAACAGCATGTGTGGTTGTCTGCTATGGTACAGCGTAACAAGGGAGTTGGGTCTGTTTGTTTTGCAGAAGGTTCTGAGTTCCCACAGCCTCCTCAGGTTGCAGGAATGTACTTACTCAGTGCTTTGGCTATAATTTGGAAATAGTACTTAGATGCTTGACTTTTGTTCCTGGCGTTAGATTCAGTGCTCTGTTCACCAATTGGCACAACTGGGAAGAGAAACTTATTCCTAGGGGGAACGTCAGGTTTTGCATGGTAACAGTGCAACTGCCGTTTCTTAATTCAGTTTGTGTTTTGGGTTTTTTTATCTCTCACTTTGCTTTTCTTTTTCTCCTTTTACAAAAGGACAGTGTAAGTTGTGAGAGAAACGAATGCAAAAAATAAGTCTGATTATACAAAGTAATTACTGGGGTAGGTGGAAGGAATAACTGTATCTGTTCTGTGTGTCATAAATTACAGTAGCAAGCAAAGACACATCTAGGCAGATGTATGCTTTGTGGCAACAAGTTTTATTCAGTTGTGTTGTATCTCTGCTTTGTTCCTTTCTCTTTGTTTTTGGTTTGTTTGTTGTGGGTTTGGTTTTTTTTTTTCTGTATCCATTGGCTAGTTTTCAGTATGTTTCTGAGGTTAGATGTCCTGGACAGATTCAACTCCTACAGTTTTTATGAACTGTAGGCACTGGGTAGAAGAGAAATTCAGCTAATGGAAAAAATGTGCTGTGCTCACAGTCTTTTTTAGATGAGACAGAAAATGTGATGGGATGGCCAGTGACAGTGTGGGTGTGGGCTCTGCCTTGGCAGGTGTTTTTGCAGCTTTCCTGGAGAGGCTTTTCAACTTACTGTCTTAGAGAAGCTGAAGCAAACTATTTCTCTTTGCCAGCATATGTACAGCTCCTTCCCAACTCTCTTACAACAGGACTTTCAGTTCAGAGCACTGAAGAAGGTCCGCATCTTTGATGCTCCAGATGATCTTCCCAAAGAGCGTTCCAGTCTCCTTGCGGTGTCTAACAAATACGGGCTGGTCTTTGCTGGTGGAGGAACCAGCCTGCAGGTCTTTCACACTAGAAATCTTCTCATGCAAAACCAGCTGGGAGAAGATCCCAATAAAATTGGTAAGTCACACTCATGTCTCATGTCTTTGCAGAGGCAGCTTTGTACAGGTTTTTATGATATGGAACTCTTGGTTTCTGGTACAGTCTTTGTCATGCTCTTTTGTGCACTTGAAATTACAACATTTTCTTGCATGAGAAGGCAGGAGCAATATTTGCTGTATCTCTACCTGAAATGAAGTACACTTGTTGGGAAGATGTCACCAGGATGCTCTGTGCTAGCTCCTGTTCAGGTGTCATTCAGGTTTCATCACCTGTGTCAGTGCCATACAGTGAGGTTGACTTTTCCTGCTTCAGAATTTACCCCTTTCCTTGCAGCCACACACTGTCTTGGTAGCCAGTCTTTGAGCTGTGAACCTGTGCATGCCTCGGGGATGTGTGTGAGTGGAGGGACAGAGCTCTCATGAGGAGTCATCTACTCTGACTAAACGACTGCAAGAGAGGAAACAATTGCTGTTCCACCACCTGAGTGCAAAATGGTTTTGTTCTCCTGTTGTCCTTAGTAACTGTACCACTTGAGGTATTCATGTGCATGCATAAGTAAAACAGAAAATCTGTCCACTTAATTGTGGTTGGGTTTTTTTTCAGGTTACTGAGGAAGGAAAGTAGAATTTCTTAGGAATTTGGCAACTCTTGAGGCTGTATTGATAGAGATGAAAGGGTTTGCTTTCACTCAGGTTTTTTCCTACATGTTAGCTTTGACAGCAGCTGTTAATAGGACTGGTGATTTTTGCATAAGCTTGTTCTAACTGTTTACAAGAACAGTTCCTGCTATTTAAATTTGTCCCCTTCATTCTATTTTCCTTTCCTTTTGTGTTTTAAGTGGAGAATGTTCAGAGTACCTTAGTTCCCATGAAGTTTCCTGTGCAGCACCTGGCTCTCAGCTGTGATAATCTCACGCTGTCCGTCTGTATGATGTCCAGTGAGATTGGTTCCTTCATTGGCTTTTTTGATGTCCGCACGTTCTTAAATCAGGTAAAGCATATGCAAAGTGGCTTTGTTTGGTTTTGTTTTTTTTCAGAATGCAGCAGGAGAGACATAGTTTGGGTGGGATTTTCTGTCTGTGGGAGATGTCTTGTAAAGGAATTGTTCAGTAACCTCAAAATCTGCTTGTTGTTTTTATCAGTCATTAATTTACAGGAGGGTTGAAACTGCTTTGAATTACAACTTTAGGAGAACTTAGTTCTGTGCTCAGCTTTTGACTGACGTACATGTATTTGTCTTTCCTAAAAGGCAAAACAGCAGAAACGTGCATTTGCTTACCACAAACTGACCAAGGACTCAGGAAATGCAGCAATGGTCAATGACCTCAAGTGGAACCCTGCCAGCCCTGCCATGGTGGCCATCTGCCTGTCCGATGGCAGCATCTCCGTCCTGCAGGTCACTGACTCTGTGAAGGTGTATGCCACGCTACCTTCCTCCGTAGCTGTGACATCTGGTGAGTGGCATCCTTGGACAGCATACAGAAAGCCAGACAGTGACAAGTAGAAGCGTATTGATAGGTGTCAAAAGACAGGCTGTTTGTCTGTGAAGGAGTTTTCTTACCAAAAATAAAAAATCTTCATAGAAAGGAAGAATTTAAACTCCTGAGACTTGGAAAATGTGTTGCAATGTAACTGCTTTTTCCCAGTTGATTAGAAGAGCTGCATCTTGTAAATTAGTTAAATGTGCCCACCTGTGGTTTATGCTGTCTCAGGTTTGACTTCCTTTCCAAGGAAGCATGTGACTAGGAGTCATCATCTGTTGGGTCTTGATCTGTGCAGCCTTGCTTTCTCTGTGACTGGATGGCTCCCTGTTTAATTCAGACTAATGATTTTATTTTTTTTTTTCAGGGGCAAAGTGGTTTAAATTTATTGGTTCTGCTTTTGTGGGGCCTTTAACCTTTAACTTTCCTGTTCCTTAGTGTTAATGAAATTTTTTTTTTTGCTTAGTGTGTTGGAGCCCAAAGGGAAAACAACTGGCTGTGGGGAGGCAAAATGGCACTGTGGTGCAATATCTGCCTGTAAGTATTGTTGCTAGTAAGGCCTCATGTCTCATCACTAGTTTGCAGTATGCTTTATTTTCTTTGCATCGCAAGCTCCAGAATTTGGTCATGTGGCACATGGTGTGAGCCATGTGAATATGCCCAAGCACGTCAGAAATATTAGTGTTTTAGACCAATGTTTGGTTTAGTTTAAGGTTTGCACCTATGACTGAGAAGTCTTGGTTTCAGAGTGGTGCATGATCAGTGTTAAAGAGTGGGTGAATTTCTCTAAACCAGTTCTCTGGGCTTTCTCCAAAACTTGCAGTAGGCTTTGTTTGTTGGCTTTCTCTTTGTATTTAAGAGTATTTTTGTTTGCAGAATCTGCAGGAGAAGAAAGTAATCCCTTGCCCTCCCTTCTATGACTCGGACAATCCTGTTAAAGGTACATCTTTTTACTCCTTTTTTAACCTGTTTTCTCTTTTAAAATATTTTCACTTACTCCTCCTCACATTGTTTTAGCTATCTCAGCAGTATATTGTACTGATTAGGTAATTAGTGTGGTTTTTAAATATTTTGAAAAAAATAATTACATGCTTTGTCTCTGGGTTGCACAGAAAAATTACCAGTTGGCCAGAGTCCTTGTCTATTTCTAGAATGTTTTACATAGGCGTTCTACAAGCTATTTTTTGCTCATTGATCTGATAGACAGTACTGTCACAAGTAATTTCCTTTTAGCGTGAAGATTTCTGGATATAAATCCCATTCTCATGTTTCCTGTGAGTTTCATCTCATCATTTTGACTCTTCAATAAAATGTCAAAGCAGTAAGCTTAGAAAAACAGAAACACTTCCTTTGGATCTGCCAAAACATCATCCGTGTTTGGAAACACTGCCGTTATCTCGCCTGTGATATCATCAAGCAAATCAAATATATTCTTTTGGTTTGTGTTTGAAATTTCTGGGATCAAATATCTTTTCCCCCAATAGGATTGATGTTCTGCAGACAAAGAATTGAAATTCTTTATCTTGGTAGTTTAGAAGTTAGTGATTGTTTACTTGTTTGTCATTTTGTGTGCTATGCACAATTAAAATTGATATACAAGGAGTGTCGTTCTGATGTGTTTCTGGCTGAGGTATTTGTTTCCTTCTCTTTCAGTGTTGGATGTACTGTGGATTGGCACATATGTCTTTACTATTGTATATGCAGCAGCTGATGGGACACTGGAAACACCTCCAGAAGTGGTCATAGCCATATTGCCTGTAAGTGCCAGCAAGTCACAATGACAGAAGTGTTTGTTGCTTGTTCATGACTTGTTTATTGCAATGACAGGTTGGTTTTATTAGTAGTTGTTTTTATTATTCACATTGGCATCGTGTAGAATTTGAGTTTGGTGCTACTGCAAATCATGGGTTGGGGGCTTGGGGGTTTGAGTGGAGGGAGTAGTATCCACTCAAAACCCAATCAGTCACCTGTTCTCTGCTGAGATCAAATTTATGACATGGAGACTCCTGGCCTCTGAAATAAACACTTGGGAAGAAAACCTTACCTGATGTAGAGTCTTGATATATTTTGTGTGTGTATGTGTGGGTTGTGGGTTTTTTTGTTTTGGTTTTTTTTTTTAGGTTAAGGAGACTTTCAGGCCTGCAGATGTGTTCTTATTTAGTATCAGGTTTTCCATTGTGGGGTGGGGGTTGAGACCTAAATTCCCTGGTAAACCCTTTATTGTTCCTTTATCTTTTGGAGGAGGGTTTGAGTTTGTTTGCTTTGTTCTTTGTTTTTCAAGTGCTGTCATGATGCCTGTTCTCTCTTGAAGTATGTGGCAGTTATTGCTGTACCCTGGTGCATTCATATTTATGGGAGGTTACTTGATTTCTGTATTGGAAGGTAAATTACCACTGTTGGTCTTACAGAAAAAGGAAGAGAAGCGACCAGAGAAGTTTGTGAATTTCATGGAGCCTTGCTATGGGAGCTGCACAGAGAGACAGCATCATTACTTCCTCAACTATGTTGAGGAATGGTGAGTGGTGGGAATCATGGCAAGGGCTTTCCCTTGTTACGCATATCTGAGCGGGCAGTGCTTCTTCCTATATTAGAGTTTACAAAAAGGAGGAATATATAATACCTGAACACGAGAGAATTCTGAAAGTACAGTTAACTTCTCCAGCATGCTTTATCTCCATGCCAACATACTTGTTTGTCTGGTGAGAATGAATATGATTTCATGGAGGTATATAAGATTTTAAACCATCTGTCATAACCATTTCCCTTGAGGTTGTCAGTCATAAGTTGGGTAAAGCATAACCTCTTGTCTCACTTAATTGTGTCTCTGTGTGAAGAAGCTGTTCCTAACTTTTCAACTACCTGTCTTGGACCATGATTATTTACAATGATAGAGTGTCTGTCAAATCATTGGTTGGCAAGGGGATTCAGCCCCTGGTGACTAGTTTTAAATGAAAAATAAAAAGTTCCATGGTGATGTAGCAATCATGTTTCCCTCATATTGGGAGGAAAAGTCAGGTTTATATTTTTTATAACAGCATTCCTAGTTATGAATTTGTGTAGATGATAATGAATTGTGGAGCTGGGGACCTCGCCATGGATTGTCATGTTGATTTTAACCTATTTGTGCCCATGTTTACAGGGATCTAGTTCTGGCAGCTTCGGCAGCTTCCACAGAAGTCAGCATTCTTGCCAGGCAAGGGGATCAGGTAATATGTTTGTTTCGTTTGTGCTTATGTACCTCCTCCGTCTCAAACATCTAAGCGAGCATAACCTCTATAAGACCTGCAATACAATGAGATGGTATATTTTTTTAAAAACACCTCAAACCCAAACAAACCTCCTTTTCTTAAATCTGAGTTGTACAGAATCTTAAGATAAATATAATTCTTGGATGAACAGGAGATCTGGGTGACACCAAAGAGAAGGGGTAAACAGAAGCACAGTGTGTTGTGAACCAAGTATCATAAATCTGTTTTTTGTGATTCACGTGACAGTCTCAAAACTTTTCAAGCTCACTATAATAGTGATTCATGTGAAGTCATCAGCTGAAGTCATACGTTAAAACTGGCTGTAACTGATGTGCCATGATGTGTGAGAAATCACACACAAGTCTGTGAAGGGCCCTGATAGTTCTGGCATTTGGTAATCTGACAAACTTAAGTGGATGTCCTCTAGCTTTTTTGCTGTCTTATCTTTCAACTGTAGTAGACTAGAGTTCTGAAGAAGGCTGATCACAGGAAAGCAGTAGTCAATATAATAATCTTAATTTTTTGCAGAACTGGGAATCATGGGTTTTGGAGGACTCCAGCAGAGCAGAACTTCCTGTGACAGATAAGAGCGATGACACGCTGCCTGTTGGCGTTGCTGTAGACTACACCAGTAACATGCCTATCCCGATCAGTAAGTCTTGTCAATCTTTCTTGTGGAGTAGTCAAATAATAGCAATATATGTGATACATTTGAGGGGCAGCCTGATGCTCAGGGTTCTGGGAGATCATTCTGAAAAGGAGACCAACACACATCTTGCCCTTTTACACCAAGCACACAGCTTGCCTCTGTGTAAGGATTCAAATGGCCAGGTGTTAAATGCAGTTCTTCCTCAAAGCTTTTAGCAGCCTGGGGTACTCCACTGACAGACATGGCAAATAAAGCACCTGAGTTATGTCTGTGTTTCACAGAGCCAGGATAACAGTGAGTATAAAGGAGTCATAGTCTAACACCAGGGATTTCAGACTGCCTGTGAGGTTTTCTTTATTCTTGTAGCTTATATCATTTTGCAGAACTGTTTTGTATGAAGTACATCTGCGCTGATCTAAAGGGAAAGTGGGTTAGTTTCAAAGCCAGAAAAAGCAAAGATCATTGAGGTGAATACGTAGGTTTTAATTCTGCACTGAAGCACAGGGCTGGTACTGACTGAACCCTGCTGTGCTCTACATCTAGCCAGTTGCATTATTGCTGTACCTTCTGCGCTGCCTGAAGGCTCTTTAAAGCACCTTGTCAGAGGCTGAAGCTGAAGGTACATCTGAGCTATTGTGTTGTACCTTAGTGAATTCTGAAAACTCTCCCTTGAAACCTAGAGCCAGACTGAAATAGAGATGCCTTCAGGCAGAGTGGCAGGTATTGCAGTCAGGAGTTCCTGAAGAGCACAGGAGGGTGCCGATTAACTGAGAACTTTACCTGAATGGAAACCTCCAGAAGGGAATTGAGGTCATACTTTGTACTTGAATGCAAAATTGAATTTGAAGCATTTTCTCTGTTAATCTATACAGTTATTGGATTAAAGAATTTGCCAGGACAGCTTTTTTCTTAAGCCCGGGTTGTGCTACCTTAGAAATTTCTAGAAAGGTTTTTGGAGAAGCATTTTGCTAACGCATTCTCTGTGTTCTCACAGAGTGCAATCAGCTTGGTTTTGGCTGCACATTAATTTGCTTTGCAGTTCACAGCAAGTTTGGATTGCATAGAAACCTCATTTGTCCCGGAGCTTGTTCCCAGGTGGAAACTGCCCTTGCCTAGTGTGCTTTTCCTGAAGAACCAATAGGTAGAGAAACATGGCCACCCACTGCACTGCCTGACAAACAAAGCACTGTGATTATAGCAGATTTTTCCTGCATCCTAGGTCTGTTGGGTTTTGTTGTTTAAGCACAGTTAAACCGTTATAGAATTTTTTTTAGGAATACAGGGAGTGGTTTGAGGCCTTTAACTGTGCTGGGAATATTTGTCCTCAAGTGGACTCTAGGCTCAAAGCTGCAGCTGCACAATGCAGATATTTTATATTGGAGGTTCAGATCATCAGAATGTTTGTCTGATGTTGGATTTCTTTAAATTTTAAAAGTTTCCTAAGTAGCAGTTCTTTTTTGTACTTTATGAATGTTAATGATGTGACAGGACCCAGTGGAGTGGGGGGACTGCTGAAAGGCTTAGAGGATTGAAGGAGGGATCAGTGTTTAGGTGAAGAAAAAAAGACTGCTTCAAAATATGATAAAAGCTTGGTACAGGAATTAACGGTTGAATGTTGGGCTTTGTCATTCAGGAGATGACACTGGATTGTCAAAATAACCCTCTATGAATTTATGAAAGATGAAGTCAGGAATAGGAAGGAATAAAGAAGTAAAAAAAGAGAATTGAGCATTCACAGAGAAGCAAGGGAACAAAGATGCAAGTGAAAGCAAGAAGGGAGAAATGTAAGGAATACTGTGCTAGGCAAGTCACATGAAGGTGCCAGTAGGAACAGGACAGGAAACTTTGGCTGCAGGACTTACATATGTGGTCTACTGCAGGTGACGACAAGACCCTTGCTCCAGCTCCAGTTCTCATCTTGCTCTCTACGGATGGTGTGCTCTGCCCATTTTACATGATCAATCAAAACCCCGGGGTCAGGTCGCTTATTGTGACCCCAGAGCCGTTGCTGTTGGTAGGGGAGAGAGTTCCAAAGTCAGCAGGTAAGTGCTTCAGTGGGTTAGGGAAACGCTTGCATTTGTAGATCTTTGTCATTTTCATCTGTAAGTTTGGTAGTCAGACGTGTACGTGGTCACAAAAAAAGATATATTTTTCTTCATAATGATAATGGGGAGAAATTCTTGGGTGTTTTTTGCTCCCAGAACTGTTCTCTCTTGCACATCGGTGTGAAATTATCTAGTCCTGTTCACTGTGTGGGATCTCAAGCACTTTGCAGTCTGCACGCTTAGACTCTACAGTGCAGTCAACCTGTGGGGAGCGGGGCCAAAGCAATTCTAGGAGGCCATTTGCCCAGCTTTGGGGGATATGACTGGAGCTGCAGCAGTGACTGCAGGCTCTGCCCGGGGACAGAGATCAAGCACTGTTCAGACCCAGAGTGTGGTCTATATGCTGCAGAGAGGTGATGGTTTTCCTCCATATGTTTTGCCACAGGAGGCCATGATGTGAACTAAGGTGTTTGTTTGGCTGCAGCAAAAGTTTATTTAAACAATTGCTTTCTGCAGCACTGTGAAATTGTGTTAGCAGGTGAGGAATAGTAGTTTTATCTGAGTTATATATTCATTTCCATTCGCAGTGTGAAGTAGGCAGTTTCTTATGCTGGGGTAGGCAGGTAAGCTGATTGTTTTGCTTGCCTGCATGCAGGCAGTAATAGTTGCAAACCCACACTTTTCTTCCCTAAGCCCAAATTTGCTTCTCATTGCTCAAACAATGCTTTTGTCTGGCAGCCTGCCTCTCTGCAGCACTGGCTGACTTGTGTGCTGACAGCCTGCTTTATTTGAGATGGCAGGAACCTCATCAAAATCAACAGAAAGGTGAAGCATTTTCACAAGAAATTCCAGACAACATTAATCTAGACAGACTGTAGTATTGATCGTGGCTTGGACTTTGTGCAGTTTCTGTATCACTTACTGGGTTTGAGGACTGGAAGCCTGGCTCTGCCATCTCTTTTTGTCACTGTACTGTCTGTCTGGTGAGCAAGATAGTGCTGAACTGTCCCCATCAAACAGCATTTGGCCTTGCAGTACCTTCTGCCATTAGTCAGTGCAGCCAAATGAGTCTTCCTTCCCCATTTGTCTTTCTGCAGGAAGCACTGCCACAACTCCAACCACTCCTCCAACTGCTTCAAAGCCTGACACGGTACCAGGTGTTGCTGCTGCTGCTGTGCCTGCCTCAAGTCAGCCTCCTGCAGGGAGTGGAGCAGCTGCTTTTTCCTTTATGCCTTCAGCTGTGAAGATGCCTGGCTCTGTGGGCAGTGATCCTCCGCCTTACCCCTTTGGCACAGATGCCTCCACGCAAGCCCTGGCTCCCAGTCTGACTGGAGCAGCAACATTCTCTTTCTCCTCTGCTTCTCCGAAGGCATCTGTGACTCCTGCTCCTTCTGTGGGCACCACTACAGCCACAGCCAGCTCCTTTTCCTTTGGATCCATGAACTTTAAACCAGCTGCAGACAGCTCACCTGGGACACCACTCTCCACAACACCTGTTGCACAGAAGTCATCTTTTGCCCCTTCAGCTTCTTCAGTCAAAGTGAACCTCAATGAGAAGTAAATAGATGCAGTAGTTAATGCAGTGGCTGGATACTTGTTAAATTGCTCCAGGCATGGACAGTGTATGGTAGTTCTGAAGATGGTTTCTGGCTTTTTGCCCTGGCAGCTGTTTCCCATGCTCCCAAGAAAGCACTGAGGAAGCCTCTCTTTATCCAAGACATAACTGTCTTGGCTGTGAAAACTCTCAGTGCTTCCTATGTTTGACGTTATTTTCATGGGCAAAATACTAGTTAAGGGACAATGCCAAAAATTAGAGTGATAATTTGCCAAATTGCTAGAGAACTAGTTTTTTTTATATCTTTGCTTCATAGGCATCAAACTAATTCTGTGCCTTGGTTGGATTCAAATCATGGTTAAAGACTCTTGGGAAACACTGGGATTGAAATCCTTTGTCTGGGACTGGTTTAGTGTGGTGGTGCTAGCACAAGTTTCTTTGAAGGTTCCTTATCTCCAACCTAAGGAGTAACTTGCAGAGCAGAGGAAGCTGTATCCATAGCAGATGGATTTCTTTTCCACTCCTGTGTTCAGTGGAGAAGGTGTCAGACCTTTTGGTTTTATTCTTAAATGGATGCATGGTCACTGAACACAGGATCTGAAGTCTTGAAAGCTTGTTCATGCCAGCTGACAGAAAACTAATAGTGATTAGAAACTATGCAAAATGGGTTGAGTGATGAGTGTTCTCAGATTTCTTCCCACTAACTGCTGAGACTTGCTCTCTGTTTAGAGAAAGAATGGTTTAAAACACAGAGCTGTGTAATTGGAGCTGCTTTCTGTGGAGAACAATTTTCACATAAATTTCTGATGGTTCAAATGATTATTTTTTAATTAGCAAAGTCTTTACTACAGCAGGATCTGATGGTAGCTCTTATGGCTTTTTAAATTTTATGTTTTGTGTATAAAGCAAATGATACGCTTGTGAATGGCTGAATATTTAAATTGGCTGCCTTGAGGAGCTGAGTTTGCAGATGAATAGAAATTCCTGTTTTCTTGCAGAATTTTTGTTTGAGCCTTGCTGCAAGGATGACACTGAAGGGCAGCTCAGATTTGCTCTAGTTGGTGCAAAATGATGAGGTGCATTTTGAAGCAGGGCAGTGTGTTTTGCTGGCGTTTGGCTTTTGCTCACTGGGTGGGTCTATGGTAGCAGTCTTTGTGGTTCCACATAATCAGAAATGATCCCGAATGGCTCCTTCCCACTATCCCCAGAAGGTACACTTATAATTTTCTATCTGGAGCTTAAGTTGTTGCTGATCTCAGAGGATGCTAATTCATTAGAACTTAGTGCTTTGTTTTGAATGGGGGAAACAGCCAGGACCAGTTCAGAGCTGAAAGATGTTCTGCTTTCTGTTGCAGGTTCACTGCTGTGGACACCTCTTCTCCCACTAGCAGCAGTGGCCAATGCACTTCCACAATGTTTTCATTCTCAACCACTTCAAAAACTGCTTCTGGAGGTCCTCTGAGCCAGTCCACACCCCTCGCAGCCTCTCCTACCACACCACTGAAGGCTTCGACCCCTGTGCCTGCTGCGGGTAGGAGTCTGATGCATATATTTGTAAATAATGCATTATAAACAATGTTCTAAAAGTTTTTTCTTTCTTGTTTTTCCTGATGCAATGGACCTCCTGATTTTCACCCTGTAAATGGACTTAGTACTGAAACTGAGAAGTTTTTGCATTTGTGTGCTTTGCTCCCCTGAGAGCCATGTGTGACATGAATTTATTCAGCTGCTTAAGTTCATCCAGAATTTCTGGCATTTTCAGTGTTCTGTAATACAGCTCTGATTATGAATGTTTCTGGGCAGTGACACAAATCAGTGCCTTATCTTGCATTTGGAATGACTAGAGTTCAAAATGGTCACAGATGAGTTTAAATTAGACAGCACTCATTTATTCTGTCTCAAATGACTGTGTGACTGGGGGTCTTGAGGTCCTGCAGGAGTGGTACAGCTGGATATTGGAGAGTGACAGTTGTTATCATTAGCAGAGAAGTTGGATGGGAGTAAAACAGCACCTAAGGAAAATGTATTTTTGTGCTGGGGCCCATACCACTATTGCTTTTGGGTTGACAGCAGTGATTACACTTGTGTCTGATCACAACCTGGTTTTTTCAAGCCTTGTGTAAGTTCATAAATCACTGTTCCTCTTAAATTCCAGTGGCGCGTCCTGCTCAAAATATCCCTTCAACTTCTTTACTACAGAAGACAGCCAAAATCACCCCTTCTGCAGCAAAACCAAGCTCTGCTCAGGTAATGGCAACTTGAGTGGATTCTTGAGGATGAATGCTTTACATGGCCCATGAATTGCTTGGAATTCGTTGGACTGAATAACTGTTCTTAGGTCAAAGAATTAGGTAGCTTTTGACATTTAAAATAATAGCAGATCTGCAGGACTAAAACTGTTCTATGCATGTCTTTAGAGAGCTGTGTTTTGATGTATGTTGCCTAATCAGAGTTGTAGAAGCTAGTTCTTCCTGTTGTTACGGAAATGAGGTATCACAGCTTTCCTGGGTAATAAGCACTCGAGATGTCTTGGATATGTATTAAGACACCAAGTTTGTCAGACATTAAAATCGAAACAGCAATACAGAGCAGCACACAAAGATTTCCTTTTCTTTCATAAAGCTTTAGCCATATATCTCCAGGTAGTCTTCAGTCCGACTTCAAACACGTGCATACCTTAGTTTACTGTGGAACTGGTATTTATGGTTATGACAGTTGTCTCCCTCATGACTGGTGTCTGAATGGCATTTCTAACAGAAGGCATTTTCTGATATCCTAAGCTTCCTGTTGCTAAGGATATATCCCTAATACTGGTTTTGGTGTTTGTTTTTTTTTTTTTCAGGGCAAATCAGCACTCCCCAGCACAGCTTTAGAGAAACAGGCCCACCAGTGGAAAGATTCAGACCCCGTCATAGCAGGAATCAGAGAGGAGGTGAGATTTTTTTCAAGCAGTTTTCTTCACTTTAGAAGCTGTAAGACTAATGTATGGGTATGCAGACACTTATGTTCTGATGGTATCTGTCTGGTGTGTAGTTTAGTAATTGGAATGGAAATTTTTCCCCAAGATAATCAACCTTTGTAATTGCTGTTTGTGTGTCCTGTTCAGTCATCTTTAATTTCAGCTGCTGTGCTGGAAAAATTAGTATTTTTTCCTGTTAATGTTCAGGAAGAATTTCCTGCTTTTGCTGCAAAGTGACAGGTGTTTACAGTGTAGTAGAAACATTATTCAAGAACTGTGACATTTGCTCTGGACCCTGCTATTTTTCAGTGGCTGCACTTTCTTCTACTTGACTTTGTAGATTGCACATTTTCAAAAGGAAGTGGAGGAACTGAAGGCCCGGACTTCCAAAGCCTGTTTCCAAGTTGGTACTCCAGAGGAAATGAAGATGTTGCGAACTGAGTCAGATGATCTTCACACCTTCCTCTTGGAAATTAAAGAGACAACAGAGGTGAGCAGAGTATCTTCAAACTGCTTAACTCCTCCACAATGACTGTTCCTCACCTGATGTTCCTACTTAACCTGCTAAAGCTGGACTGATGTAGATGGAACATCTGACTATGCTGCTTTAATGTGAGGGTGACATTTGCATTTGTGCTTTCAGGCAGATGCTTGCAGAAGCCCCTGTGCTAGAGATGGCAATGAAAAACTGTTACTTTGAACCTTGTCCCATCTGTTATATTTGCAGTCACTTCATGGAGATATTAGTATTCTGAAGACAACCTTGCTGGAGGGATTTGCAGGGGTAGAAGAGGCTAGAGAACAGAATGAACGGAATCGTAGCTCGGGGTATTTACACTTGCTTTATAAGAAACCTTTGGATCCCAAGAGTGAAGCGCAGCTTCAGGTATGAAGCATGTCAGTCAACTTCTAATCTAGAGTTTTAAATGAAATAATACTGAGGCTTGTGTGTGCAAGTGCCCAGCAGATTTGTCCTGGCCTAGGTATTTTCTGTTTCAATATAGTCTAGTAAAAGTGTGGTGAGCTTTGTTTTCCGTGAGTTTACAAGACATGCTGAAAATCCTCTCCTAAAGCTTCTCCATGTTGCTACCATTTGCCGTGATGATTCAAAACTCCTGCTGAAGGGAAGTAGTTCACCTGAGATCCAAGTCTATTCTAAGCTCAGAATGTTACTCTTGACATCCTGTTCCTTCTCAGCCTGTTTGCTCAGGGATTTCAGTTAAAAGAATCTTTTTTTTTTTTTTTTCTTCAACACTTTGTAGAAGAGTTCTTGGAATTATTTTTATCTTCAGCAAATGCCTTATGGAACAATTTGATTTATTATGACTTACAGAATTGTGTGGTTAATTTCATGGATGGCAGAGCATAAAGCTAAATGATATTCTAAGAGCTGGGGCACAAAGGAAAATAACCAGCAGTACATAAAGAGGCTTTCAAAGACATGAAAGAAACTAGGGGTGAAGCACTCTTTGTTACAGCTCTGAGAGGGCTATTTAACTGTAAAGCAAAACAGAGTGAATGTGCCCTTCAAATGATACTTGGTCTTTATACACCGATAAGTTCCCCTCAAGAAATTTGACTAGCAGGCTGAAGATGTATTTGTTGCAATAGGTGTCAAGAGCATGCACACAGACAGTTGCTAGGAATCAGCTGATGACATGAAGTAATTTTTTTTTAGGTCTGATCTTTCATCTTTACCTGGACTTGGTAGATTGATTCACGGTCTTAATTGTATGCGTGCTTTGATGTCCAGTATGTCTGTGACATTTCAAGCTTACGCTTATGACTTCAGAGAGATGATAATCTTGAAGTACTTGTTTCACTATCTAGAGGGAGGATCATGAAGAAAAAATAACAGAGTGGGAGAGAAGTAGATTGGAATGTAAGGAGAGAACTTTCAGGTCAATGAATTTGAGAAAGACAGCTCTAGTCTCTTAAATTTTGTTCAGTCTACATCATCCCCATTCTCCTGGGTGGGAAAAGCTCACTTAATCAACTTTGTGTATTAGTTCTCAATAAAGTTTTAAAGATCCTGAGGCTTTTCTGATGTCCAGCCATATTGATTTGCTGTCCAGAGAGTTGCTGCTGTATAATGCTCATAGCTGCTGGAGAGAGGAAACCCGTGCTTGGTAGTGTGTAACGCTAAGCCCACAGCAGGGCTGGATTTGGTTTCAGGTTGGATATATCTCATCAGAATTTCATGCTGTATCTTGAAAACAGTTGCAGTGGAATTTTTCCCAAGCTGTGTTACTTGGCTGCTTCATCATTGTATTTAAGTGAGCATTCTGTTGAGATGAGCTGAAACCAACTGCAGTTTCCATTTCCATTTTACGAGATCAGAGTTCAGGACGTGCACATCTATGACAGGCTGGGGGGATGACAATAAATGAGACAGAGCAATGGTTTTGTTTAGGGAGCAGGGCTTGTAGCCAGAGGTCTCTGGCTGAGTTGTACCAGTTGTGCAATTATGAGGTTGTGGATAAGTCACTTTACTCTCTCTCTCTCTCTCTCTGCTTTTTTTTTTTCCTTTTATACCTATAAAAATCAAGTTAATTCCTTGCCTTAATGTGGGAGTTGTGAGCATTTGTGAGTGTTTTCATGAATCATAGTCTGTGAACGCTGGTATCTTAGAGCCATGTGAATAGCCTGCAAAGCTTTGATCACCTATAATTGTTAGAAGTTTCAACATTGTAAAATGGGAGCAAATGACTCATTCTGGAAATGAGATTTGAAATAAGGTTTGTTTTGTATAATGCCTGATGTTTGTAAAACCCTTTAGAGAAAGACCTGGCAATATTTAGCAAACATTATGGGAAGTATTATTTCTAGTTGAGAGCTGGGATAAAATGTCCAAGCCAAGCCCTGTGGGTACTCCGTTGATATAATTAGATTTTTACTATGTTGGGTTCTGTTGTGCTGATTAAAACTTTCCAGGCAGAAATAGGGGAGAGTGCCACATGGCTTGGGCTGGCTGAAGACCCTTTGGGCTCATTTTCTTCAACTGAAACTGAAGTGAATTAAACATTAACTTTATTTTGCACGGTAGGAAATCCGACGCTTGCACCAGTATGTGAAGTTTGCTGTTCAGGATGTGAATGACGTTCTAGATTTGGAGTGGGATCGGCACTTGGAACAGAACAGAAAGCAGAAGTAAGTAACTGAAGTTGGAATACAGAACGGCAGTAAGGAACATGTCAGTGAATTAGGCATTAGTCTCTAATCAACAGACAAAAGCCTTTTTCCATTTAACAGTGTGATCTTTTTTCAGGGAGTCTAGGAGTAAAGCTTGACTGAGATGCCTAATGGGAGCTATAGGTTCAGACTGTTTGGCTTCATACATGTTACAAGCTTGCTTCATGTCCGTGTACAGTGAAAATAGTGCTTATGGAAAAAACTATAAAATAAACTTTGTGGAAACCAAATGCATCCGTTGGTGGTAGCTAATGAAACATTTCTAGTAAATAAACCATCTTGAAGTAAATGAGCTAAGGGATAAATATGCACTTGAGATGAACTGTTTTGGCATTCAAACCAAACCATGTTTGACCTCATGGAGTTCAAGTAGCTAGAACAACTAAACTGCTTTGTGTGTACATGCCTGCTTGTGGCCAGATATCTAGAATGGTCCTTATCCCTGTCTCTTAAGGCGTCTGATTGTTCCTGAGCGAGAGACTTTGTTTAACACCCTGGCTAATAACCGGGAAATAATCAATCAGCAGAGGAAGAGACTAAATCAGCTCGTCAACAGCCTGCAGCAGCTCCGACTCTATAATCAGACCTCTCAGTGGAGTGTTCCCAGTGATACATCTTCTCTTAGCAGTGCTCAGAGGTATGTGAAACACAAATTCCTGAGTGGTGTTGACACTCCTTCTCTGTTGCCCCCAGCAATGTGCAAGGGTGCATCCTCCAAAGAATGATGTTTTGTGGATGTGGTATAGGAGGACAGGACATTCTAAAACTGATACTAAGCTATGCCCAGGTGATACAGAAGCTCATTGGGTATATTCTGTGACACTGTCCGATGCTTATCAGAAATTTCCCCTAAAAGTTACAGGGGTTTTATAGTAAACATGGTAATAGAGCCTCCAGGCTGAGGTACTGCTGGTTGTCTGAATTGAGAGGAAGAAATAAATGGCTCTAAAATAAGATGCATGTGTTTAAATAGCACAGTTTCTAGAGGAGACAGTTGTTCTTCCAGTTAAGCCAATGGTTCTAGTGGCTCCTTTGGCCCTCTCTTGTTCCTGATTTGGTTGATTTCTTTCGGCCGATCATGGTTTTTCACTGCTCTGCCTTGTCCCAGTTTTGACAGTGACCTTGAAAGTCTGCGCAGTGCCTTGATGAAAACTACCTTGGAATCACATGCCAAACCTCTGCCTAAAGTACCTGGTAATTTATTCTTTCTTCCTGGCATTCACACCATGAGTGTGAATTATTTTTTTGTTTTGGAGTTTGATTACAGACTAAGAACTGTATTTGATTTTCCAGCTAAATTATCCCCTGTGAAACAAACACAGTTGAGGAATTTCCTAGCCAAGAGGAAAACTCCACCAATTAGGTCTACAGCTCCAGGTAAACCTTTGGTTACCATAGAAGCATGAAATGCTTTGCAGGAGGGTGAGTTACCTGCTGTTGGAATCAGTCCTGAAGTTGGCTTTTTGGCTTCTCACTCTTCAGTTCATGCTTCTCATTTCCTGTTCCCCCATCTGCTCTCAGTAAGAATTTCCTTCAGTCATCTTGTTGAAGACTGCCCTTCCTTGCAGTCAAAAAGTCAAATCCTGTCAGTGCAGGATTAAAACAAGCCAGTAGAAAAGCATCCTAAAATAGGATGACTCTGTCTTGGCTGTTAGGCTGGATGGTTCCCTCAACTTAATACATACACTTGATTTTGTTTCTGATATTGCAGCAAGTTTGTCTCGATCTGCCTTCTTGTCCACAAGATATTATGAAGATTTGGATGAAGTCAGTTCAACATCCTCAGTTTCTCAGTCTCTGGAAAATGATGATTCACAGGCAGTGGACCAGGAAGAAGAGGCTGCTCCAGTCCAAGTCCCTCGTCATGCTCCTGTGGTCCGTACTCCCTCTGTCCAGCCTGGTTTGATGGCTCAGTCTCCGTCCTTTGGGAAACAGCCCCTCTCCCTGGGTACCTTGCGTGAGTTGTTTTTGCAGTGTCTCTCCTACTATCTGTGTATTCTTGTTGGTATCTTTAACGACTGTGTCCATTGCCAGTGCTTCAGGTCCTAGAGAAATGACATTGCAGCCTGCGGATGTACATTGCCAAGTTTCCAGAAGCAGTTAGCAGAGTGGCGTTGTAACCTCAGGAACTTGAGTTAAAAGTGCTAAAATATCTTGACTCATTAACTGTTTTTTTTTTTTTCTGATAGCTTATTTCTTTCAGATAGTACAACTGTATATAGCGTTGTCAGCAGAAGTGTCTGTAACAGCAAACTGAAAGTCATCAAATGTGTTGAAATGTTGGTTATTGAAACTTACTTGCTGAATTTATTGGGATATACAGAAACTGCCAGGGTCAGATTGTGTTGATTGTTTAAAAAGCCTGTGCATCATTCCTGTCAGAAGGAAGCTGTGTACTTAGAGGAACTGTAGTTCAGCAAAGGCTTTCAAGTCTCCCTGGTTTGTAGAGATACAGTAAACTGTAATATTTTTGTTCGTTTGTGTTTTAGTGCCTACGTCTTCAAACAGAATCATACCACAAGGGGCAGACAGTACAATGCTTGCAACAAAGACTGTGAAACATGGGGCTCCTGCTCCCACTGTCACTGTTCCAGCACCACAGGCAGCAGCTGCTGCAGCTCTGCGGAGGCAGATGGCTAACCAGTCCCCAGGTAAAAGAATGGCTAATTGCCCAAGTGACCTCTGACTAGTTAAATGTGGCTTTCACAGGAATTTAGTGCTCTCAAAGGAGAGATCATCAAACAAAATGGGACACAGATCTGTATTTGTTGCACCTTTGAGCTATCCAGTGTTTTCTTGTATTCCTTCTTCCTGTAAGCTACCAGCACAAAATGCCTGAGAAACTCCCACCTCAGGTTTCTTTGTATCCAGTCTTGTGCAGTGGCAGAAATGTCGGTGACTCTTAGGCGATTCTGGCATGGCAGTTGATTTGTGTGCAAGAAGGTGTGTTGGAGAGCAGAGAAAGGATGTCGCTGGCCTATATTAGTAATTCTTCATTATTAGCTATGGAATTAAAGACCTGAATTGTAAAACAATTTTAATATTGAAAAGTTAAAGGTGTTAAGCCTTGAATCTGCTTGTAAGGTTTTGAGATGACAGGAGAAAAGTTTCCTAATTTAAGCTTTTGTTGTTTGGTTTTAGACATATCTCAGTGCTTCTCCAGTACTGTAGCATCAGCGCAGAAAAGAAACAAAATTCAGTTACTGGTAGAAAAATTGGATTAGTTCGTATTCCTTGCCCAGGGAGAGCATAAATGCAGAAAGGTGATGTAATGATGTAAATTTTAGGAGAGGCTGGGGTGTAACTACACAGGTCATTTCTGTTAACCTAAGAAGTGACAATGTAGGTAAGGAAAAGGGTATAAGAATAATCAGATTTGGTGACCTAACAATGAGAAATGTACCAACTGTATAGAAAGCTGTCCACTTCTTTGGTGTCCTTATTGAAGGCTGAGATACCAAACTTTTTGGCCAGATACACCACATACCTTCTACAAACTTGGATGAATTTCTTCTGGAGTTACTCATAGGCACCATATTGAATGAACTGCTTAATATGGAGATCATCTTTACCTTATTTTTATTTTTTTCCTTAAAGCTGTAAGCACCTCCTTGACTGAATCAACTCTGAAAAACGTTCCTCAGGTGGTGAATGTGCGAGAACTCAAGACGGGTGCATTGACTCCAGCTGTCTCTGCAGTAATAGGGTGAGTGACTGCTCCCCTTCTTTGTGGTAGCCTTTGGTAGCACTTGCAATAGAACACGTCTTCCAGTGGGGAGCAGCAGTAGTATTTTGCATAGTCTGACTATGTAAGACCTAAAGCAGATGCATTTAGAGAAGAGTACTGGGTTTGTGGAATGGAAGGAAGAAATATTTCTTTCCAGGTCATTCAAGGATTTGCTAATGGCTTGTCCTGAACAAATGGCAAGACCAGTATTAACCTCCTTTACCACTGGCCTGTGAAATGCATTTTAGGGCATCTTCTCCTTTTGAGATCCAGTGGTTTTGCTGTTAGTATGTACTTTGGATCTGGTATCTCTCCAGTCACTACCTCTGTTCTGCCTCTTCCTGTGAGGGAAGTGCACCCCTCTGTCACTGAGTGTGGACTGTGGCCTTAAGTGTTCCAGATATTGATTCTACTACTTTGTCATCCACTACGGAGAAAACCTTCCCTGGAGTTGGGCCTCTTCTATGTATTCTGAGATTCAACCCTGAGGAAGGGAGAACTGTGTTCTGGCTTTTCTGGAAACCTGTCTCAAATTTTTTGATGTTAGAATTTTGCCTGAAGGTTTGGTTGGGTGTTGGTAGGGGCCGATAATTTTTGGAAAAATAGAGAGCTGCAAGTCTGTCTTCCTCATGAGCAAATTATGATTATTTTCTTCTGGTATTTAGTCGTGAATTTGTTAAGATTTTTCATGAGTTAGCTGTAACACTTGGCTTTCCTACGTCTCTGCCTCCTACAGACAACAGCCAGCTCAGCTCATTCCAGAGATTTCTGTCTTATCACCAGGCTCTGTCACCAGGCACAGAACTAGTCCTTTTTCCTGTCATCATCATGACCTTGAAACTGTCTGTTCCTGCTATTGCTTGTGACCAAGATAATGCGTGGCTGTTTCTGGGCTGGGGAGGCAAGGGTGCTCCTGGAAAGCCTGAGCAAAGTTGGGCTTGCTGCATAAAGCAGGATAAATTCACCACCTACATCTGAATACAAGTCCACATGGAGCTGCAGGTGCTTTATCCATATAACTGTGGGCTGTACATGCTGCTCCTGGGACACTTTCTGTGGTTCTATGGCTTCTCGTTTTCATACATGTGTGTATACCCTTCACTGTCAAAGAAAAATGGTGAAATTTCTGTGATGCAGCTTTTCAAAAAGGGAACAGTCTTACAGTGGTGGTACTCAGCTGCTGCCCTGGAAATTTACTTAATGGTTTCTTCTGCATTTTAATTGGGAAACCATTTGGGAGCTTTTTACTATTTTATTTTCTCCTGAAAGCAATAAACTGAGATGGGGGAAGGGCAATGCTACATCTTTTGAAAATAAAATTTGCAAACAGCTCTGCTTGGGAAATCTTGCTAAAAGCAGTGTTATGACCAGGAGGAGTTCTCCACCCTTTGTTTCATCAAAACCATGATGAAAAAGGTAGAGAGTACTGGCTGTGAGTAAACAAGGACATGAGTGAGTGATACATATCTGAGGCTGGTTTTCACTTGAACTGTAGTTAAAGACCTGTCTTACTTTCAAGTAGTTTTAGACTGGCAGTATTGATTGATCTCTCTAATTTATAGAGCACCAGCTAGCTTGATATCTTGAAGGCTTTTTACAGTCTTATTTTATAGCTGACCTCACTTTCTAAAAATTCTACCCAAATGAACCATGGCTGCCAGTCAGATTCCACACCAAAATAAAGAGCATTCACCCAGCAAAGTTAAGTCATCAATTTTTGCTACTTCAGGCATCCTGGCTTCCTTTTGCTGCCACAGCACACTCTTCAGGTTGTTAAGCAGTAATGATTTTTCAGTTGTTACCACTTGTTCAATGGCCTATAGCTAGGTGTGTTGGTGGTCCCGGTCCAGTTACTTCTATATATGTTTTCAGTGCAAAAAAAACCCTCTTTGAACAACTAAAGTCAAACCCAGCATTTTCATAGCCTTGTCAGAGAAGCTCTGGATCAAGTGATCTTGAGACTTTTCTGGGGAAAAGGTCCCACCCTATCATGAATTTCACAGACCTTCTGTTGTTTTCTTTGTTCAGGGTTTGTATGAACTTGAAATTTACAGCTGCACTATCCCAGCATGGACTCTTTCCAGTGCTAATATGGTTTCCCTTGTTTGCTTTACTTTTGCTCTGGGCAGAAGGCAAATCCAAGCCATGCAGTGTAGAGAGAGCGTGCTCGTTGCTGAAAGGAAGGTCTTGCTAGTAATACAAAGCTGTTTAAGGCACAAAACCCTGTCCAAGACCAAACAGCTATGCGAAATTATGGTTTTGTGTGTGTCCCCTTCCTTTGGAATACAGTAGGAAGTTTCTGTGAGTTAGTCTGTAGCTGACCAGATAGTAAATGCAGTTTGGGAGTCCTCATGCTTTAGGAGATATACAATTTTTGGTGCCCAGGTTTTCCTACTGTCTGGAGTTTGCAGCCTCAGCCCTTTCTATAATGTAGACATAGTATAAGACTTATTGCCTTAGGGAACACCTGGCCTGAGTCAAGATGGAAAGAGCCTGCTATGGTAAGAGAAGTCTGGCCTTTGCCACCAGGAGAATGCAAACAGTGTTGAATTTAAGCTTCCGAAAGCTTCTGGTATTGTCCATTTAAGCTGCTGAACTTAGTGAGCCACAGACTTGAGAAGGTGCTGAAGCTGGATGGCTGTTCCAAAGTTAAGGTGATTTGGTGTGTGTATGGCCCGCAGCATGTCAGGTAGGATACTTCACCCCAGAAGTAACTGCCATTGTGCAGCAATTGTCTGTGGACTCTGATGTACAATTTACTTTGTGGTCAGAATTCCCAAACCAAATGTAGAATATAGGCTAATTTTATCACAGTTCTTGCTATGACTTCGTTAATATTTATACTACACTTCAAAGATATGAAGCACTTTCCCCCCACCCCCAGCTCTGTCTCCTTGCTCAGCATTTCTGAGAGTTGGATGTATTTGTCTGGGCTCCACATTATAAAGGAAGCTGCTTAGATTTGTTATCCGCTAGGCATAAAATTGTAATCCCCTTACCTGCTGATTTTTCATCACCTCCTTGTAAAATAGAAAGGCCTGACTCTCTTCAGAGACAAGAGTGTGTGAAGAAGACTTGATCGTTTAAGTCTAGAGCTTTAAACACATTTGCAGACTTCCTTTGTTAAATGTGGCTGATTCATTTAAGAGGTTTATTCCCTAATCAGATTTGTTCATTTGGAGTTGTGTGTGGAATCTATAATAGCGGTGGTTGTTCAAGACTTCCAGAAGCTGTGCATTGAGAGGTGAGGAAGTCCTCTTTTAGACTAGTCATTCATTTAATATTTTTTTTTTCTTTTTAAGATCATCTGTACCTCACTCTGCAGCCCAGGCAGTCCACCAAGTTTTGGCAACTGTTGCTACAAATCAAGCTAAACAGGTATCTTGATATAGAATCCTTTCCCTGTGGAATACTGTAACTGGGCATGCTCAGCAGGGTTGGGGATTTAACTGTTTGTGGACGGGTCATCTAAAAATCTCTTTTTGCAGCTTGCCCTGCATTCTTGGCAAACCATTTATTTATCTGTGATCTTGACAGTGTGATGCTAGGCATATCTTTGTTATGTCTTGCCTTTTGCCCCCTTCTGAAGACTTGCGGCTTTCTAATGGCCACAGCCTTGCAGCAGTAAGAGTTCCAGCTAACAACAACAAAAACTGTATTACGGAATTAGATAGATCTACTTAAATTTCACCCCCCAAAAATGGGCTAGGCAATCAAGGGAGAGAGTAGTTTACCCATCTTGTTATTCTACTGAAAACATTTCTTACTGGTCAGTAAACTGCTAGGTGTTATGTCCACATGTCAAAAAAACATGCAGCAGTTTTGTCCCCTGCAATCATTGAGCTGTTGCCAATGGAGGCTTACTGGCCTCTGCAGGAGACATTGAAAAAGCTGAATATTGACCCTGTATCTAAGTGGCAAGACATAATGGGCCCAGGATTGAAGGGCACTTCCAAGTGCTTTGGCTGCCTTCCTGTAGTTGGTTCTGAAGTCACTGCATGACTCTCATGATACCAGACCAAGGTCAGAAGGACCTTTGTTAATGGACAGACTGCACTGACCTGAAGTGGGTTTGTGTTTTTTAGACACCTCTAACAAGCTCGCTTAAGGGACAGACTCCACCTTCCTCTGTGTGTGCACCCTGTCCTATAGCATCTACATCTGGTCCAACGTCGTCTGGCAACAAAATCTCAGGTAAATTTTCTTTGGTGGAGATGGAAATAAGGCCTGGATGTCTCTTGCCATCTGTTAGGGTGTGTGATCCAGAAAATGAGGACACAGAGCCTCCACTGATAGGCTGCTGCGTCAGGCTTGAGGGAGAGAATTCGTAAAAACAAAGTACAGAAGAGCGGGAGAGTGGTTTTGTATACAGCCCTCTGTTTTGTCTCTGTGCCTGCATCTAGAATTCAGTGATGCGGTTCCTCATTGAAAGTGGATTCAAAATGTATAACCCTAAACAAGAAATGTTGAAAGCACATCTACTAAAGGCTACTGTGGTTTGCTAGCAAATCAAGAGCAGACATTGTTGCTGCTTTGTGTTTTTTTTAAACAAGAAAAGTTGTTGTACTTGTGCAGGAAAGGGATTGGATCCTGAAGTAACAGGAGCAGTTTTTTCCATACATTGATGTCTGACATGAGTATTTCTATCCTATAGGCTGCAGCACCATAGAATTACCTGAACTAGCTTGAAATGAGCTAAATCGGGTACTGGGTTTGTTGAGCACTGGGCTGTATGACCAATTTCAAGTCTAGTTCAGACACTGTGATCTGTTGTGCACGGTTTAGAAGCGTCTAAGGAAAGGAATGCTCAGTTGACATCATTCTGTGCAAATTGAGGAAGAGGAAACTCTTGGGGAAGGAAGGAATTGATTTTTAATGTGTATTAGATAATAATGCTGGCATTGGATGTGGTTTTATAAGCCTCTTGCATAAATGTCTGAAATCCATCTCTATTGCTCTTTTGCCTTTAAGCCATGGATGTAGGTTGCCTCTTAGCCAGGGGTAAGAAGCAGTAAAAATAGCTAGGATAAAAATCATATTTGACTTGGCAAATGCTTCTTAAATTTTGGTTTATTGAAAATGTCAGCTCCTGAATTTGATAGCACTTCCTTTTTATTTTGAACATGTTTTGATATGTTGATGAGAGATTATACTGAGGATTTCTTCGGCTTTGGGGTTTTCTTAATTGTTTAATTTTTACTGTCAAGATGGTGACACCTGTCTTTGTTCTAATAAGATAAATATTATTGCCTTAAATCTTTGAAATAATTCATGTGTTCCCTGACATTGTAACAGTGGCAGGAATGCTTCTGTGCCCAAATATCAGATTTGTATAAGTGACAAAAAAGCTTTGCTTTCAACTGGTAAAATCAGACTTGTGTGCTTTTTTGACAGTTGGATGTCAAGGTGCTCTTTTCTTACGTATAATCTTGTTCTTGTAACTTACAGGACAAGGGACGGTTAAAACAGTTACAGCTGTGACTTCTACAGTGACATCAGTACCAGCAACAACTGCACAGCTTAACAAAGCATTCTCCTTTTCTGTGGGGTCTGTATGAACATTAAGATATCTTTGTAATTGACATTATAAGTGTCAGCTGTTAGAGCAAGTGTTACCTATAAGCTGCATAATACCGTAGAATGGCACCTGCAAGTGTTAGATTGCACCAGAGTTCTTGGAAGACCTAGTTTGTGGGAGCCTACCTGAGTGAAGTGTGAAGGTGTGAGAGAATTTGACACAATATTGTGTTGCTTTGAAATTTTTCAGTCTAATTAATCAAGAGTAAGTATTGACTGGCTTTCTTTTCAGGTTTATCTGTAGCGGGCTATTGAACAAATCATACACTGTGTGTACTGTATTTCTCATCATCAGGTGATCATTTGAAATTAGAGCAGTATGACTGTGGTTAAAGCACCCACTCATGGTCTGATGCACCAGGTTCCCTGACTGTCTGAGTGAACGTCACCACTTGTCATAGAGACAGAGAAGAATATTTGAGCTGTATTTTGTATGTTGAGGTTAAGAAAGAGGAAGAAGAGGCAGACCATAGCTAGTTTTAAACCATGTGCTTTATTTAATGAACAAAGAGCAGGAGCAGGAAAATCATCCCTAGCAAGTTGTGAGAATCAACTTTGGCTTTACAGCAGCAGAAGAGCTTGAACACTGGAAGCTTCTGCTCCCAGAGAAGAATTGTCATGTTAACACTTGTCACCTCTGAAGATGAATTCCAAAGAGAATGATGTTGGGTTTTCTAATCTGGGCATACATATACAGGTTTCAGATGCTGGCAGAAGTTTGAGAGACAGAAGTGCTAGAATTCCCAGTTAGGAGTTGAAATTTGTACCGACGGTTAGACTTGCTGAATTATTTATTTTAATGCAACAATAAATTCTGTGTGGTCTGTTCATGAAGGTGACTAGAGAGTCCCCGTGCCATCTGGTGACTTCTGTTACACAACAATAACACAAAGCAAAGTGCATGTTATGAACATATAGTTGTTCTGAAATCTCTTACAGAGTGTTTTTTCAGGGATGACAAAAATATTTCGTTGATCATATCTTATGTTTAGGGGAGAGGGAAAACTCCTTAGAAATGATCATTTAAAATTCTGCATATCTATTTAATACTCAAATTAATTTTTTTCTTTAGGAAGTGGGTAACATTAAGTATTTCAGAACAGGCGTACTTTCAAATGACTGGTTTCTTCCAGTCTTAACCATTTCTCTGCAAGTTTGTCAAGTGGATGTTATCCAAACGCCTTGCTGTGCTCTTCAAAGGGCTAAAATAGTCCTTTTGAGAGATGGAAATTCAGATTCAAAAAGCAAACAAACCCTGCCTTTGTCCCAGGCTGCAGTGCCTCCGTCTGTAAACCATATGCTAAATACAGTGCCATTGTCACTGATGTCTTAGTTACACAGCCTGACTTCTATCTCAGCAGCTGGTCTTTGAGAATTGGAGAAAGCTTAAAAGGCCTCAGGGAATGAAGGTCTTTAGAGGACCCCAGTGCTCATTATGAAAGATCACAGTATTTTTGCAAGACAGAATATTCTTAGTGTGAAATAGTCATGGAAACTTTTAATTTCCATCTTGCTATGAGTGATCTCCCTTTTGACAGGTGGTAGTATCCAGGTATTCATGCACTGTCTCTTACCTTTTAGCTCTTAAATAAACTTTAGTCGCCACTATGGCTTCTGCTCTTGTTAGTCTCCCAAAAGCTATCAAGATATGGTGCATGGTGTTCAGCTGCTGACCTGAATGGGGAAGAAATATACAGCAGAAAGGAAAGAATATGGGAGGATGAGGGCTGCTCAAAAGAACTTTGACTGTCTTTAACCCTCTAGAAGCCTTGTCAGAAGGGAAGCACATGGAGCCCAGTCTGTGTGTGTGCTTCTCTTTGCCTGTTTATTTGTTGGAGAAACAGTTCTTGTGCCTGTGTGGCTGACTTCATGCAAGTCTGTACTGGAAATCTGAGTCTCAAAGTTATGTTCATCATGGGGTTGGAAGTTTCAACACTTCAAGCTAAGTGTTATTCTTTCTTTCTCTTCTTTGCTGCTAGGTCTGGATTTAATTTTGGTGTCACAACAGCTGCTTCATCACCGACGCTGCCCAGCCTTGCTTCTTCACAAGGTTAGTTTGGAAGAGTGTGCAAACAATATCTCTTCCCTGTGAAGAGAACTCTTACTCTTCCTAATTCATGTGGTTGTTGTTTTATGTTGCAGTTCTATTATTAAAATTGCAGTAGCTGCAATAATATTTTATATGTATGTTGGATTATGCCCTATAATGCACAGAAATCTAGGCCACCTGCCTTTCAATTAAGAGTAAGCAAAATATTTGCTGCCAAGAACGTCTAGGAGGTGCTAGTTTATGAAAAGGGTAACATCTGTAGTCATTTCCTCTGCTGTCTTTAATCTGTAGATTTAAAGTTGCCGAGGTGGTCTGACACAGCTGTCATTAAGTGGAATGAGCATTTAGTAATGGGAGGGGAATGCTTGGGATGGCTTTGTGTTGCTTCTAAAATTGATTTGACAGTATATATGCTGCCTTTCCATTTCATAGGTAGACCATACTTGCCTGGTCTGGAGAAAGGGGGACTGCTACACCTGCTTTATAATATTCTTGAAGTTTTCTGCCTCTAATTTCATTCTTGCAAAAGAGATTGTATGGTCAGAATCTCACTTCCAGTATTATTGGTTGCTCTAATAAAAGATATCACCTCTTCTTACAAATCTTGGCTTGCTTAGATTCTTAGATCATCACAGCCACAGCAATGCTACTAATACTCTGTTGACCTTAAGCAGAGAGAACTAACAGTTTAAAACTTGAAGATTCGGTTAACGTAAAAACTTAGGTAAATAACACTGACTAAAGGAGTGGGAGGTGCAGGAGACAGATTTGTAAACCACAGCGTTGTGTGAGGGCAGTTACTCAGTGCTGCTCTGTGAAATGGTAGGAGCACCTTTTGCCTCTGTTAGCTGATGATAGAGGAAGAACAGGGGAATTTCAGTGCCTCAGGAGGAAACAAATGCTACATTATTCAGCATCAGTTACTAATATACTTAAATATACTTAATATACTTACAGAGTAAAACACAAGGATAATACCAGCTGTGCTAAGAAGCTTTTGCTCTTTGTTATCTGATCTCCATGCCGATTTTTCTGTACCTTGTCCAAAACAACCCATGGTCCAAACACCGTCGCAGTGTCTTCAAGTCAGAATTTGTGTGTGTGTTTGGTGCTCAGAAATGAAATTACAGTACATCAAAAAATACTAGTCCGGTCTCCCTTAAATCTTCAGCAGTTTCACACTATCAGACAGCAGTATGTCTTATAAGTGGAGCTGCTTTAACAATTACATTTGAGAGCTTTTCTGTAGTCTTTCAAAGCTGAAAACAGGCTGCAAAGAAGCTGGTCAGTGGTCTATAAATAGTTGAATTTCTAAAGAAAGATTTGATTCTGTAGAAGACTTTTCAAATGCCAGAAGGTATTTTTATGACCCAAACTCTGTTCTGAGCCATTGGTTTAAACAGAGTTCTGTAGTGTGTGTCAGGAATTGTTTAGCTGAACCAAGTAAGAAGGGGTGGAAATGATGTTAACAGCAAATGGTCTGTAGTAACCAGGTCTTTTATGTTTTTATCAAACTGAAAAAGAGATGGGAGCTGAAGGCAGAGAGAAGGATGGTTAAGCAGAGTATTTTGACAGGAAAGTAACTATTTGTCACTGCAACCCTATCCATAAATGCTTCAGAGTCATCACTGTTGTCTCCTGAATGCACATGGAAGTGGCAGTTACCTGATGGTCAGAGGCTTTATAGTTTTGAGGCAAGAGCACTGTCTTCTGACAATCTGTGAAGCACTAAAGCATGCTAGTATTGTAAGAATGATAAATGAGCTTTCCATACTGTAACTCAACCTGTAACTTTTGTCTCTCTCACTGACAGCCCCTGCTAAAGAGACCACCCAGACTGATTCATTTTCACTTGCTGGGAGTTCCAAATTTGGAGTAGTCCCTGAGAGCTCCTTTGCTTTTGGATCCCTCAAGCCAGCAAGTGCTCCAGGAGCCTTAGTAGGAAATAGCTCCTCAGCAGATGGCACCCAGTCAAACAAACCTGCTGCAACAACATCTTCTGCTCCCTCCACAGCCTCTGGCAAGTTGGATATCCCTCCGTCTAAACCAGGAGATCACTTGTTTCAGAGCAACCTAGCTGGGGAAACTCTTGGGAGCTTCTCGGGACTTCGGGTTGGTCAAGCAGAGGATAATGCCAAGACCACCACTAAAGTACCATCTACCAGCGTTGCAGGAGCACAGTCAACTAAAGTATCTACAATACCTTCTGGGTTTACTTTTACTGCTCCCCTGTCATTAGGAAAAGCTGGAGAAGCTGCTTCAACATCAGTCACATCGGCTGGCACGGCATCCCCGTCCATCAGCACTAGTGCCACAGGCAGTCTCTTTGGCAACGTCCAGATAACCAACACAGGGTCTTCTGGGGTATTTAATCTTGGAGGCTCTAGTGGCAGCAAACCCACCTTTTCATTTGGTATTCAGCAAACAAACAGTGTGAGCACATCCACCTCTACCCCTTCTACTCTCTCCACTTCAACATCCCTCTCATTTGGAAGTTTCTTGAGTTCTTCGCAAACAGCTGTCCCTGCTGCAACTTCTAATAAGGGTGCAGGGGATGCCAAATTACCATCTGTGTCAGAAAAGCCATCTGAAAATGAAGCTGTAGTAGTTGGGTCTTCACCTCCAGTGTCACAGTCACCGCAGCCGCAGGTACAGCTTTCAGAGTCTGGTAAAGAACCAGTTTTACCCCAGGCCACGGCCGGGGACAGCGTCTCTGCGGGCTCTGGCACCACCTCGGCAGCACCTCCCCCCGATGCCATCGCTGCTCCTGCCTCCACAAGTGATTTGAAGGCACCGGTGCCTCCTGCCGTCTCTGCATCTTCCCCACCAGATCAGAATGTCTCAGCGACAACGTCTACAGCAAACATTGCCTCTCCTGCAGAAGCCACAAGTGTGTTGGCTGCTACCTCTGACATTACTACATGTGTTCAGAGTCCAGCTGTCGGTGCCTCTGTGTTTGCCCCCACCTCTGCAGGCTCCTCCGTCTTCTCTCAGCCTCCAAGTTCCAGCTCTTCTGGCTCAGCATTTAGCCAGCCTGCTGGTGATACAACCGCCACTCCTTCCACACCACCTGTTTTTGGACAACTCCCAGCAGGTACCACTGCATCCTCTCCGTTTGGGCAGCTCACCACCAGCACCTTGGCCACCGCCACCACTACCACGCAGGCTGCCAGCTCAGGTTTTGGTACTTCTGCTTTCGGCACCACCACTGCCGGGGGCTTTGGTCAGCCAGCCTTTGGACAAGCACCAACCTTTGGGCAGCCAGCAAGCAGTTCTTCAAGTGGTTTTACCTTTAGCCAGTCTGGGTTTGGGACAATGCCAGCCTTTGGCCAGCCAGCGGCCTCCACAGCAGCCTCTAGCAGTGGCAGTGTTTTTGGAGCACCGGCCAGCACCAACACCGCCAGCAACTTTTCCTTTGGACAGCCATCTGCCAGCACTGGAGGGGGATTGTTTGGACAAAGCAGCCCTCCAGTGTTCGGGCAGAACACTGGCTTTGGGCAAGGGGGCTCCGTCTTTGGTAGCACTGCCGCAGTTACTACTACAACGTCATCTGCTGGGTTCAGCTTCTGCCAAGCTTCAGGTAAGAACAAACTGCAGGGAAATGTGATCTCCCAGCAGTGCTGTCTGGCTGAAGTACAGAGAGCAGTATATCACTGGGGAAAGTAGGACACTTTTAATGCCTTTTTTTTTTTTTCCCCACTTATGGCACTTGATGGGTTGGGTTGTTTTTTTTTTGTTTTGTTTTCAGTTGGTAAGAATAGGAGCTGCAGTGTGTGTGAGGGGGAGGCTACTGTTGAAGATGAAAGAATCTTTTGCTCTGTTTTGCTGTTCATCAGTAGGCCTCTGAACGTAGCCTTTTCAATTCAATCTTGCGTTCATTTTATACTTACGAGTCTACCTTGACTTAATTTTGAATTATGTATTCTCCTGCCTATTGCACAATAAGTGGGTTGGGTTCAGCCTAGTATGAAAGATCTTAAACTAGTGTGGTGTTGTAAATTGTTACACTGAAGTGGCGAGGCAGCTCTGAGACCATAATCAAGGCAATGAATACAGATGGAGCACTTCCTTCAGTGGGCTGCATTGAGTACATGCAACAGTGGATGTATAGCCAGGTATAGCACTGTTACCGTGATCTGGGATGGCAAAAAAAATTTTAAGCCCTTGAAGTCATGGGTTAGCAAGCAACTAATCTGTTAAATCCACTTTTTCATCTGGAAATATCTCAAAATTAAATATAGCAGTAGCATTACCATCAGCTACTTGTCTACACAGTTAAACTGAGTACTTGCACAGACCAAACCTCCTTTGTCAGTCTCCTTTTGTTCTCCACGTTACTGTAATGTATTGTTGTTTTTTTCTTCCAAAAGCTTTGTCTGTACAATCTCCAGAGAGCTCCCAGGGAAAAGTGAAAAGTACATAGCAGTAATAAAGTGTATTTCTAAGGAAGAAAAACTAATTAGGCTCATTTAATTAAAAATGATGGCACTGTAGGCAAAAGGCTCGTGCATTTTAACTACAGTAACAGAGAATAGTTAAAATGGGGAAGTGTACTCTGCTTGAGCAAGGTGCTCCTAATTATAAAATGGAAGTTTTATTACAAAATGCATATTTAAGTGAACTAGGAAATGGAATGAGTTTTTTTTTTTTTTATCAAAACATTTAATTATAACAGGAATCTTTAGGTAACAAAGCTCAGATCCTCGCTACACAAGGGCAATCAGAATGCTGCCATGCTTGTTCATGACTTGCAGCATTATTATAGCAATGTTAACAGAAATTCAGTTCTCCAACATTGTTACCAACAATCCCACAAGTGAAAAGGCCTTTTATCTTCTGTTTGTTTTTAAGTTGGCCGAAGAGAAAAGGAGAATGACTTACAAATAAACTTTCAATGGAATTTATTATTTGTGTGTTGGCACATACTTTAAATTTGTCCAACCTAGATGCATTTTGTAATATCATTTGTATCCCTGTGTTTTGGCATGGGAGACTTGTCCCTTCCCGGTTCTGGACTAGTGTCACCTCCCTGAATTCTCTTATACCCTCGTAGTAGTTCTGGTGGTTTATTTCCCTTTTTTTTTTTTTTTTTTTAATAGCAGGTTTTGGTTCTAGTAACACGGGTTCTGTGTTTGGGCAAGCAGCTAATACTGGAGGCACAGTCTTTGGCCAGGCAAGTATTTATTTCTTTTGCAGAAACAAGGTACTGTTATGTATAGTGGGCTTGTTCAGGTTTCCATACCTATCTGATACATTTTTTGGGGGGGGGAAAAAAGATACAATTTGACATGCTCAGTAAAAAGTGTGCCAGTCTGTGCTGAAGATATTTGCTATTCTAGTGGGCACCAAAGCAGCTTCTGCATTAATGTTTTCCAAGGGGTATGGAGAGACAAAAGTTTTATCACATGCAAGATAAGAGAGAGATGCAGTAAATCACCTGCCTTTATTCCATGGAAAGTGGAGGGCAAGTTTTAAAGGCATTGTTCTGTACCATAGACAAGGTTTAAGATGGATTTAAATAAGATTTCATTGTATTATGTGTTGGAAGGTGATTCCTTGCTGGTTCATCAACCCCTTTGTACATCTAGAGGAAGAGGCCAGACCCTAAAATCAGCCTTGGGAGTGTGTACTGATTTGACCTCACTTAACCACCACCACCACCCTTTTTTTTTTTTTTTTTTTTTTTTTTTTTTTTTCTTTTGTCCTTTTTATGTTCTAGCAGCCATCTTCTTCTAGTGGAGGCTTGTTTGGAGCTGGAAGTGGTGGGAGAGATGGAGGCTTCTTCAGTGGTTTGGGAGGAAAGCCAAGTCAGGATGCAGCCAATAAGAATCCCTTCAGTTCTTCCAGTGGAGGATTTGGATCTGCAGCTTCCCAGAGTAAGTGAACAAAGCAAGAATACAAAATGTGCTGTGATTTCCATCTGTGCTTGTGATCCCATCTGCTTTTCTGCTGTTAGTTGTCTTTGAGTAAATTCGTGTTAACATGAAAGACTTCTAGGGGGTAATGGAGACAGAGTATGTGTGATGTGTAATCCAGAATTTTTCTTTTAGGTTTATGGAAAACAAGTAGGAAAGTCATTGAAACAAACAAGCAGATGCAAGAAGTGTGAAGAATATCTGTGTTCTGTAGAGAATTCTTGGCCAAATTCTTCTTTAAAATTGAACGCTCTGAATTCTTGTCACTGAATTTCTGCTTCCAACTTGGTTGGAAGTTAGAACCTTTAATTATCTCTCATCTGCCCTAACGCTATAAAAATTAAGAATCTCATCCTCAAGAGAAACCAAGTCAGCAAGTATGTGATGAATAGCAGTTTCCTCAGCTTTGTCCTAAAAATGGCTATCTTTATGCAGCACATGCAAGATATTTTACCAGAATTTGCTATAATATATGGATATGCTATCGGACATTTTTCATGTCCAGAAGGAGATGTGATTTTTTTTTTTCCTCAGTTGCATGGATGTAGCAAAGAAGAATAAATATGCTTATGGTTGGTTTGGGGATATAGACTGTTTTGGTAAGGAAGCAGAATTATAAAGTTCCTTTTATATTTTATCCAGATTTGGTAGATGGGGTGAGGGTCTCACAGATAAACTCTTATAAGCATCATGAAAGCTGGGTAGATGAGAAGAATTGTGTTGAAGTCCTCCTTGGGAAGAGGGATTCAACACTTGTCCTTTCCTTTGCTTCAGTTATCTAAAAGGATCAGTCCACATGTGTGTGTTAGCTAAATCAATCTGTACGTGAGGTGCCACACCAACCTTCCCACATGTTGCTTCTTGCTGAGCCAACCAACCGAACAAAAGCAGGCAAGAAAAGTAGTTAAGAATACATTAAAGCTACCTGCAGGATCCTTTGCACCAAGGACTTTAAGGGACTATCAGAATTTTTTTTCAAGAAGCTATAAACTGTAAAAGCAAGAATCAATCACTGTCTATTAGTGTAAAGATTTTTTTTTTTCTTAATGCCAGAGTCAAGTTAAAAACACATTAGTCTTGAGTTTTCTGGGCTAACAGGTTTGGGTAATACTCTAAAATCTGAGCTGAGGTGCCGTATGCTACTGTCTGCAGTAGCAATCAGTTTGAAATACTAGCAGGCTTTCTTGTGCCTTTGGTGTGCAGCTTTTGCAGATCTCTGCTTGTTACGTGCATTTTCTGGCACAAAAACTATTCATAATGATTTCCTAAGTGTGGCTTTTATTTAATGAGACTGCCCAGCTTTGTTATTATGTCACTTGTAACCTGGGTTTGTCAGGGGAAAAAAGAAGGGGTGGAGTCCAGCAGGTAGAAAGCACAGAGAAAGGAAAACTGTCTAAGATGTAAAAGTACGGGAAGAAAGGAGAGCCGTAGAATTAGCTGCAAGTGGCTAGAAGCAGCACATCAGGTCTTGTGAGAGCTAATCCATTTATTTTATTACACTTTTAATGATCCGTTGGGATTAATGGTTGAGGTCAGTTCTCTAACCTTGCTAATTTAGTCGTCCTTTATTGTAGTGCTGTTTTTTGTGATGAAATAAACCAGATGGTTCACCAGAGAAAAGCATTGATTATTCTGTGTCCTGCCACTAGCTGCTAAAACTCTGTAGCCTTGTGAATGATGAAAACTTGAGTTATTTCTCAGTAAGGCTGGAAAAGTTTGGCTCCTATTTTAAGGTCCTGTCAGTTTAGTCACGTTAAGAAATACTGACCATTGCCAAAATAGCTGAGAATCTTTAATTTGTGGTGACTTGTGTTGTCTCAAGAGACTGATTCTAGCTGTTCTCACTTGAGGGATTGTTTTTTTAGAGACTGCAGCACAGGATGCAACTAAACAAATCATCCATCACTGTGATTTGCTAGATCGAGTCAGTAAAAGGTTGTTAGTGGTCCATCAGATCCAAAATGGTGGTGTTCATTGTGTGCTTGGGGTCTGGGGAAGTTAAAGGTGCTTCCCTTTCTCCTGATCCAGTTAATGAAGTGTAACATAGAATATTGTCTATCATGAGCTTCACAAGTATTCTTCATCTCCTCAGATTCTACTAACTTATTTGGAAACAGCGGAGCAAAGACGTTTGGATTTGGCAGCTCATCTTTCGGAGAGCAGAAGCCTACGGGCACTTTCAGCTCTGGTGGTGGAAGCGTAGCATCTCAGGGCTTTGGGTTCTCCACTCCGAACAAAGCAGGTACTTTGTTAATCCACCCACTATAAACACCCACACTTACCTGTGAGAGATTTAGTATTCTACCATTTAGGTGTCTGCAGCCTGGATTCAGTACATGTACAGGAATTGTCTCTGAACAATAAATAAAAAATAACTACTGGTTTAGTGAATGGAACTTTAGCTGGTGGATTCAAGGCAGAGATTTATAATCTCTTGTGCAGAAAAGCATCCAGTAAACTACATTTTCAGGTGTTCATTCCAGAAATTTCCATTGCAGTTTAAGAGCAGAGAGCTGTGTGAATCAGTTCTGGTCTTGTGTACCATACAACGAAGAGTACAGGGTATGGAACGCAATAAATGTTTCCTATTTTAGATGCTTCCTTAAAATATTATCTTCCAAACTTCACTCTGGGTTTTGTAGGCCTTTTTGTCCCCATTTCTTCATGGGAGTGAATGCACAGGTGTCTACAGTGGGAATGTTTCCTCATAAAATTCTTATCAGACACGCTTCAGGTCCTTCTCTTTTGAAATGAGTCTGACCTCTCATCATACTTTCTTCTGTGGTTGAGCTGTTGTTCTCTGTCAGTTGAGTTAATTGAATTACATATTGGAAATGTCACAAAACCTCTTTTCTGTTTACTGTCATCTGCCCAAAGAAAGAGCCACAAAAGTAGTGGTGACTGACATGTTCATTAGAACTAAATGGCAGAATGTTCATTGTGTTAATTATCAGGAAAAAGTGGAGGTCCAAAGGGTCAGGCAGAGCAAAGGCTTTCTCCTCCATCCTCAGGCCATCCTTACAGTGAACACTGAAGATAGGTGTTTTGCTCCAAGTGAGCCTCTTGAAGCTTTATCACTGGGGAAAGTAGGGAAGGCTTGGTCTTCCTTGACATTGTATTGAGACAGTGCTGCTCAAGAACTCCCTTGGGAGACGCAGCACTTTGGGAGGAAGCACTCTCTGCTTTGAGAGTGGCTGTGCTCTCGTGTCAGTGAAGTGGCTGTGAGCATCAGGATGATGCTGTCAGATCCAGCAGCCATTTGTACGTGTATCAAGTATTGCTTTCTGCTTGGTAGTGGACTGAGTTTCTTGTCTCAGGCATGCCTCCCATCTGTTATTTTGCTAGAGGAGGAGAAAGGCCTTGCCAAAGCAAGTTCTTCTTTCATTCACTCAGTGACTCTTTCCTTGCTTTTTGACTGTTTTGGTTTCAAAATTATTCTTGTGATGAGATTTTTTTTTAAGAGGTTTCTGCAGAAGGCACATCCACTCACACAGAGCCCCTCAGATCTGTCCCTCCTCTGGTTATATTTGCTAAATCTTGAAACAAATGGTATGTCTTCCTCTCCCAAGTGTGGTGGAAGGATTTACTTGATTTGAATCCCCCTCTGTCCTGGTTACACCACTTAGAAATAGTGGAGAAAGGAAAGTGAAACCTGTTAATATGCACTGCAAGAGCGGGTGTGTGCTGAGCAAAGCTTCAGCCCCTGTGATAAATACTTTAACTTCCTAGAGATAGAGGTAACAAGATATCCGATCTGTGTTTAAATAATTCAGGCCTAGCATTTATTTTTTCCAGACCTTTTGTGTTTACAGCCAAACAGTATCCATTACCTTGACATGGACTGGAATTTCACCCAGGGTATTAAAATGTGTGGTGGTATCCCATCCTCATCCCTAGTCAAATGAAAGAGCAGGTGTCCTTCACGTTCCACAGTGTCAGTTAGAAACAGGCCAATAATATCAGCAGATGAACATAGAATAAAATAATCTGGGTAGAAATCCATTCAGAGCTGCAGAAGGCAGCTAAACCCTGAACAGAAATTGCTAAGAGCGGAGTTCAGTTCTTGATTCCCTGCAGGAATCGTGCAGTTCCACTGACCTGGCATTTAATCATCGCATCTTAGTTTCCACCACTTAAACCAGGATTAGATAATACCCTACCTCCCGAATCTTTTTGCATCACTGGAACACCCAAAAAAACAAGCTTGCTATCTGATCTTAAGAGCTGGGGGAGGCTTGCCCATTGCACTGGGGAGTTCTTCCAGTTTAAGCACTTGCATGAAGTTCCATCCACAAGACACTGGTATGTCCTTCTAGAGCTTTAAATTAGAAGCCAGAGTAAACCACTGCACCAAACCACAACAGAACCAGACTTTACAGGAGACTTTCCATTCTGCGTTGTTATATGCAGTTCCTTTGCATAATAACTTGTTTAAATGGTGATGAGCCAAGCTTTACTTTAAAACTGACTGCATGAGCTAAGCTATTTTTTTCTGGTAAGGAGTGCTAGTTTTATGATGAGGGATGACTGTGTCTTTTTTAATAATAAAAGCATCAGTCTAGTACCTGTTGTATGCATTTTTACTATAACTTGGTTATTATCTCACAATTAAGATACTGGTCTTTTTTTATATAAAGTAAGTAGAAATATCTTCAGTGCACAAGCATGTACGAGATTATCACCACCTAGCCCAGCTCTGGGGACTGAGTCGATCTTGTGCTCAAACATTCAAGAGTCCCAGAATGTGGTTTACTTTTGGATAGTCTCTCAAATCAGTGGCGTATTTTGCATTCATTCAAGGCACTTTTCCTTATATATGTCTTTTGTAACAAAATACCCTGCAGTTTGGAAGCTTTGTGGCAGTTAGTTTTATAAATAATGCTGTGTCCGCATTGTAAGATGAACAGTCCCATCATGGAGATTGTCTGATTGGAAATCTAGTTTTTGTTTTCTCTCTCTGCATTATTGTTTACGTGATGTTCTTGTCCCTTTTTTGCCTCTGTGTTGCTCAGGTGGCTTCGGTGCTGCTCCAGTGTTTGGCAGCCCTCCTACTTTTGGGGGATCCCCTGGGTTCGGAGGGGTGCCAGCATTCGGTTCAGCCCCAACCTTTTCAAGCCCTCTGGGCTCAACGGGAGGCAAAGTGTTCGGCGAGGGTACAGCAGCAGCCAGCGCTGGAGGATTTGGGTAAGCCAACCAGGGTCCAGGGTTGGGAAAACATTGTTCTTGCATGACAAACTACTACACGTAGTTACCTCCGCATTAATGTAAAGAATATATTCCATGATTCATTGCTAAGCTCTAAGTGTCTTTGGTTTGGTTTTGTTGTTTGTTGTTTTGGTTTTTTTTAAAAAAAGTGTAAAACTAAGACTTTAACCCCAAAGGAAATAATGTCTATGATCTCATTTTTAATGCTGAAACTACTATGTTGAATCTTTAGCTTTAGAGATGGGGGGGAGGGGGGAATGTGGGTCATCTTGCAAGCGTCTAAGGAAATGCAGGAGTATTTTCTGTGTGCACACTTAATGAATTCAAATCTAGGCCTGCAAACTATGCCTAGCAAAGAAAATAATAAATATTATCTGTGACTGTCTAGCCACCTTATCCACTTTGTCAGATTTGGGCTAGAGATACTAATGAGAATCCAGTCTGTTCTCTCACCTTTGGGGGTGGGACGAAGCGCCTGTAACAGCCTGAGCTCCCAGAGCGATTTGTGTTTATCCCACACTCATTGTTTTTACTTGTTTCTTTGCCCCTTAAGCCTGTGCCTGGCACCAGAGCAGACAATACTTTTTACCTTGTTTTGTTCAGCAAATACAGAATTTCAAACCTTGCAAAGCAGCTTCTGCAATAGGCAGCAAATGCCCTTCTTCAACATTGTACTACCAGCAAGCAACTCTCCTTCACACCCTGCAATTCTATTCAGACTGAATAGACCCAATTAAAAAATGAAAAACTTCCAGTGAAAAGAGGAAACTGGATGTCTTCCCAATCGTAGTGTTTATGTATTTCACAAGCGTTTGTCTTCGGTTTCAGGAGGAACTGCCTTTACGTAAGGCACATTGGAACATCCAGAAGTGTAACTTGTTCATTTCCCCATGAGGTTAGGCAGACACCCACCTGCCAGGGCAGCACCCCTGAGCTGTGGGAGGCTTCAGCTACCTTCTTCTGCCTGTCCTGAACTCGGGTGCAGCAGATTGGAGAGTCCCTTTGGAAGGGGTACAAACAGAGGCAGCTTAATAAAATCTCTGCGAAGAAGGATGCACTTCTGGGATGACTTAGTTTCAACTCGGCTGATATTTTGTTCAGTTCCAAATTTCAGCCATTGTGCTGCAGGATTTCATACTGAAACTGGATGCATTCAGTGCTCAGCATTGGAAGTTTAAAGATAAAATGGGATTCAGAACAAGCAGCATGGTGATGCAAACAGAGGTCTTGCATAAGCAGTCTGCAGACTCAAGAAAAATAATTCAGTGGCTTAACTTGTGGGAAGTTTTGAGAATTTCTTCTTTATCAAAAAGGTGCAGACTCAGTTGGATATTTTCAGAGTTGCCAGAGGAATTCAATTTTGATTTTTAAAAACTTTCAAAAGAGTGTGCAGAATTCCAAGGCAGCTTTACGAAACTCAAAATCTCACCACAAAATTTTGAGCAATAGTTTAATTCTGCAGTATAGCGTAGCACTTGAGCAGGACTTCCTTTCTGCCTTTCTCTTGAAGTGAAACTTTAAAAATCCCAAATCCAGAGAAGCTACTTGCCAGTACATTATGCGGTATTAGCTCTGGGTTCATGTGATTCATTGCTGCTTCAATTCTGAAAAGTCTGCATCGCTTGATAAATGACTTCAGTATCAAAAATAGAAACCACTACACTTCTTCAAAGCCTGCAATTCCAACTGTTTGTGAGCAAATAATGTTTTGCTTTCATAAACTAACCTCAAGTGCCTCTCAAGTCTGTTTCGCATAGGAGCTTTACAAAAGACCTGGAAATGTGGGCAAGATAGGTTTGATTGTTACCAGGCAATGACTGTATCTCCTGTCTTTTAGGTGTTTAAAAAAAAAATAAATAAAAAAATCTGTCCATAGCTTAAGCTCTTTCTCTACTTGTACTGTGCTTAGCCTTTTTTGACAGGCATGTTCTTCTAGTTGCAACTGAAAGAAGCAGTTTGAACCACAAGTTTCCTTGTCACTATTTTCACCCTCACTTCCTTTTACCGGGTAGACATGATTTGTGTGTTTAGTGGCATAGTCCTGAGGAGATGGAGCACTGTAAAAACCTCATTCTAAAACGCATCACCGCATCTTGCTTCTTTTTAAAAAGAACTACAAAACCTGTTCTGAGAAAACCACATTTGTGTGTCTGAGATGAAGTTGTGTGTCAAGAGCCAAACCAGATGCACAGGGGATGGTTAGCAGGGCCAAAGATGCAAAGTCACCGAACTGCCCGTTGTATCTAACGCTGTGTATGGAAGTGTAGTGTGTACAGTGCCAGCCTCTGGGATAGGAGGGGTGATGTCCTTTACCAGGTGAATTGGTTGTCACACCGCTACAAGGTCTGTCTTTTATCTGGAGAGATATGGTTTGATGTAGTTTGGGTTTGGTGTGGGTTTTTTTTTTTTTTAAAGTCTGCTAGATGTGGATGGATGAAGAGGTGGGTTAACGTGCTGTCAGTTCATATTCCAAGTCAGAAACAACAGGAGCTTGTGTGAGACACAGCCTTTCAAAACTGGCACACTATTTAGCTTGACTGTCTGCTCAGGGGAGGGCTGGTGCTGGCTTAGTACTAGTAGCACTGTGCACTTGCAGAGCTTTAGCAGAGACGGCCATTTGAAAATTTTGTGTCTGCATTTTTCCCAGTTTAAGTCAGAGAAACAGTTGAAGCTCGTGTTTTGAGTGTGCCTCTTGCATTCAGAATTAGGAGAAGTGTACTGGGGGGAGCAGAGAACCATAATGCATATTGAGGTCTCATTTAGTGTGTCATGCTGATAGCTCTACAATGCCTGGTTGGACGGAGTGGGTGGAGAAAGGAGACCAATTTTCATATATAAAAGTGCTTCTTATTTCAGTCCCCAAAAGCAATTAGGGAAGTAATCCAAAGGTGGTGGAGAGAGGTGCCAGGTGGGTGCAGATCTTCAGGAAAGCACTGGAGCTGTGTGTGGTTCCAAATGGGCTGGGGAGAGAAAGGAATTGAGAAATCTGCAGACGGTTTACATGGGCGGTGGTAAGGTACCATCTGAAAGTTGGGAGCCTGAGTTCTCTATCTGGGCTCTGCTTTATGCTCTGGCTGCGAGCAGCTCATACAATTCTGTATTTGCTGCCCTGTTTGTGAAACAAAATGATGCTGTACTTTTGAGCTTAAAAAGTGACAACTACACACAGGGGTGACTTAATATATTCCATTTGATGGCTTGTGTTGTTATTTCCAAGCACTTGAAAACATACCCTTTGTAAGCATGAACATTATCTGCCTTTCTGCCTGGTGTACGTTCAGAATGGGAGATGAACAGACGCTTGTATGTACAATAGTCTTTCCCAAACCAGAAAATCTGTTTCCAGAATGAAAAATTATTCATATCAGGTGGTCTCACTCAATTGATGTATCCTCATTTAAGGAGTGCACTGTTATCCTTGGGGGTATGGGGACAAACTTCCAGTGTGAGAAGATGCTTTCTAACAAAATTTTTCTCCTTAAACTGCAGGTTTGGTGGTACCAGTAACAACACAGCATCGTTTGGCACACTAGCAAATCAAAATACTCCGACATTTGGATCACTGTCACAACAGGGTACCGGTTTTGGCACACAAAGCAGTGGATTCTCAGCTTTTGGAACAGGTGGAGGAGGTAGGAAAAGTTAAAATATAATGAACCCAAGAGGCTCTGTGTCCCCAGCTTTCCCTGGAACTTGGGCGTGACTCTTCACTGTGACGTGACTCCCTGTCAAAAGTCTGCCTGGTCCTGCTGCCCTCCAGGGAATGTCCTGGAGAATTGAGCTGCAGGGTGGGGAGTAGAGACTTCTCAGACTTTAGCTCATAATCTCATCAGTGATTTGCTGTGTGGCATGTCAGTAAATCACTCTTCTTCCTGACACCTCATTAGGTTATTTTTTTCCACCCCTTTTTGTGGAGTTGTTCGTTCTTCTCAAAGGAAAATACTGAGAAATAATATCTCTTCAGCATCACATGCATGGGTATCTATATGTAAGTACTTAGTGTCAAAAGAATATGCACTGCAAATTTGAGCTAGAACACCAATAGCCAAATTTTTATCTGATGTAATTCAGTGAAGCTGTAGTGATTTAGGCAGGGCTGAGAACAGAGCCTTTGAGCGAGGAGGTGTTCCGCAGTGGTCTGCCTGTCACCATTGGCTTGCATTAAGCACAAATTCCATCTTCAGAAAAGCAGCCCTCTATTTTCATGGAGAGGTGAATAAACCAGGCACATTGTGTGCAGTTGCTGCTAAAGAATGGACCTAGCTGATAAGCAGTGAAAGCAAAGCCCTCTTAGGAACCGAGGCAAGTCACTTTTCTTCTAGATGGAGATTTGACTTTCATTGTTTGCCCATTGCTCTTTCCCTGGCCTAAGGCAGGAAAGAAATGTTTTCAATCTCTGTGTGGGAGGGGACATTTACTACAAATCTTAAGCATTCATTTTACCTTTTAACAATTATTTTTTCTAATCTTGCGTTTCTTTCAGGGTTCGGCTTTGGATCATCTAACACGTAAGTACCATTTTGTGTCTAGCTCTTCATTAAAAATACAAATAGAATCAGAAAAAGAGAGTTGAATGGTTTGCAAGAGCAAGCTTTGAAAGTAGCAGCAACATACGAGTTCTGATTTCCTTCTTAGTAGCACTGCATAGAGCTCAAAGCCAGGCTCTGAATGTGTGCTATCCAGTGAGGTTAATCTTTCATATAAGAGAGGATTTTCGGTTAGATCATGCTCTTTCTCCACCTCTCGGGCACTGATGTGTGTGCTCAAGCTGTGTGTGTGAACCTAGTATCTACTCCATTTATCAGGTTGAAACAAGGAATGAAATAAATCGGTACTTTTCTGGCTGAGTTGAGATGGTGATTTACAGTTAAAGAACAGGACTAAGAGCTGAAGTTAACTCTGTCATCCACTCCGCCACTTTCAGCAAGTTTCTTAAATTTTGTTTCCCTGTCAAGTAGAGAGAGCATGTACCCCTCCAGATGGTAGGCTCTAGAATAAGCTTAATATTATCTAGTTAGTATGTGTTGATGCAGTCTCAGGTAAAAGATGATGGAAATACCAATATGTTTCATAATAAGCCTCTGATTCTAGGGAGACTGGAAGTTTGTTTGAGAGATCTGCTGAACTAACACTGCCTGAGGGAGACTCTAGCACTCATTGCTGTGTTTGGTTGTTTTTTTTTTTTTCTTTCTTGCTCCACAGATCTTCCTCTGGATTTAGTGGATGGAGAAGCTAGGAACATCCTGACCTGTGCCGTAACTCCTGCATTCATGAGTCACCTACATGATCAATATCCAAACAGCTTTTCCTTTAAATATAAGTTCTCAGACTTTTTTTTTTTCTAAAAAAGAAAAAGATTTTGCTTATTTTTATGCAACGCTTGTTCTTGGTCTATATTAAACTATTTTATCTTCCTTGATGTTATTTGTGTTGGAAGGGTTTATCTCCCCGCATCTAGAAGAAATAGATATATGCTGTGGTTACCAGCCCTGTACTGGACTTAGCTTTCTGCTGTTCATCCCTTGCGTAGACAAGGGAGTAGCTCAAGTTGGTTCCTGATATAAGCCAGCACATTTTTCATTGAAGAGAATGACTGATTATCCTAGGCTCTTAAGAAGGGGCTGCAGTTTGCCCTGCTAATTTTAAGTATAGGATGGGGCACATGCTTATCTCACTGAAGTGCTAAAACTGAGTCATGTATGAGCCAGAGGCTTAGTGGAGAAATAGGAAATTATCTGAGAAGAAACTGGCAGCATGCAGAACACGTTCCCATGGCAGTAACATTCAGCAAAGAGGTGGGAGGTAAAAGCTCTCCTATTTTTACCTTTCTGTAAATTTTACAGAACTCAGAAAATGGCACTCGTGTTATAGGGAAAACTTCTGGCCCTTGAAGTAGAAGCGTGACCTCCATCCAGAGAGGCATTAGTGATTTTGCAGCTTATGGATGTTGGATTCCACTGTCAGCAACATTTTTTTTTCTATAACATGTATGATAATGTCCTCTTTCCCTGTAGCTCTTAACTTTAGTCGATATAGTTTGTGAAATTCTCATATGTTTATACTTAAACATACTGAGCAAATGTTTGAAAGAATGCCCTGAAGGCATTCTGGACAAACACTTTTTCTATTTAATGCATCTGACCTCCATGAAACCTCTAAATGATGTAATGGGTTTTTGTTGCTCTGTAAAAAATGCATTTGAAATAACAGGTTATGTATTAGTTGAATACATGCAGATTGGATGGTTTTATTTTGTTGGTCCTATTAGGACATTTTGGGATACTTCTGCTTTTTCTATTTTCAGCAGAAACATTCTAACATTTCTTTTTTGTTGCGTTTTTGTTTTGTTTTTTTTTTTAATACCACACAATATGATGACAAGTGTCATTTTTCTGGTTTGGTGGGCGTGTGGTCACTTTTTGGAATTGTAAATAGTTGATAACTGCTTGTTTTCATGTCTGGTGTTATAAACTAAATACTTATATCAATCAACAGATCCTGAAGAAATTGCTTTTTTTTTAAGTCAACCCAAACCATTAGTGTTCATCCTAACACCTGTCCTAGCTGTGGAAATGTCCTTCCTATCTCTGCACCTGGGAATGACATCAGGTATGTTCCCTTTAAAAAGGAAGACCACTGAAATAGAGGAAATTGAAAGGAACCCCTCCTGGTACACTCTGCTACAGAGAGCTTTGCAAGGCTCTAAGGATTTCTGAGCCCTGCCTCGCCACACGGGAGGCAGCACTGTTGGGGGTTTGTCTGAAACCTCCCTGTCCCTCTACAGGCAAGAGTGAGGCTCTAGCAATCCTGGGGCCACAGCACTAGAACAGAGGAGAACATTTTCTGAAATTTTCTGGTTTAGAGATGGAAGAAAAATCAGAAGATGGGTTGAACTGTGCCCTCCCAGTATGTTCTCCTTGACTATACAACATTTCTTAAGGCCTAGAGGTGATACTGCTGTTCTGCTTTCCTTCCTCTTTATAAATAGCAGCTGGCCCAAACCATTGACCTTAAATTCTTTGCATTAATCTCTCCTCGCTGTGGCATGCGACACCTCCTAGCAAGGCTGTATCAGCTGTGCTCCCCCAGATAGCTAATAAACCTCTTGCTAGGGAGAGGATTGGCTTGGTAAGAATGCGATGTTGGCATGTTGAGCCATTTAAAGTTGCTTTTTTGGAATGATGGGAGCAGTTGGGGGCTGTCCCTGCTGTGCTGCTTTGGTACCTGTTTTCCTTTACCCTCAGCAAGTGAAGGGCCATTAGAATTACTCCAGATCTGGATTGAACACACATTTTCTTGCAACACTTCCAAAATCACAGCTGAAACAACCCAATCCCCTGAACTATCTGCCCTTGAGAAAACGGGTGCTGCTCCTGGTTTCCATAGTAGCTGCTGGAGGAGTGGAGCAGTGTAGAGAGGCTGATCGTGACCACAAGCCTACAGGAATATGCACAAAACCTAGCAAAGTCGACTTTGAAAAAATCTGCATTTTTATTAGATGACTCAAGGACTTGGCAAGTGTGTGTGGCGCTGGGTTGGTGGTTGCCAGGAGCTGTTATAGTCTGTCATCTGTGCTAAGTGGCCTGTGATCTCATGGCCTCTGTCCAGTTTTTTGTGGACACATGTCCACCAAAAAATAAAACTACTAACACACATAGCCCCTGTCTTGGCAGAGCTGGTAAAGAAGCCATTGACTAGCTGGGCTTGGAGACCTTGTTCCAGGAAAGTGCTGGTTAATCCTCAAGTAACTAATAGCAGTGGTTCCGCAACTACTCTGAAAGAGCTTATTTTGTCTGTGCTAGTGGGGTTGTGCCTGCCTTCTATGAGGAGAAGAAGAGAGTCTGAGAAGAAATTTTCTAAGGCTTTTATCAAAGGTAGATTCTTAATTATATCTAATGAAAGAACATGCTTATTTTTTCCCTCCCCTGAGACTAGGCCATGGCCTCGGGGCAGCGGCAAGGCGGGTGCTGAGCACTAATGATGGTGCTACAGACTTGGTGGGTGGAGCAGAGCCTCAGGCATAGAGAGGATCTCCCCAAACCCATGGAGACACCAGACTGGGGGTTTCTGCTCCCTCAAAGGCTAAAAGAGCCTTTTTCTAGAAATGGGGCCAAATGTAGCTTTGTCACAAAGAGACACAAAAAGAAAGAATTATTCTTTAATCTCCCATTTAAAAGGTTTTTACTGTGGAGTACTTGGTATTCCCGAATATAGGTTTCTTGCAGAATACCAGTGGTCTCTTGGCTCTTCTGTGCCGCAGTGCCCTGCTGCAGAGACACGACCAGAGGACCCGTGCTGGTGCCATCCCTCTGCTGTCAAACCGAGGAGGGATAGCGGGGCTGAAGTTCATCCCATGCTGCTGGGTTATATCCCTCAGCTCGCCTTGTCCCTTGTGGCCACAGCAGGCCCCAGGGACAGAGCTAAAACCCTGCTGATGCTCTGTGGGAGAAACTGGGATGTGTTTGATGTGAGGATCCTGTTTAGGATGGGTTTATTGGCCTCAACAGCAAGCAGCCGGGGTGTGTGTGGGGGGGTGAGTCTTGGGAATGAGTAGGATAGGAAAAGTGCTGCTGAACATCTCAGCCCTTGCTCCAGCGGCTCGGAGCAGGGAGTGAGGCAGTGGAAAGCCGAAGGCAGGTGCTGGCACTGCCTCTCCTCCCACCCCTTTGCCCAGGAACCAGGGGCCGGGTCTCGGGTGGGTGCTGGTCTCAGCCCCTTGCCCACAGTCCTGGGTGGAGCCGCCTCCCTTCATCCCCCCAGCCCCTGTACATGGCCCTGCTGCTGCAGACCCAGAGGCTGAAGTGACATTTTATTTATCCCTCCTTAGTTTTCATGTGTCTTACCCTTGTGCATTGCTTTCAGCATTGCTTACAAGGAAAAATAATCCTGCATGAGGCTTTGGCATGAGCATGTGTGGTAGTGCCGAGGGTTTTTGTTCCTGGATAAATGTCGCATTGAGCCCCAGGGACCCGCAGCTCGGCGGGGATGAGCCGCCCTCGCTTGGCAGCGAGATGAGCCCTGTCCCTTCTCCTCGCAGCAGCAGCGAGGCCCCGGGGTCTTCCAGCTGTTGACAAGACTGACTCTTCCTCACCAAGGGATGAGCTTGGACACATCAGCATGTTTTTTGAGTCTGCACCCCTACGTGTGCCTGTTGCTTCTGTCTCAGCCCCCCGAGGGTCCCACGGGTCTGTTCAGCACGTTCTCTGTCTCGTACCATCCCCACCTCATTTTTCTGCAACTTCCAGTAGGTCACAAAGCCTCTCTGCAAGCATGTCTCTGGCTCCTGCTGCAGCACTGAGACTTCTCCATATGTGCCTTTATCACAGACGGGCACACTTTGTGCTGCCAGTGCCCGTATCTGAACTCGTACCGTTCCCTGAGCACGAGATAAAAAAAAAAAGTTGCGCATTGCCAGCAAGCGCATTGCTCGAACAATAACGGCAGGGCTGTCGCTCATCCCCGGTGCTGTGGCACCGTTCCTGGGCACATGCAGCCGTGGGCGATGCTGTGGGTTGGGGCTGCAGCCCTGCCTCCTCACAGCGTCCTCTCCCAGTGCTGGAAGGGACTCCCCCACCTTACACCACCCTCTCTCGGTGCTGGGTGCTGGGGAGCCTCAGTCCTTCCACTGTGCTGTGCTTAAATGATGTCAGAACAGCTCCTCCATCAAAGGGGAAAACAGCTGTTACTCTATTTTGTGGGGGAAAGGTGGGACAACCCCAAAGTTATGAATTGTGGCCCTGACTCTCCAGGGCTGCTCTCCTGTGTTTGGGCTTGTTGCCCAGTCCCTGTACCCCCTATAGGTTGGTGGGGACCAATTCACAAAGGTGTCACTAAAGGCAGCCTTGGAAATCTCAATGCAGATTGAGGAGCTCTGTTATAATTACGTACAACCCATGACACAGTATTTTTTTTTTCATGGATGCTTTAAGGCTCTTTAGTGCATTGCTAAAAATATTTTGCTTTAAGACTTGAAAACATAAAGGAATAAAATGAGTATTTGCAGCTGCTGCACATGAACAGCTTAATGAGATGTGAGATAGAAGAAACAGGAAACAAAACCTGATTTTCATCAGCGGAGGGAAGTCCCTGCAAAAAGTTTTGAGCACGGACTGTGGAGGCCAAGGGGTATTTCTTCAAATGAAGAAACTGTTGCTTCAGTCTGCTTAAAACTGAGGTTAGAAAATCATGAAGCCAAGTGACAAAACCTCTAGAAAGGTGAAGTTTGATTTCTGACCTCAGCGTTGACAAATGCACTGCGCTAAAGGATGGACGTTGGTGTCACCTGAAGCACCAGAACTGGCCTCCGCCATCACCCGAGCTGGGTTCAGCAGCCGATGTCCTTCCCATTGTCCTCCTGATCCTTCTCAGGGGCTTCTCTAATGCCTCTGTGCAGACAGTAAGTGACTGGGCACTTTTGGCTTTTTCAGGGTGTCACCCAAAACAGCTGTGAGTTGGCTGGTGTCCCCTCTCCACTCCTCCCTCCCTCCAAAACTAGGACATCTAAATTTAACCTGCTATCAACAGACACGGCTGGAGAGTTTCCACTGTGGAAAGGAATCCCACTCAGAACCTGTCCTCTCCTCTGCTCAGGCTCTGTCCGTGCACATGCCTTTCCTCCAGCCGTGACCTCCCATATTTCTTCCTCCCCTTCCCCTCCTACACTTGGGTTTGTGTCGCTGCTACGTGCTGGTGGAGCTTCCCAAGCTGCCTACATGGCTGGTTGTGTTTTATGTGGACACACACCTTGGTGGTTTGTGTGTGATGGTACCCGCTCTCCCTGCTGCCCGGCAGCAGCCTGCAAAAGGCTCTCAAGCAGGGAAGGTTGGCTACAACTTTTAAGGGGCATAACAGGCTTGTAACAAGCTCTCTTCGTGCAGGACCCAGGGGGATGCAGCAAAGGGGAGACATCAGTGTGCGGTGCACCTTGCTGGGGGGTGCCCCACAGGTGATGGGCACACTGTGGGAAAGCCCCAAGTGTGGTGTGGCTCCACCAGCCCAGCGGGGCAGGAGGGTCCTGGGGGTGCTGGGTGGGAGCCAGTGCAGCAGCATGATCTTGAGGCAAGCCTTGATGCTTCTTAGGTCGCCCAGAGAAGCTGTGGCTGTCCCCTCCCTGGAAGGGTTCAAGGCAAGGTTGGACGGGGCTTTGGGCAACCTGGGCTAGTGGAAGGTGTCCCTGTTCATGGCAGGAGGGTGGGAACTGAATGATCTTTAAGGTCCCTTCCAACCCAAACTGTTCAATGATTCTTTGCAGGCTGGACCAAAGAGCAGCAGAACTACTGAAAGAACAAAAAAAAAAAAAAAACCAAAAACCTGCATCTGCTTTGGGGCACAGCTGGTGGGAAGTGAGCCCATGGTGGGATCGGTCCATGGCAGGAGGAGCTGGAGTACAGACCTGGCAGGTGCTGGGGCTGGGCCTGGGGAGTAAGGGGTTAGCACAGGAGCTGTGCTGGCCACTCTGCCCCCCCTGCTCTCTGAAAACAGAGAGTTTCCTTTACTGAAAAGCAAGCAGAACCTAAATATGAAAAATGTGGGGGAAAAGAGTGAAATGAGTGTAGTGAGGTATTTGAAAACCAGTCATATACTGCAGCAGCTTTTAGCCTCTCCTGTGCCCGGGTCTGAAAGGGCAGGGCTGGCCGGTGCTGCCCGGGGTAGCGGAGCCTGGCTGAGAGGCTGCCTCTCCCCAGATGCAGTATTTACAGCTAACATCAGAGCAGGCTTTTGCTAAATAAGCAAACAGCGTCAGGAAACTGAACTGTGCGGAAGTTCAGCTGCTGCCTGCGCCAACCGGCTCGGCTCTGTCCTGCTGTCACAAGTTGCACAGCAGCTTGGTGATGAAAAATGCAGGATGTCGGCTGGTATTTTTAACCAGAAACCTCCACACTCTATCTGATGTGGTGTAAGAGCTGAAATGGAGAGAAAAGGCATTCGTGGTAAATGGGATATTTATCGCTGCCTTGAAACGTGAGCGCAGAGGTGGTGGAGCTGTTCGTTTAAAACCAGCCACCGCCCAAACGACTCCAGGCAGACGCGTTTGAAAATTCCACTTTATTTCTGTTATAAAAGCAGTGGTTGGTTTTTTGTTTTGATTTTTTTTTTTTTACATCTCTGTAAGTTTCCAGACTCGGTACATCTTGGTTTTGTTTTCACAGTATCTCTGCAAGACCAAGGACGATTCTTATTGCTGTGCCAGGAGCCAGGGCAGGAGGGACGGCGGCGCGGAGGCTGGGGCAGCCCTGGCCTCACCCCCCCGCCGCGGGACCCAGCCTTGCTCTCCGCTGCGCCAGCTCAACAGGTCTACCCCTCCCCAACGCTGCTTTGTATCTGGGTTGACTCTCCGAGGGGCTGCCCCTCTCCCGCCACGCTCGTCTCAGTGTCAAGGGTAGGAAACGAGAACCAAATGGTGCACGAGGTCCTGCTCGGCTGCCTGCTGGCCCTGGCCCACTGCTGGCTGGGGGGAGAGGGCACAGGTGAGGGTCTTGGCCAGGGCTCTCTCCCTGCTGCTTCCCACCCTGGACCACTACAGGATTTTGGCAGGGATGTTCAGGCTCCCCGCTCAGCTCCTGCAGTGATTTGGGGCCATAAAGAGCTGAGCACCATTGGTGGGAGAGGTGAGGCAGGGACAAGCTCATGTCCGCATCCCGTGTTGGTGCCCCATCGCCTTCCCAGTGCATCCTTTGTGCATTCCTGGTTCTGCGAAAAGCTGCCAGAGAAGGAGCTTTATTTATCGCTGCTTATTTACCACCTTACTTGGGGCAGGATGCCCCAGGTCCCCAGACATCTAAGTCCCCACAGGGACCCCATCAATCCCCACTCTAACCATATGGCTATTAACCAGCTGTAGTGGTAGCGATGTCTGTAGCACCTGTTACTTCCAGCCACCGTTTATTTTATATTCGATCTGTCCCCGTCAGTTTTGTAATGAAGCAGCATTGGAAAAACATCACTTTTAATCACAACGCATGAAATCTCAGAAGAGGCAGCATCACTTTTCTGTGCCGTGTCTGGTGATACAAATGGAGGTGGAGGGGCTTGTTTCAACCTAGGCACGGGATAAAGGCATTCTTTGGGAAGGGAGAAGTCCATGCAAAGCTGACCCCAACGTGAAATCTGAATTTAATTTTGCTGCTTAGCTGGGTCTGTTCAGTGCAACAGGACGAATTAGCCAGGAGGTTACTGTCAAATTGCATGGATGCATCCAAGTCCACCAGGTAGAGGGATTAGGAGGAACCAGACTGACTTAATGCACTGGGAGACTAAGTCCAACACAAAGCTAAGTGGAAAAGGACATAGGTGTTCCCTGAATGTGGTTTTTGGTGACTGAGAAGAAATCTTTCCGTGGAATTCCTTCGTGCAGCTAATTAAGACAACTGGGTACGGTTTCTTTGACCCATGCTGACATCAGTGAGAACTGTAAGTACTCAGCACCTGGAGACAAAGTGAATACCAGACATAAATACCCCTTCTGCTTCCACCCGTGGGACTGCCCAGAAATGCATCTAAGCGATAGCCGAGATGTGTGCAATTGTTATCAGCTATTCACCCACAGCTTGCATTTTGTCCTCTTCTGCGTGTATTGCCTAGGAGAAAATACAGACAAGTCCCAGAGGCCTGTGCCAGTAGAGCTGTGGTTAGGATCTGAATCCATGTAAGAAAATGGAATTTAATACAGAGAGTGACTGTGCAAGTCAAAGTCCCCCTAGCTTCATCCTTTATAGTCCCAAAGCCTGGATTTGGGCAACCTTTGGCTCATGGATTTGGGTTTGATGCAGTCCATTCTTTTGCAAGCTGCTTGTAATGCTGGACTTCCTCCCTCAGAGATCTGCCGGCTGAAGAGAGCAGCTCTGTGGCCGAGCATCTCTGAAAACCAGTGCGTGGAGGAGGGCGGTCTCCCCTGGAAATGGGGGTACGGTTGCAGGGACCCAGGATCCTTGTTTGCTGGTTTGAGACTGTCATGGTGGGGTGGGGCGTATCTTCTGGGTGTGCTTTCCCCAGGCATGTGGTGACATTGAACCTGTTGCTGAAGTAGATGGTGTGGCTTTGGAGAAGCGAGGAAGGAGAATTTCTTGCTGGTAATGTCCCGTGTGGAAGATGAAGATGGAAATAGCAGCTAATTGGTGTCTCTCCAAGGGGAGAGCCCTTTTGAGCAGCATGTGTGTGGTTGTGAGACCTGTTCAGACCAGCTCAGCAGGGCCAGGCTTGTATCTGGCACGCTGAGCTCTCTTCAGTCCTAGCTCTTGAGGCAGATTGTTAATTAGGGGAAGAAATGTTATCTAGGGGAAGGAGCTGCAGAGGGAAGGGGAAGTGATCTGCCTCAGGCCATGTGCTGGAGCAAGAGAGCAGATCCTCCGCGCCCCATCCTGTGCCCTGCCCTCCAGATGCCACCTCTGTTGCAGAACTTCCTCTGCCGGCAAACTGTGCCCCCCCCTTCATTCAATCGGCTCCTCTGCGCCGCCTTCCTCCGCAGAAGTGCAGCTGGTTATCTCTGAAGCCATCTGGACAAGCTCCTTATTAAAACCTACTGGTTCCACCTCCTGCTTCAAATCCACCTTACTCACTGGAGGATCTACACCCAAGGCTCAGGTGTTGCCCTGCTTGTACCTTCTCACACATTACCCTTTGCTACACAGACGTTTGTGCCACAACCAGACAGGCACAGAATCACCCCCCGGGGTCCTGTCTGTACCCCATTCCTGACAGTCGTGTAGATCACGAGGTCATCTGGAAGAAAACGATCTACTAACCCCAGTGTGATTTGTTATCATGGGAAGAAGAGAGTTTTTCATAGCTTTTGCTTCTAGTGTTTGTTAGGAATGGGCGCCTGTTATTTTCAGACGTGGCTGTTCCTGAATTATGGATATTGCTGGGTAGACTCAGTAGATAAGATCTGCCCTCGCTTACACCCATGCATCTCCAACGACTTCAGAAGGATCCTTTTTATATCCTGTTCTTCTTACAGCACCATCATTTGGATTTCACGGGGAAACGGGGCAGCGGAGCTTCACCCAACAACAGCTGCTGCATGAGCCATGGGCTCTTACGGCACAAGAAGGTGAGACCGTGGGCTAGCTGGGCAAACATCTGCCCAGTGGGACATCCTCCCCCTCTCAAATTATGTTGACTCCCAGGGCCACAATTCCAGCTGTCAGATTATCCCATATTATAATGCTAATGGGAGACTGAGATCGCCAAGTGTAAGCAGTGCAGGCTTGCTTGCTACCCCTTCTGTGAAGCAGGGAGATGGCCTAGTAGCTCCCACTCAAGAGACATCCTACAGCAGGTTTATTATTTGCATTGCTTAGAAAATTAGATTATTTCCATGCTTCCTTATTCCAGGTTTTAAAACCAGGAAGACTTTCTTTTTATAACACTTCTTCCAATTTCATGCCCTTTTCATCCATCAGCCCATGACACACTGACAATCTATTCCTTGTTCCAAAACTTTCTCCCAGAAATTGTGTAGAAAGGACATTCTGCCTGGTGGTATTTTTGTTGTGGTTTGTTTTTTTTTGTTTTTTTTTCAAACGTAGCTTTAAGGCAAAAGTTTGGCAATGCAAAGCAAAGTCTACATAAGGCCGCATGACTTGGATTTGCAACTCAGAACCTTGCAGCTTAAAAAAAAATAAAATAAAAATCATCCTTATCTTAAATAGTCAACTTTTTGCTCCAGGAACTTGTTTCATTCTCAACTAAAAAGAAAAAAAAAAAAAAAAAAAAAAAAAAAAAAAAAAAAAAAGACAAAATCCCAAATAAAATGTTCTTATTGTTCTGGGCAGTCTGGACAAGCTAATGAGACTGAAGTTCAAACAGTAACTCAAGTAGGGAAGGAAAAAAAAAAAGCTATACGGGTAGACATCAGTGTTAGTTTCTTCCCTTAGGAATCCAGTGATGAGACAGACCCCAGTCAAAGGTCTCCTCTTTAGCTTTAGCACAGTGAAATCCGTCCCAATGGGAGAAGGTAGAATGGTTGCATTTGTTGAATGAATAAAAAGTGCATTTTGATTTTGCTCAGATTATACATGTGTATTCTAATACCTAAGTGATTGTTTTGCTTCATTGTTTGTTGGTTTGGTTTTGTTTTTTTTTTTTCTCCCTTTCGGTGCCGGGACGCCAGGTTTATATTATCGATGTTTTGGAGGTATCACCACGAGTGGTGGTCCATCCTTTGGCCTCCACATGAGTACCTGAGCATCATTGGCATTGGGTTTGACAAGGGCACTGGGTGGTATTGGCTCATTCTTGCTAAGGACCTGGGGCTGCTCTTGAGCAGAGGGCTCCTGCAGCTTGGCACGCTGCCCCAAGGGTCTGCTGGGATTCACCTCGATGCCCAGCCTCATGCGCCATTTGATAGTCTGCAAGGTCACCATTTCGTTGGTAGCCGTGTTGGTTGCCACCAGCCAGGTGGTGAAGCTTTGATCCCGGTGAATGCTTGTGAGTTTGGCCACGTTGCTCTCGCTGACGGGCACTGCCCACGTCACGCTCGGGTAAAAGTTGTCGTTCATGCTGATGTTGAACTTGGACTCCTTCTTTGTGGGACCCACGATGGTGCAGGTTTCTGTCGTGTTTCCATACCAGGGGTAGTTCACTCCATCTGAGTCACTGATGGCCTGGATTTTACCGTCCAGTAGATCCGGAAGCTCCCAACTTGACCTGCCGTAATCAACAACAAATTATGGATATTGCATTAATTAATTAGTTTAGAAACATGCTGGATTTCAAGGAAGGAGAGGAAGTAGTTGTGAATGCATTCCCCCTTTAGCTTTTACTGGAATTTGTGCCTTTCATGCCATCCTGCTGCAAAAGCTTATCCCTGTCATTAAAAACATGTCTGCAGATTTCCAGGACGTGGCAGTCTGTCCTGCTGTTAAACTCCACTGAGGCACCATCACCCTTCAGGGCCAGGGCTTTCCTTGCTGGAAACGGTGGCTACCTGGAGTGGTTCAAGATAAGGTAAGGCTGCAAAGGGCAGGTGCTCAGGAAAGCTCCAGTGGTGGAGAAAATCCAGTGCTGCAGGTGCCTTCCCGCAGCTCCTTGGCTGCCTGAGCGTGGCTGAACACAAGGACTCGCTCCAGCACCGCGTTCAGGATCCCAACTCTTGTGCCAGCGAGAGCAGGGCTTAGGGGCTGGGTTTCTTCCTCTCAATAGCACAAAATGTCCCATGTTGGCACAAGAATGGGCAAGCTCAGAGCTGGCCCTGGGGCTGAGGTGACAGAAAACCTAAGCAGAGGAAGATCAAGGACTCAACTGGACCATAAAGCTTCCAATTGCCCCATTCTGTTCTTTCTTAGTCCCTACCTGCAAACACTCATTTTCTCTCTGGAGAAGCCACTGTCCCTGCCCGCCGTCTGCCCGGCGCTGGCAGTGTAACCCATCCCTCTCCAGCCCCAGGAAGGACCCGGTTCAAAGGCTGCACAGCAGGCTCGGGGCCGGGGATGGTGTTACAGTAATCAGAGAAACCGAGGTCAGCCAGCTTGTAAAAACTGCCTGAGCCGGTCGTCTGTGCGCTGTGTGCTCTGCTTGCGAGGCTGACAAAAAGGTCAGCCCTTCTAGCAAGAAAGTAAGTGAAAATGGTCCTCTGTCACCTTGTAATGCTGATGCACAACTTGGATTTTTTTTTTTTTATTACCTTCCAATTTAATTTTTAAGATTAGATTTGTCAATAGAAGCAAACTCCTGTAAATGTCTCAGGAAAAGGGCTGGATATTTGCAAAGTAAAGGCAGTAAGATGGCATAACCAGAGACCATGTGCTCAGTGAAAGTGTATCAGTGACATTCTCTTAAAAACCAGGCTGGTAGAGGTGGCTCTAACGTACCTTCTCCCTCTTGCTTAGGAATCAGCCCTCCCCGCCACCCAGAGACGCTGTCCCCGCCGTCGAGGTGTCAGAAGGGGCTGTGTGGCAGCAGCTCGCTCCCAGCGTGGCATTTGCACTTGACCCCGTCGTGGGGCCGGGACGCTGAGCTGTGCCCCAGCCCCCCAAGCCCTGCGGCTCCCCGCTGCGGGCTGCGCCGCGGGACGTGGTTTATCTTGGGAGGGAGACAGAGGGGACACACTGAGGCTGGTCAGGGTCACCGTCCCAGCCACCCGTAAGTCCGGGGCTGCTGCTTAAAATAGCCCCTTGAGTGAAGCGGGGGCTGCGCTGGGTGCAGGCGGGGGGGGAAGGCATCAGGCCTGGCCAGCTCTGACGCAGCTTTGGGACAAGCTGCTCCTCTCCACTGGCCAGGACTAATGTGACCATCTCACAAGGCTGTTCTGATTGTTAATTAGTTAATGACCGTGAAGTGCCTCCATGTTTGTAACCACTGGATCAGTCAGCGGTTAGCTGTAAATGTCTGGCTGTAGCTAGAAAATACCATGGGGGATTTAAAGATCTCGTTTATCTTTTTTCATGCCAGTGGAGGGGGGGGTCCTAGCAAAAATCCCCCCCTGTGCTGTGGCAGGCGTTGGGCGAAGGGCCACACCATGCGGGAGGCGGCTGGTTTGCAGGTCAGATGGCCTGAGAGGTTAAGGGCGAGGCAGGACGAGGCTGCTGCGGGGATGCAGGGATGCTCCGAGCAGCAGGACCAGGGGTTATGCAAGTGTGACATCTCCTCGCACAGACTTACGGGCTGCTGTCAGCTACAGCACCACAGCTGCAGCAATCCTCCCTCCTCAGCTCGTAGCCAGCAGACAGAGGGAGTCCTTTCCCTGGAAGAAAATTTTTAGTGAAGGCAGCCAAAATGAGATCCTTGAGCAGTTCTGCCAGGACCCCCATCCCCTGGAGAGATGTTTATACGCTCTGCTCGTTAAACCAGACTCATCCTGGCTCACCATCCCCTGCGCCCTTCAGGGACAGCTGAGCAGGGAAGGGCTCTGGGGATGCTGCATGAACTCAGCCCTCGGCAGGCAGGTAAGGCGAGGTCGTGCCCTACGGCCCCCCACCACAGCCCAACTCTGAAACATCATCTGGGGGTTCTTTCTCCCCCTTTCACTGGGTGGTTTAGGATTACTTTCCATTCAGACAGTGGCCCAGGTGACTTGGCTGTCACCTGGAGGTGAGACGTGACAGTTGCCTAGAGGTTTAGCCTGTGACAGGTCTGGTGCTACGGTGCAAGCACAGCATCTCTGCGGGTACCGAGGTGTCAATCCGGGACCTGAGGTACTACAAGAGGCTGATAACCCCACACTGGGTCACTCCAGCCTACTCAAATCAGAGCTGGTGGGCAAATGGCAGGAGAATCAGGTAGAGGATGCTCAGAAACTGCTTGTCCCCATCTTCATTCCTAATAGGTGTATCTGACCCCAGACCAGTACAGAATTGCAGGATCTTTTCAGAATTTGCCCAGAGTTTTAATGGGAGCAAAAAAGGTGGAACTGTGTCAGGGCCCGGGGAGGTCGCTGAAGGCAGGATGCTGTCTGCAGAGCCTGAGAAACCCCACCACAAAGCCGAGCATGTTTGTGAGCAGTGTGGCTGCGCTCGGGGTGGCTCAGAAGTGCACCCTGCTTATGAAAAGGCGTGGGCAGGAATGGGGAAGAAGAAACTGGCCTGTGTTTCTTCGTCGATCACGCTGTGCCTAATTCTAATGTGTGTGGTTAACCCTGGGGTTTCAAAACCATCACGCTTTATCTGTGCAGCTTAGTAACAAGAAAAATGAGGCCTTATGAAGATCCCATGACTGGAGCAAAAGCAGAGGCTGCACGATGGGTGCTGCTGCTGGTGGTTGCCCCTCGCCTGCTGCTAGAGCAAAGTCTCTGTGCCAGCCAGCCTGGTAGCCTTTGCTTGCATAGTGTGTCCATGTTAAATAATATGCCAACAACTGGCCTGTTGGATGATTTTGGAAAGAACGCTGTGGAATGATCTTTGGCTGCATCAGCATCTTTCTGTGGTGGTGCCGAGCCAAGAGAAGACCAGAAAGTGCCCAATAAACATTTTGCTGACAATAGCAGGGAAGAGGCATGAAAAGAAACCAGCCTATCTGGTTTCATGGATTCACTCTAGCTGATCAGCTCCAAAATCAGTAGATTCTGGCTCATAATACTGACAAGCTTGTTTCTGCTACTTCTGAAACCTTCAGAGCCAGTATGGGCATTGCTAGAGATTGGAGCTGCCAACAAACCTCTCTTAACAAATGTCTTCTTGCTACCAGGAGAAGGAACTCTGAGCTATTTCTTGTGGCACAACTGTAGCCTTGCTGCTGACAGCCAAGCAGCTTTATGTAGGTTTTAGCCTCCTATTCCTCATTCAGATACATTTCTTCCTATTCTGTCACACGTAAGGGAGCCCTCAGCTTACCCCGAGCCCTCCAGATGGCCGCCCCGCCACACAAACCAACGCGATCGCTGCAGCGGCCTGTGCAGTGACAGCAAACCCCAGCGCAGCACAGCCTCCAGCCCTCTGCACCCAGCAGTGACACGGATGCATTCAGTTAACCTTTTCAGACAGGCATCAGGCACTATTGCATCCTCAGCCCCAATTCCTTAAAGCCGGCTCCTAATTAGTCACAGGCCAGATGGACTTGCATAACCTTGTGCTTTCCAACACCCTTCCTCTTCACCAGCTCCCTGAGGCAGAGGAGCCCCGCTCAGACACAGACTGTGCTCGGTGCAGGTACCAGGGCGATGTGTGGGCGCAGTGAAAAGCCAGCTCGGGTATCTCACATCCCTGCTCCTACCTGCCTCCCTCTACCACTGCGCCTGTGCTGGTGACTAGCTGAAAGAAAGAAAACCTGACAGAGCTGTTTAATTTTAAATTGTCCTGTACAGTGCCTCTCTCACCTACACCGGCACATCAAGCTATTCGAGCCAGGGCTGTAGCAAACAGGAAGGGATTTTAAGATGCTCCCCAGCTGTCAGAGCCATGCTGCTGTGGTCCCTCTTCCCCCCATCCTCCAGCTGCACGTTCCTGCCTTGTCGCTTGAACTGGCAGCGATGTCTGATGCACTCTGGTTGGGGGAGTAAAGCTAGCAGAAAACTGGTGTTAAGAAAAAGGGATGGATTGCTGCTGCTTTAGCTGAGCAGGCTCAAGTCAGACTGGAGAACTTATTTAACTGGGCTAAGGTGCGTGCTCACAGCACGGGTAAGGGACAGGGGCCACACAAGGGCAGCAAAGCCTTTTCCTCTAAACCCCTGGAGGGGTAAATTCCCATGGACCCCCCCCTCACTTCCCATGGAAAGGATAATCTTTTTTTTTCTTTAGTGAATCTGTTTTGGATTGTGTTTTTCCTCCCAAGGACTGGGGGTTTATTCTCTTGACAAGTTGATTTCTCGAGTTCATTGTGTCTCTGCTGCAGGGCACAGAAGATTTAATCGCACAAGAGAGATGCCTGGTAATGTAAAGTGATGATGTAATGCTGCCCAGCTGCCCCATTGGGTCCTCCAGGGGAGAAATATCTACCTGAAACTTCTCCAGATTCTCGGCTGATCGTATTCAAACTCCAATTTATTTATCTCTCCGTTTTGCATATCTCCATCTGCACTGCTTCTCGCACATCTCCATGGAGATGAAGAAACAAGGCTGGATAATGCCATTCTGGCGTTGCCCAGCCGCTGACTTGGGTCCCACCAGGTGCTGCACGACCAGGCGCAGAAACCAGCATCTCCCCAGTACATCCCAGCAGGAGGGACCTGGTCCAGCTGCTCCTGCACAGGTCGGAGCTCTGTGGCTTGATCCTGACGCCTCCCACTGCACAGTGGCATCCTTCCCTGTGGGCGCAGGGTACAGCCCTGCTCGGGGTGGGGGGGAGCAGTAATGCCAGCCGTGGGGCCCAGTTCTGCACGGAGTGGGGTCAGAGAGGACACCCACATCCTCGTGCTGGGGGTTTTCACGATCCCAGCAGCATCTACTGACTTACACATAAAATAATGCCAGCATTGATGTGTTATCTGAGCTCTAATTATTTTCCTTTACATTTAAAAATGCGGCATCTAAGCCTCAAAATTGACAGTGCCGCTTTAAACGCCTGTGTCTAAATTATCCCCTCGGTAGCTAACATCCCTACAGAAGCGTTATGCACAGCTCCATCTGCTCCAGTATTTCTCAGCTGTTTCTGTCCTCAATGGCCAGCTTATACACAGCTAACAACTCCAGAGCATAAAAGTGAAACATTAATCCAAAGCCTGCTCTAAGTATTGATGCTCTGGTTGACCAACTGATTGTTGATTATTGGGAGTTTTCTGTTTGCCTGTCACCAGAGTGATTAAAAATACCTGTGTTGCAGTAGTCTCTCTTCATCATGGAAAGTTGGGAGAAATACTCTGTTGGCATAAATCAGTGCAGCTCCGTGGAGGTCAGGGGGATTACTTGGAGTTACAACAGCTAGAGGCTTGGCCCATCCTTTCAGCTAGGTTTGTGTCCTGTCTCTCTCTCTATAAAGGTCTTCAGGACCATGTTTCAGTGGCACTGAAGGAGGCCTTTCCTCCCAAACGCCTTTATTTATAGCTTTCAGATGGTGACGGGTCTATAGAAAGAGAGTGGAGGAGCAGACCAATTCCTACTTCTGTCTGGGTAACTCTCTTTATATCAGTTAAATGTCAGTGAACCTCCTAGGGAAAAATCTTTGTTGCCATGATTTTCTGGCTAATAGCTCTCCTGCATAGCTGCAGTGTTTAATTCTGACTACCTGTTTACAGCCACTTAGCTTGTAGATACAACTTTTTTTTTTTTTTTTTTTTTTTTTTTTTTTTTTTTTTTTTTTTTTTTGTCGTCTCAAAGCATTCCAGCAAGGGAAGACTGTACCAAATCCTCATTTTAAACAACAGGGAAACTCAGGTGCAGAGAAATAAAAGGACACATCGAGGTTTGCAGCCCACAGCAGCACTGGCAGAATAGCTCTCTGCCCAGTCCTCTTTATTTCCGTTGATGTGAGCTGTATTTATATACAGTGGACTTTTCTGTTTTCCTTTGCAGCTGGTCGCTAAAGACAGGATTTCTAAATGAGCCTGAGAATTACACATGCAAATCCCAAAGGCCTGGAATTGGGAACATCTGAACAACAAATTGTCTTTGCTAAAGATATTGTTGGAGCCAAAAAGCCTGCAGATTTCAGGCCTGTTGGAAGTACTTTTAAAACCAAGGTAAGCCTGTCTCCTTTGCTGAGCCTCACTGCTGGTGTTTGTCAGATGCTAGTTTGCTACTCCAGGCACTTTCTGCTGGAGCAGAGAGGGGACGTGGGGACAGAAGGGGGGGACAGTCTGTGACTTACAGCTGCTCCTCGGCATGCCCTTCCCTCGGGTCCACATCTTACAACGCGTTACGTGCCGTATGCCTGAGGTGCCGAAACCGCGTCCTCATTTGGGCTATCAGGCAGAAGGGAGGGAAGAAGGACCGGGGTGTGCGTGCAGAGGTTCAGGCCGCCAGGAAGGCACTGCATTAAGTCAGAGTTTGTCCTGCTCTCCAGCCCTACTCCGTGTTCCCACCCTCCCTCAGCATTTTTTAAGCCACCCAGAATGACCCTTGAGGGGCTGAGCCAGCATCCCCTGCACACAGGGCACTCTGGATGAGCAGACGGGGGGGTTGCTTAGACCTGACCTTTCCATCCCTTCTCCCTTGCCACCAGAGACTGGGCAGCATCAGCGTCTCCAGCCACCAAATCATGTGCCAACACCGGGCTCTGCGGTCAGGTTTTGTGCCCGTGACTGGACAGACAGATTTCTGCTGCACCAGGAGGCTGCACCTGGGGCTGCCCAGCACCGTGAGTTGCAGAATTGCTGTTCTGTGCAGGCGTTCGGAGACTGGGTGCTGTCGCTGATTTAAACTATGGGCCAAAGCCTGCAACGACGTTTGGTGAACAAACTGGTGGGGGACCAGGAAGAGATGACTTTTCTCAGTAGGGAGGTGACATTTTAATTTGACTCATTCCTGCCTCACTATGACTGTCTGACCAGTAACACGGGGGTTTTTGGTGTGCAAACAGCCCCTAGATTCCCCTTACCTTACAAATGTACCTACATACTCCCACTCTCACATTACCCAAAAGGAGGGATAATGTGATATTTTCGCCCTGCTCCAAGGTTAATACAAAGGGTTTAATGATCAGTGGGTTAAATCCAGCTTGTTCTTTCCCTGGAGGCTGCCTGCTACCATGGGCAAAGCAAGCAGGATTCCTCCTGTGCCGTTAAAGTCTGCTCCCAGAGCTGGTGGGCTCCTGCGCTCCCAGCCATGGCCCACTGCAGCAGCAGTACAGCACGCTGGGGACGGCACCGTGCCACAAGTGGCAGCCCTCAGGTTTCCCTGGGGCTTGGCAGCGCGCAGTTTTACCCCGAAAGGGATGGGGAGGGATGCTGAAGAGAGGAGCTGGCGGTCAGGGGGAACCCCTCATGTAAACCACGTCTCCAAGCAGGGGTGCCTGTGGCAGCAGGGCTGCCCTGGGATTTCAGGATCTCCAGTGCTGCTCAAAAGCTGTTGGGAAATACAGAATTGGTTTTGGGTGCCCAGCAGAACGAGTGGGTTTTGGTTAAGGCTTGGGCACATTCCTATTAGAGGAGAAGACCCACTCCTTTGAAAGGGCAGGGACAAGCTCTCCTATATTTTAAACATATGAGAAAGTCCTGTTAAGTTTCAGAAGAACTGGCCTTTAAAATCAAACCAACTGGATTATAATTTTTGGTTTAACCCAGCACTTCCCAGCCAGGCCACGGCCCTCCCTCTCTTTCCTCCCGCTAGGCAAACGCACCCGCACGCGCTCTTGGAAATACTTACATTCCCTGTTCCCCGTAGTGATTGTAAAATTCCATGTGGCTGCAAGCCTGGATCCAGCCCACAATCCAGGTCTCCTTCTTGGGAATGGGGGGCACCAACACTTGTGCAGAGGCTCGGAAGTGAGGGGTCCGGTAGCGCAGGACCACGCTGGAGGACTCGTCGATGCTGGTGGGAATGGGATCGATGGAGGCTTTGACTTCAATCACTGAAATACTTTCCCGGAAAACTTTGGATTTGCAGCTAATACTCTGAATACAGCCCATGGCATAACCCGAGTACAGTCCGACGCAGCTCCTAGGGTACTCCAGCAATCCTGGGGAATATTAGGCATTGAAATTATCTGGTGCTAGATCAATTACAGATCTTCTTGGTTTGTAATCTCAAAGCTGATATCCATAGGATAGAAAATTCATCATGTAAAGCCTTAATTTGAATAGCTGTTTTACAAGTACTGCTCCTATTTTTGAGGTTAGCTGCACTTCAGAAGCAAAAGGGCCTTTAAAATTTTTTTCCCCTTTTTTAATGACCCATTAAATATCTCACTCAAACAGTCTTTGGGTTTAAAAAAAAAAAAAAGGTCTCGAGTTCAATAAATAACGGTGGTGTTCTTAGCTGATATATTTAGTCCTTCCTTTCCTCAGATGCGGTCTGTCATTCACCGTCAAACATAGGACTAGCCGGTATTTCCCTTTATTCTTTGGATGAAAAGCAGAATGTTGATAGACACATCTATATAAATAATGAAATAGTTTTTAGCCCCAGCTTGTCACAACCGGTGTGGATTTCCACTTCCTGACTTGCAGTTGTTCATAACTTCCTTTCGCACAAAATTACAATAATAACAGAAAGAAACGACGGGTGGAAAAATGCAAAAAGTAGCCAGATCTCCGATTTTGGAGGCTGCTCCGCTAGCGATGTCAGGGCTTTGGGGATTTTTTTTTTTTTTTTTTTTTTTTTTTCAAATTTAACTGCAGTGTATTTTCTCTTGGGTTTTCAGATTAAGGTTTTCCCCTCCCGGCTGGACCTTGGTTGGTAGATTTAGCAAAGGGATGCTCTCCGTATTTGCAAAACCTGTCGCCCTGGGCTGGATGGGCTGTGATTCAAGCAACTAGAAACGCAAAGCTCTCCATAGCAGCAGAGGAGCTGAGGAGTAGCTGGAATAGACAGTGAGAAGCATCGGAGTAGCCTGTGGGAAAGTTGCAAACTTTTATGACAGTTTTGCTGGCTGGTCCTGCTGACCGTCATCCAGCTGAGGATCCCAATTTTGAGAGCTGAGCACGGGCGAGGTGCATGTGTGCAGCTCTGCAGCAATAGTTGCTGGACATGAGCGTTATGCCGAGCTCCGGGTGCGCGTGTCCTCCGCCACTTGTTTCTAAATAGAAAACCTGGGGAACTGAGAGGTAAAAATTGCTTTGCTGGTGCCACTTGCAGTATGGTGCAGCAGCTCAGGGCTAAGGAAATGTCTTCTAGTCCTTCCCGCCCCGCACTCACGGCAGGATGGGTTAGCTCATGCCGTGCCCGGTGTTTTCCAACGCTGTGCACTTGCTCTCTGCCCTCCGGCAGGTAGGAGAGACTGGAGCTACTGGGTGATCCTGACAAGTGAATGCCATGGGACCAGGGGAGGCAGTTTTTTCCACAGCGGGTGGAAAAAACATGGTATGTCATGGGAAAAAAAATATTATGTTATGTTTTTCTTCTGCATGTTTCTCAAAATATTGGCTAAGTATTTATTTTAAACTTCCCAATCTCTGTGAAGGGCACAATTACAGTCACTGCTCCTGCAACAGATATAAAAACTACAAATGCACTCAAGTTACAAGCAAGCAACTTACTATCACATAGTACAAGAAAGAATGAAATGAGCATCTCCCAAATGAAATATCCAGTTGCTTCAGCAGCCTCCAGAAGGTGCTGAAATCCTTTGACATTTCCAAGACTCTTTCACGCTTTTCAAACAAGCTTGTCACAGTTTCTCAGAGCACTATGAATCTGGTGAAACTGCATGTTCTGCGACTCTAGTTTCACTGAAGCTTCAGCCAGGTCTTGCTTCAACTTGGGTGTCTCCGGTGTTCTGGTCAACTAGGAAATTGCATTGTCTCATTCTAATTAAATCAGCTTTTCATCTTCAGCTGGAGTTTTCTTTGGGTTTCGGTTGTGCCTGTCTCCATCGCGCTGCTGTGAGTGATAAAGGCATTAGCACACTCCATCCCAGAGTGGCTGCATTAAGCCATGAGCAGAACAGTTCCTGTGCCTGAGAGCGTGGTGCTCACCGAAGGAATTGCTGGAGATGTGAGGCCAAGCTGTGATAAGTAAGGATTAGGAGTGTCTGGCGATGCTGTGAGTTGCGTTTCCTTCTGCTGCTTGTCTGAGGCACATGTTCGTGTTTCGCGGTAGCACGGCCACGCTCCATTCCTGCTGGTCCTCCCCCCAGCATCTTGGCCTGTGCTGTGTCTCCATGTCCTTCCAGCACGTCTTCCAGGTTTACTGAGAGGCAGGATCTTCCCTTCACCATCTGAGCCGCGGCAAATAAAAGCAGCCCGCCAGAGGCTCTGCTGATGGGTCTAACTGACACCGCTGCGTGCGCCATAAATACTGCAGGATATCATATTTTATTTTGACCAAGCTTGCTTTTTTACCCCTAGAAGCCTCCCGCCCAGGAACGCTGCAGGTTTGCTTGCAAGCACTTTGAGTGCAAAGGCTGCTTCTTGGCCAGCCGCTGCTGGAGGCTGGGGTGCCCTAAAGCAGCCAGCGAACTGTGACAAAAGGGGATGTTTCTGTCCCTCCAGTCCCACCCGCACCTCCAGCACGGTCTGCGTGGCCATGCCAGCAGCTGACGCCGTGCATGGCCGCAGCTTTGCGGGGAGTTGTGGCCAGCAGCCCCCAGCCGCAGGGCAGGCAGCACCGCGGGCAGGCAGGGGCGGGCAGGCAGGCAGGGAGCGCGAGGCTGAGCAGACTGGGCGTGTGGACATGCCAGATTTGTCTGTCTGGATTTGTCTGTCTGGGCATTCGCCGAGGTGGTTGATGACCCATGTGGATTGAGTGTCAGGCCTGGAATAGCCCCACTGGAGCAGGGAGCCTGTCTACAGGTTTAGCAGGGATATTTATAAACCCCTGGTTTGGGGGCTGTTTTGCAAGCAGTGCAGTGGGACGGTGCTCCTCATGGCCCCAGTGCAGGGATTGGGGATTTTTTCCTCCTGAACTCAGTTTGTCCAGCTGGGACCAGTGGTGACAGCCCACCTGGCTGCAGGAGAGACCAAATTGCTTTCCATTGCCACTACCCTTTTGACAGGGGTCTGGTGACGCCAAGTCCGTCCTGCACTGCCCTTCCGCCTCCCTCCCCTTCCCGCCGGGGATTCGTGCTGGGGTGCGAGGCTGGATTCTCGTGGGGAGGCCAGGGCAGCTCTGTGTGTAAGGCAGAGAAATTCTCTCATTGTCATTCTGTGTGTCTGAATGTGTGTCAGCAAAAGAGACCAGCACCAGATTAAATTAACTCCCAGGGCTTTCAAGGTATTTTTTTAACCCATGACAGCTCCTGAGGAACATGCTCAGTAATAGCTCAGCATCCCCGACACGAGGTTGGACAGGAGGGAGAGACAAGTCTCCCTATTTCTGCAGGCTGCTAGCCACCAGCACTTTAACCCTCTGCCCACTGATGACTGCAAAGAGCCCCACACAGCAACAGCCCTGCACGGAGAGGGAGAAAATGGGAGGCCGTGCGGCAGGGAGGTGACAGCTATAGCCAAGTTAAAGCAGTGATGATGATCTCCCCCGCTGGTGTCAGGTGGGCTGAGATTTTCCACATGCCTGGGAGCCGGGCAGCGGGATGAGGGCAGGCAGATAGGGACGGGGTGCTGACTTCTGCGATAGCCTGAGAATGCTACTGCCCGGCCAGTGATGGGATGGGAGCTGGTGGGTGTTGGTGATGCGGTGGCATCTGTGCACGCTCCCAAATGGTACCTGAGCTGGACAGGGTTTTGATTTAAGGGTGCCTGAGACGGAGAGGAGCTCTTCCTCCAGCCAGGATCATCATCGCAGATTCAGGGTAAATTCCTGGAGGGTGTGTTTCAGAAATAAATTGATGTATTTTATTTTGCTTTGATTCACTAGGGAGGGAAATACGAGCAAAGCTCAAGAGTGAGGGCTCCTCAGGACCTCTGGTACTTGCTTGCCTGAGCATTGGCCTTGCCTCCGGCCAGCCTGGGCACAGGCTGAATGCATAGATCATCTGAAGGATTTTGAGAACTATGGATAAAAAGTGCAAAGAAAGCACAAAATTTTTCTTCTCATCTTAGAAAGCCAACAACCATCTTTCATTTAGCACTTAAGCTCTCCAGTGCATTTTGGGCAAGACTTTTAAAAATATCTGGGGGCCTGATTCCCAGGGTTACCTGTACAAATACTGACCTCTGTAACTGGGCATTTGTGTAAGCAAATGTCACTGGCACCAAGAGACGTGCCTGTTCTGCTCCTCGGTGCAATATTCATCTTCTCCACTTCTCTGTCTACAGGGGATTTCCAGACTATTTGCATCGGAATAATCCCATTTCTTGAGCGTGTGAGTGGTATGGGGCCAGTAACTGGGTGATGGCAGCCCGTGGGATCTGGCTCGTGTGGTCACTGCAGCAGGCTGCTGTCCTTCGGGCAGGAGGAGCTGAGATAGATGCACGGTCTCTCCCAGCAGTGCTCGAGCCTTAGATCCACACAGCTGCAGTCCAGGGTCTGTAGCAAGGTTCTTCAGACCTGTAACCCGGAGCTGGGAGCACAGACGGGATGTTCTCAGGGGCTCGCCAGTGCTGGTGGGGAGCTGGGAGCCTGACGGTAGCCATCCATGGACAAAGTGGTGGGGCACAATGTGCCACGGCAGGGCAGGTCTTCCCTCTCCTCTGGAGGAGGCCTCCTCAGCGCCTGGCATGAGCCCACGGCATCCAGCCCACGCTGCAGGAAGCCTTCCTCCTCCCCATCCCGTGATGCCCACTCCCACGGGGCGAGTACCTGTGCTGCTGATCGCGGCGGCGGCGCCGGGATGCGGGCGCTGCCTCTCACCCGCTCTCAGCGCGGGATCTGCGGTGCTGGATCGCACGGCAGGAACGTGTGCGGTATCGAGGCCACGCTCGGTGCTGGGGGCAGGGGGATGGGAATTCATTAGCAGTGTCTCTTTTAATCAGGAGGCAGGTGCTGCTTCTCCTTGGGTCCAGGGACGAGGTGAGTGATGGAAGTCACTGCAGGGGAGCCCCCTGAGTGGGGAGAGAGGATGGGGCTAGCGGTGTCTGAAGGTATCCCTGCCAGAGAGAGGGAGGCGGTGGTTAGGGCGCTCTCGCAGGGGGTGAGATGTTGCAGAACAGTCAAATCAAGACGCCGCCCAGGGAAAGCCCCTTGGGGGGAAGCCCCCGAGCAGTGCCCAGCCGTGGAGCCTGCAAGGCCAGGCGGCACAGCCCGCCGTAGGAGCAAGACCAGCTGCCGTGGGGAGGGGAGATGCCGCGATCTCCTCCGGCTCTGACTTGCCGATACTGAAATGTGAATTGTAGCGCAAAAAAACTACATTTCCCAGTTTCCCTTGCAGCCCAGGGGAATAAGCAATTGGAAGATTTAAATAGACCAGGCCAGAAGCAACCAACCTTTGGCACAACGCTTTTCCCTCCTCTTCTTCCAATCTATTGGCTGTTTAACCTTTTTCCCTGGCACTGGAGTGGCTGCTAAGCCTGGCATTAATTTTCCTTCCAAGCTTGCTAGGCCCATGAAGTAAACAGCCATGTGCATTCCTTACTCTATATTTAACAGCTGCAGTCTGTGCTGGGGGCAACTGCAACAGAGGGGAACCTTTGTAGCGTCCCAAATTCACGGCTCGTGAGGGTGGGAGTGGGGGAAGCTTTCTGCAGGGAGAAGAGGAATTTCTCTCCTTCCCGGTATTTGCAAAGCAGGTTGTGCTAAAGAGAGACTGCAATGCCAGCATCCCAGCCGCGGTCCAGGGCAAGAGACAGGAACAATGTCCTCAACAGGGCTGAGTTCCTCTCCCTGAATCAGCCCTTGAAGGGGAACCAGGAGAGCAGGAGCTCCGGCAGAAAGCAGAGCGGCCAGGCCGGGGCAGCTGGTGCCCAGAACAGCAACCCCAAGGAGCGGAGGCAGTCGCAGCAGCTGCCCGAAGAGGACTGCATGCAGCTCAACCCCTCCTTCAAGGGAATCGCCTTCAACTCTCTGCTGGCCATCGATATCTGCATGTCCAAGAGGCTGGGAGTGTGTGCCAACAGAGCCTCCTCCTGGGGTGGTGCCCGCTCCATGATTAACCTCCTGGGGATAACGGGGCACGGAATTCCCTGGATTGCGGGTACGCTCATCTGCCTGGTGAAGAGCAGCACGCTGGCAGGCCAAGAGGTCCTCATGAACCTGCTGCTAGGTGAGTGGCAAACCTCCCTCCCCACCGGGAAAGCCCAGCCCTGGTCACAAGGGGCAGCGGTACTGGGACTCCTCCTCTGACTGCTCCCAGCCGCCAATGTGGTCAGGAAGCAGGGAGTGACCTTTAGGGAAAATACTGCACTTATCGGCTGTCTTGGTCCTGGGTACTATGGGTGATGGATGCAGCAAAAAGTTGTCTAAGAGGGATGGAGTAATCCTGGTAGCTGGTGACACCCACGGAGTAGGGGCAGGTCCCCGGTCCTGCATGGGGCAGGGTTGTCCAGTCAGTCCAATGTGGTGTGCAGGTGGATACCAGCAGCAATGTCTTTTATTTAATCTATGGTCATTTGTTTTGGTGGTTTGATAGGTGGGGAAACATAAATATTTAAATCTTTGGTATCTGGATCAATTCCTGAGGATATCTTTGAGAAAAAAAGATTTCCATCCCCTCACCACCTTCTTGAACAGACCCCGGCTCCACATCTCAGCCGCCGCGTGATGGAGTCCTGTCTCCTTCCCTGCTGCGGTTTGGTCTCGCATCCTCCTTCCCTTGAGGACCTTTCTTGCTGCTGTCCCCATTTCCATGCGTTAATTTGACCCAGAGGCTGTGCAGGTGGACTGGGATCTTTCTGTCTCTCCTGCTAGTCCTTTCCTGTGCTGTGGTCGGTGTCCTTGTTTCTGGAGGTTGGGACGTGTTAAAGGAGTTTCCGTCTCAGTTGAGCAGGGCCCATCCCAGCCACGTGGACTGATGTTCCACAGTGACCAGGCTGAGCTCTGGCTGTGACTTGCCTTAGATCCTGGCCCCCACCTGAGGACCTTGCTCTTCTTGCTCTTCTGCCTTTGGCATGGGGACCAGTTATGGTATTTTAACGTGTGACTAATTACTATCTCTTCTGGCTCTGATCCACCCTAGTGTTTCACCCTCCCCCAAAAAACAGCCATTGGAACTCCCGCTTTTGGTTGGTAAGAGAGATCGAAAACAATGGATTTAGGCCTTTGCTTCTTAGGGAGCCTTCTGAGCGGATGTAGGGACATTTTATTTCAGAGGTACCTCAGGAGAGGGATGTCCTGTCCGCAGGGGCTGACTGCGATGCATCACGGGCTCTGCAACATGGCCCCAGGTTTTTTTCTTTCACAAGTTCATCCTTTAGAGAGGGCGAAGCTTGCACTGAACTGGCTTGAAAAGCACAGTGGTAGCTGCCTTTTCACCCCTCTGCCTTTGGAAGAGACTGTCCTCGTGCTGTGACATCTAATGAAGGGAGGCCATTGCAGCGAAGAAGCCAGAATAGCATCGGCGTGATGCGGAGCCTGCCGACGTCAGCAGTTCTTCCAGGGGCTCCTCGGGGCGCTGGGTCAACCTCTCACTGAGAAAAGAAACTCTGTTTAAAAGGGCACGAGGATGAAATAGTAGGTGACTAACATCAACCAGCACAGTTTCCAGATGTCTCCTGACCCAAGAGCCTTTGACAGTTTTGGAGCCTGAAAACTGACCTCTTTGACTCCAAAATATTTGAGATCCTTACAAAGATATAATGCCACCTTTGACTTAAAAACAGGAAAGGTTTTCTCGCCCTTCTGTTGCCATGGGAGGAGGCCAAATGCAAAGTCACCTCCAGGTTGCGTTGAAACTTTGAGGATCAGGTGGTCACTGTGAGAGCTCAGCCCTGCACCACTACCTGCATCTCCAGGTCTCCTGAGCTCAAGTGCCCGGGGACAACTCGTGGGGTTTCCGAAGTCTTGCTTCCTTGCCTAGACACACTACTCCCATCCCTCTTCTCCGCCTGCCAAGAAAGAAAATAGTTAAATTGTGTGAAGGAGTAATTCACAACGTGACTTGACAGCTCTGTAGGGTCTGGCAGCCTCCAGAAAGCTCCACTTTGCCCTCTGAGCAGACAACGCTGACTGCGGGACTGACCAAGGTGCCCTGAGCCTCTCTTGCCAGAGCTTCCGCAGCAGGACTCGTGTCACCCCACGGAGCAGATCTCTGCTGGGAGCGTGGCCTTGGTTCGATATTTAAGATTGCAGTCAGGAACGGCAAATACCTGAGCAGCTGCTGCCGTGATACCTGCATTGGTGATGGAGGAGGGAGTCTGCTGGGGAGTGGGGGGCTGGAGGCAGGTCCCGTGAGAAGTGGGGCCTCATGAGTAAATAGGAGGGGTATGGCACGACTGCTGCCTCTGGCATCCTTGGTCCCTCTTGCTGCTCTTTTCCACTGGATCAAATCCATCAGGATGTGGTGTAAATCCCCCTGGGTAGGGACAGTTCAAAGGGAAGGGAACCTCCTGGTGCTTTCCCGGTCTCCTGGGAAGTGGGAAGCTGGGGTTGTCTCTGGTACCCCTTCCCTACCTCCCCTGGATCTCCTCCCTTCCCCCTGCTTGCTGAGAGTTTGATACATCAAGCAGAATTTCTGATGCAGTCTCTGGGCAGGGAGCCAGCCCATCATAGAGCACTTGTTTAGGATTTGCAATCAGGCTTTCAAGGCAAGGAGACAGGAGACTGCTGAAATGGGACTGGGAACCTGGCAGAAGCACCACTGCAGATGCTGTCTCTTATACACATGGATATTTGCAGAGCTAATGAAAACTGTGCTTCCCAAATTAAAGTACGAGCAAGCAGGGAAAGAACTGGAGTGCACCTAATTAAAAATGCATACGCAGGCAGGAAGACAGAAGACAAGGGTAAACAAATGGCAGGGACCAGATTTGTTTGCAATAAATATGGAAGGAGGCACAAGGCAACTTGGGGGTGCCCAGCCCGCGGGGTGCAGCGGCACCTGTGCAGCCTGAGGAAGCATTCTGCACCGTTGCTGATGCTGCCGCGTCTCCTCTGTGAGTAAACAACCCTTCGGGCTTCGGGGCTGGCAGCCCGGCATCTTTTACTGAAACCAAACACATTACTAGTGTCTCCAAGAGGTTATTGTACAGCTTACAAAGCTAATACTTAAAGAGGTTGCATTTTTGCATGCAAATAAGCTTTGATTTAGACTCATTAGCATTTCCCTTTCTAAGCTCTAGGTTGAGTTATTCTTAGACTCCTTTCTCTTGGAGGAATTATGACTTATTTATCTGACAGAGCGACTACTATCTCCCATCTCATTTTCGTAATCTAACATAACCTTCACAATTCTCAGCAGCGTTGTTTGACAGATACCTACAAAAAGAAATATGTCACAGGCACAGCTGTGTGGTGTCTGCCTTTCCCAGCTGGGAGTTTGCATAAACCTTCCCCTTTGCTTTGGTCCTCCTGCGTTGTAGAGCGAGAGCCCGGCTCTGGCACCAGCTCTTGCAGAAATGCCAAAGGGTTGGCCCGCTCCCAGCAGCACATGGCT
>NW_020799122.1:5374514-5391538 GCF_003259725.1 Athene cunicularia | reverse complement strand
GGGGGGGGGGGGGGGGGCACTTGCGCCTCAGGAGCTTTTGACAGGAACTTTGCCAACACATGTGGGAGCATTTCAGGTGAGGGGGTCTGACCCTGGGATGCTCCATCCATCCCAACTGCAGACGTTGATTAGGAACCCCAAGCAATGTTTTCCCTCCATGTTTGTCATCTGTGATGGAATTTATTGATTCTTCTTCTCATCATAATCTTTTCCAGCGAATGCCAAACAGCCAGAGACGCACGCTCAGTCTGTTACTGAAAAGATGGAAGAAAGCAGCTATCTGTGCCCACTGTAAAAAGCCCGCTGCCAGAATGTGCTTTCAGGAAGACTATCTCAGCATTGCCAGCCCTGTCTGGTGAAGAGTCAGGAAGAAAGTCTGTACCCCCCCAGCCAAACTGAGGAAATCAAAACTCAGGAAACCCCCCAGTTTTAGTACATTTTATTTGTCTGCCAGTGTTGGAACTCTTAGGACCCTTCAAGCTTTTCTTTGCTATCACAAGCATTTCCTGAAATCTGAGGTGCTTAGAAAATCATTTGAACCTTGCAATTGGTCTTTCAGCAGAAAAAAAAAAAACAAAAACTTTCAACTAAATTTCCCAGATCTGCTTCAAAACCAGTCAGAAACTCCATTAAACCCTGGGGGAAGCAGTACCTCAGTTTCTGGTTCTGATCCATCTGGTGAGGATGTGGATCCAAATTTAGTGATTCATTGACTGCAAAGCCAGCAAAGAACATTTGGATCATTGATCTAACCCACGGCAAAAAACAGGCTGTAGCACATCCCTTAATTTATTCCTGTTCAATTTGTTAAGGGAAAAAACCCAAACACTCGATCTGATGTACAATTACAAGTGAGGGTGAACTTGTCAGAACCATTTCTGTATTACTGCAGCGGTAGGTATTCCCACAAGTGACTTGCTTTTAGTTTGACTCTTCCCTTCATTGCATCTGCATACTCTTGTCTTTTCAGCTGAATAGCTCTTTTAGCCAACATCTCTTCTGCCTTTCAATATTTTGGATAGTGCTCAAGTCATTTCTTCACCTCCTATTTATTAAGCTAAACAGATTGATGTTAAGCTGATGGTCTTTCCAGGTCCAGGCACCTTCTTACTGCGATGGGGATGGAATATGGTCAGCTAACCAAAGTTGTCTCTCTGCTAAAGGCCATTTATATTGCATTTAGAGCCAAATCACCACCTTCTTTAGTTATCTGCAGTCCAGCAGTGTGCCTTTGCTGTCAGAAGGTATCTGCTTGGTTAACCCTTGCACATAAAATACGTATTTGTGCTTGGTTTGAAATAGCAGCCATTAACTGGTTCTGCTTTGGTCATAGCTTTCTGAAACAGTTATTCAGACTAGGAGAAGAGAAAACCCTGGTCTCCTCTTTGCCTGCTGTCTTAGTGACACAGGTCCCAGTCCTCATCCATCACCACCTGGCTCTGCATCCCACTTCTGAGGGGCAGGCTGGCTCTTTGGTGCTGTCACTAAGCATTTATTGCCGTCAAGTAAAGCAGTGCCACGGGCTGTGGATGTATCGTCGCGAGCAGCGGGGCAGGCTGAGGATTGGATGGCTTGTCACAGGAGGAGGAAAGGAGGGGAGCCCAGGGTCATTTCTCCACTCCTGAAGGTCAGCAAGAAGGCAGTTCTTACTCTCTGCAACCTTCTCCCTGAATACTGCCCTAGCTTTAGTCTGACCAGGAACCAAGCCGTGTTATTCTGAGACATAGTCCCCTGCAGGGCTGTGACTTTATCCTGAGCCATATATATATTACATATATATATATTTATATATGCATATATGTGGCCAGGACTCTGCAGTCACACCCCAGGAGCTTTCAAGCAAGACCAGATTGGCAGGAAAGTGGTAGATTGGGAAGGAAAGAGAGAGAAATGCCTCCACCAGGCCCCTCGAGACCCTGCTGATCCTGCTCTAACAATACAGAGGTGCTGCAGGTATGGTCATGATTTGCTTTGGAGTCCATGTAGTGGAAATCCAGGTAGTGCAGTCCACTGCTGGTAAAGGTCACTGAGTAGATTAAATGCCCAGGCAGTCCGGACAAGCTCATCCTGTGGAGCCTCAGGGCTCGGCAGCCCAGACCCAGCAGAGAGGCTGGGGAGTTGCATGGCAGATGGATCAGTCTGTATGCAGCAGAGCTTGCTAAGCCGAGAGCTCCAGAGATGGTTTGGGGCCAGATGTGAAGATTTTTTCCTTTTCATTTTCCCACTGTGAGGCTGGGGATTTTCTGAGCTAGACAGGACAGACAACGTTTCAGCGGGGAAGGGGAGAGCAGCTTGGGAGCTGGTGCCCTGTTTTTTTCCCCTCCTTGGAAAACCTGGCCCACGGAGGAGGCTCAGCCCCTGTCCTGCTCCCCTCCCAGCCCTGCCAGTGCCCACTGAGATCTCAGCACATCTGCCCAGCAAGGCACAAACATTTAAATGTCAAGTAACCCAACACGACTGACCCATGGCAGGTGCCAGGCAGAGGGAAGAACACAGATGCCCACTCTCTGCATCCAGCATCTAGACACAGGTCCAGCCTGGCATTAAATATTCCTCTTCATCACACCAGGCTGTTAATCTGCTTCTTGTTGTCCTGCCCAGATACAGCAGTTAAAGTCCCTGGTCCTTCGGTGTGTGCCATCCTCACCTTTCATCCCTTTAAGCTGATGAGCTCAGGCATCTCTGAGCAGCAAGGCATGTCCAGCTCCCCTGGCTTCCCTGCCCCCCCTCCCTTCCTTCCTCTATAGCAAGTGTGTGCTGTTCCCTGCAGGGCAGGCTCGCAAGTCTGCAGTGTCCCTTCAGATAAAGGACAGTCAGTGACAGGCTGGGACCCATTTGTCTGTGGCTGGAGCAGGCAGGGGGGTGTATTTCCAGGGACCCACGCAGGGTCTGAACCTGTGGTCTGATCAGCCCCCTGGTACCGGGGAGCATTGAGGAGCTCGGGTCCTGGCTGGCTGCTCGGTGGTGAGGATGCTGCGAGCCCTGCAGCCATCATTGTGCAGCCCTTGGGGAAACTGCAGTACGCTGAAATCCAACCCTTGCGCAGAGCAAGCAGGCAAAATGTTCCAGAGCCTGAATGCAGAGTTGAAGGAGAAAAGTGCGAGGGTTGTTGAATGGGAAGAGGGGGAATAAACATGGGAAATGAGTCATCCTTATGTCTGTCACTCTGGGAACGGCTTCCCGTGCCCCTGCCTGTAGCTCAAAGGGGACAGTAGCTGTTTCACTCAGGCAGAGCCAGCCCTGCTAGAGAAGCTGAGCCAGGCTCTGGCCCGAAGGGAGACCCCAAGAGATGGGTGAGTGTGTTTGCCTCTAACACGCCTTGACAGGAGCAATGGTTGGGAAGAGGAAAGTGGAGGGGTGTTGGGCAGCGAGGTGAGTTGTGGGGGAGCAGCGGGCCCGGAGAGCCCATGGGGTACCCTGCTCCGGGCCGGGCTTGGTGGAGGATGGGAGCGGCAGCAGGGAATTTTTTTTCTCCCCTTGAAGAAATCTCCATGTTTTCACCTGGAACGTAGTTCTGGTCTGGCTCTCCATTTCTGTTTATAGAGGGATGCTGGCAGACATACCTGATCCGGGCCTAACGCACTGTGAGGTACAGTGCTTGGAAGCCCTTTGAGCACCACAGAATCAGCCCCAATTCTTTTTTTTGGCCAGTTTGCCTTATTGAAGGCAGCGGGGTATAAATACAAACCTAAGCAGCCCAGAGTCTGAGCGAGGAGCCCAGTGTTTGTGGGCTGGCAGATGCTGTTGGTCATCAGCCCAAGGCTGTTTTCTTCCTCCAGCTCATCCCGTACGGTGCCGTTGTGCTTGTGCATGGGACGTGTGTGTGGTGCTGGGACGTGATGACGTTGCCTGTGCTGCTGCCAGAGCGTACAGGTGCGTTGGGAGCTGTCGGAGCCCTTCTGGGAGGCAGCTGAGCCATCCTGGGGGCTGCTCAGCTCATTTTCCCCATCAGCATGAGCCCTTTTCACTGCGCTCACCCTCTCACCTGTGTCTCGTCCCCAGCCCGAGCAGACCCCAGTGGGGCAGCCCCGCTCACTAACTGGATGTACAAACTGCCCAGCTCCCAGGGGCACAGTATTTCCAAGGGGAGAGCTCCGGACAACCTGTGTTTGCACTCAGGGCTGTTTCTAATCATCTAGGATATATAGCGGGTCTATATTTAGTTGTTGGTTGGGGTTTTTTTTAAATTAATTGCACAATGCTGCTTTCCACCATTTTTTCACCTCCCCGTGGCCACTTACCCCACGCTGCTGCTTGTTCAGCCAAAAAATAAGCTCCCCCCAAAACACCGCAGTGTCTGATTCATTGGTTTTTCAATGTGTCATGCCATCTGTGCCTTTTGTCAGCTCTTACACCCAATAGCACCACATTTGGGGAAGAAAATGGAGTGGAGGAGTTCACTTCCAGAGGAGTGGACCTCTTCCAGCTGCCACCAGCTCCACTGGAGAGAGTGTGAAGATGCTTTTGAAACCTGCATCTTTCATTAATGTCAACTAGTCAAGGCTGCAAACAGCCCATTTTCCAGGTCAGGGAGCCTAATGTCTGCGGGAGATTCGGGAAGTTCAGAAGCAGTAGGAAGGGCCATGTAAGTAAAAAGAAAAATGGAAAACAAATTATGAATTCTAATTATGAAGCAAAAGAAACTGTTTCCTGGGAACAGTGACATTTGTCCAGGGTTCACTCCTGAGTGGGGTTGGCTAATCTGGGAAATACAGGACCTTCAAAGGCAGCCTTGGTCCTACACGTGGCCTTGGCGCCTGTGGTGGGGAGCATGTGCCACCTCAGTGGGGTTGGTGTGGCCTCCAGCACGGTGGGACCCGGATCAGAGCAGGCTACGGGCTCTGAAACCCAGGCGATGAGTTATCACCAGCTTGGCTCTGCCTTGTAATGGTGCCAGGGCTGGGCAGAGGGGGTTGTCCAATGCACATCTCCCGCGCTTGGGTGCCTCCTCAGCTCATGAGGTAGGATTGCTCTTTGTTCCTGGGCATTTATCTCCCCTTTTTCCTCTCCCTGCATGTTCAGCCACAGTTCTGGGAGGCTGAGTGCAGCTTGTGCCTCTGTTTCTGATCCCAGTCTCGCAGGCTGGGCTCTGGAGAGCAGCCTTGTCTCATCCCAGCAGCCCCATGTGCGTGAAGTCATGTGAATCATGGCTGCAGGAGCAGATGAGGCCAAGGGCTTTTTTGGCTTTCTCCATTTTTCCTCCCCCACCCTGCCCCCAGCACTGCCCCCAGGTTGTTTTTCAGCTGCGGTTTTGATAACATGTTTACATAAACATCTCAGCTGGAATCTGCCTCTGTCCCTGGAGATGCTGCCTGGCTCTGACCTGGGGCAGGCGATGCCCCCGGAGGGTGCTCACCCCATCCTCACCCCCTTTCAGCCCCCCCCTCCATAAGGGATGGCAGCAGAGATGGCACCTCGGGCACTGGGACAGAAAGGACCTTACTGTGACGGGGGATGTCCAACTGTTTTGGCTTCTCTTAAATATGAGCTTTGGGGTTTGACTTGGTTCTGCTGTGACGGTGCTTCAGATTCGTCCTTGTGCCTTGCCTGCACAGTGCTCGCCTCTCTGCTCTTAATGGGGCTCTAACATTAGGTGGTAGGAGCAAGGCAGATAATTGTTTTCCTTTTCTTATTAATAGATATAAGGCGTCTGCCCAGGGGGCTCACTTTCAGCTCATTTACTGCGCATCGGATGCCAGATGTTGGCTATTTACAATACCAAGGTGATCTCTGATGCTAAAATTGTCGCAGGCAAACAAGACTTGCTCTTTGGGTTTGTGCTTTAAGGAAGTTTGAGATGTTGAGAGAGCTTTTTGCAATCGGATGGCTTTGCAGTGGATATCTGAAGGATTGTCTCCCTTAACACCAGGTCAAGGGGGAAATTCTGGATCTTTTTTCAGAAAAATGTGCAAGGAGTGATGGGCAAGAACTAATCCTTCCTTTGCTCTTTTAAATCCAGCGCTACCTGGATTTTATACCCATTGCTGCCTCTGTTTTAAATCCGATGCTCCCTGGATCTGGGGGAGAGGAAAGGCATGATGAAAAAATGCTTAAAATTAAAACTTCTTGTTCTTCTCATCTCACCCCTTGGTCCAGTGGCACTGCACCATCACTGCTACGCCTCTGACAGCCCTGTCTGTCTCCAGAGAGCAGCGCTGGGCAAGTGTGGGCTGGTAAATCAGCTCCAGGCTCCTTCTGCAGTCTCTCCCAGGGCTGTATTTCCTCCAGCCTTCAGTCAGGTCAGCCTGAAGGATTTGCACGTCTCTGCGGAAGGGACAGGGGAAGGGCAGACGGAAGGTGACAGTGCCGGTTTGCAGGTGGCTGGGGCTGTGCTGGCAGGTGCAAGGCTAAGGGGCTTCGGATGAAACTGTTTTGGTAGCCAGCAGGCACCGTTCCCAGTGCAGACACCCACCCGCAGCTGGACCCACCAAGGATGACTATAAGAAAGTTAACCCCTTAACTGCATGACGCTGGTGTGGATGTACCCGCCGGAGGAGGGAGGGTTTGGTTTGCATTAAGGGGGAAAAAGCAAGCGAGCCAAAGTCCACACGGGTATGTAGGTGAAGAAATTGCAAGGGAATAGGGCCCAGGCCGGGGTTGCTGAGCGATGCGCGGTCTGTATCTGTTTCTGAAGGATGGGCTGCTGGCAGCCATGCCGCGTGCTGATTCACTCTGGCAGTGCCTGGTTGCAGCAGCAGCAGAGGGCAGGGACACGGGGCTTTGCAGGGGCCCTGCTGAGACCCAGAGCTGGGTGAGGGTGCTGGGACCCCCCGTGCCTCGGGGGCCGGGGCAGGGCAGGCTGCGGGGACTGTCTCACAAATAAATTGCTTCATGGGAGGAACAGAAAGTGCAGGGGGAAGTGACAGAAAAAGCACCAGACGGATGGATCTTTGTTTTTTTTTTTTTCTTTTAACGGCAAATTAACCCCCAGTTTTAATGCTGTCATGCCTTCAGATCCTGAAATGTGGGCAAACGAGGCTTTCTGCTTTGTATGCATCATTTGACAAAAATCAAACCTAGCAGTACTGAAGGCCTATTTTATTCATCTTTTGAATGAAAGGATTATTAAAACAGCTCTTTGGCTTGTTCTTCATGCCCTGAACACCTTTGTGCACACACGCCTGCATCCCTCGAGTTGCCTTGACATCACTTTTGACCGTAAAAAAATCTTGTAAGTGCAAAATACTGACGGACAGTGGTGAACACCACGTGTCACTAAGGCACATGACATTTGTGCTACTAATCTACAGGCAGATTTGTTGAGGAATAGTCTACAGCGGTTATATTGAACACCATGGAGGAGATACTGGGGATTCTTTGGGGTGCCCAGGCTGATTCCTGAGTCCTGGCTGGGCTCCTCAGCAATGCAATAAGCTGCTGACTTCAGCAGGAGCAGCTTGGGCCAGTTTTCTCTTGGCAGCGCTGGTGTATCATCTCTCAGAAACAAATGCGCGAGTCTGGGCTCCCAGGATTGTGTCCCAGAGCTTTGGCTCTCGCCCAGCTCTTGTCCGGGGTAAGATGGGACTGATGGGCAATGCAGCTGATGAGCGCTGAAAATCAGCTCCCCAAGCACTTTGCTGAATCGGGGCCGCGGGGGGGGTCACCTTGATGAGGTGACAAGTCAGGCTGGGGGTGATTTAGGAAGCCCAGCGTGAGCAGAGCTGTGCAGCTGCCTGGCCACGGTGAGATGACCCCATCATGGCCAGCCAGCCCCAGCATATCGTTACCCTTGAGCCATGCTGACCACATTTGGCCTTAACAGGAAACTGTGGCGAGTGGCTGCTCCAGGGCTCTGCAGCCTGTGTCTGAAACACCTCCCTCCCTTTCTCCCCCCACAGGCCTGCCCCTTAAAAAAATTACCAGCAAATCTCAAAATGCAGAGAACTGCTTTGCTGAGTGCTAGGGTCCCCTGGTGTGGGCTGTGGACCTCTCCCTGCTCTCTCCCCATCTGCTGGGCACATCGGGCAGTTTCTGTGCAGAGTCCCTGCCTGTCCTTGTCCTCCTAAGCCCATCGCTGCTGCTACATCATGACCAGCCTCCGTGCATCCCCCTGCCACCTGCAGCATCACCACCTCGTTTCAGTGCCACCTATGAGCCTTCCCTCTGTGTCAGTGCTTCTTGTTATGTTTGAGCTGGAGTCCTGCTGCTGCCTGGGCTGCTGTTCCCAGCAGCAAGGAGCTGCTGCCCAGACCTTTTCCTCTGTTCGATTCCCGCCCCGCAGCTCTGAGAGCCCAGAGTGGCTCAGGTCAGACCTGGTGGACAAGAGGTCCAGGGAGGTCCTGCTATCCCCCTTCCCCATGCAAGATGCTCGGCAGATAAGAAAGAAAAGTAGCTCTCCCATAAGGAGAGAGTTTGGCCAGGATAAATATCACCTCCTTCCCAAAGCGGTGCCGGGGGCTGGCTGCACAGAGGTGGCATGCTGTGGGAAGCGGGCGAGCAGAGCCGCCGTGACTGCTCCTCACTTCCCAGCTCCTGCCAGGAGGAGCTGCCTGCCTTCGATGAGCTGCCGTCTCATTTCCCATCCCCGCCGCACTCCCATCCATCCTCCTGAAACCTTGTCAGCTCTCAAGGAACAGTCTTTATCAGGGCCCGGGAACCAGGCAACTGGCCCCTCGCCTTCCTGCCGAGGGAGCAGGCTCTGCTCATGATGGTATATATTTCCTTGTCATCGCTGCAAGGAGCTGAAATCAGCACTCTGACTAATTAGGAGGGCTGGGGAAAAGCAGATGAGGGGATTATAGAAAAATAAAATCAATGCTAGGAAACAGAAATGACAATACCTGTCGGCTGGGGCAAAGGGGGGTGGGATGAAGAGGAGGATGATGAAGACAAGTGCTGATGGGTTTCACTCCCAGAGCAGTTAGGGAAGAAAGGTGATTTGGTGTTGAGATCTGCAGCTGCAGGGATGGTCCCTCTGCTGCCACAAGCCTGGGTTTGCTCAGGCTGGGCGGTGTGTTCCCCCCCTCAGGCTGGGCGGTGTGTTCCCCCCAGCCATGTCTGTGCAGGGAAGGGGGTGCATGGGGTGACTCACAGGGAGAAAGCGAGAGGCAAGTAGAAACTAGAAGTGGCTTGTGGGTGTTCAGCGCTTCAGCAAAGGGAGAGGGACAGGTGGGAGACATCTAGGAGGATGTTGCCTGCCCTCTGCTTCAGCACACCGAGGTGCTGTTTCTAACGCAGGAGCCCTTTTTCTTTATTCCATGGCTTTCTCCTTGGCTCACCGCTCTCCTCTTAGTGAAATCTGCCAGTGCAGTGAGATCCTGCTGGCTGGCTCTGGGCAGGAGGAAGGTGGTGGGCTTGGGAGAGGACAAGGGACACCACCAGAAAGTGGCACCTTTCCTCCCACCAACTGCTCGCTGCAGCCTGGTCACAGCGGCACGGAGCCCCTCCAGGCAGGGGTACGTCCTTGCTGCATGAGGTTTCTAAAGCATGGGGTGGAAGACAGAAACAGAGACACACAGTCCAGCGGTTTGAGGGCCAAAAGAGTCTTAATTTTAGCCTTGCCAGTTGCTTTCTTCCTCCCCAGGCGGATCACTTGCCTCTGCAGTTTGGGTTTCTCCTCTGTGAGATGGTGATAATGGTACTTGTCTTCTCCATGAATGAACTGGGAGGGTTAATTAACCTTTGGGTGATCTGAGGATGGGGCGGTCTGTGTGCAGCTGAACTGTGAACACGCGGCTGGAACTGAACCCAAACCTGTATTTAAAGACAGCGACAATCCTTGAATGTTCTCCCTTGAAAATTGCCCTTGACTCTGCTTCTGTCTCTGACTTTTCCCTCCTCCTCTCTCCCTTTGTAGCCCTGCTCCTGGACATCATGATTGTGGCTGGTTTGCAGAAGCTGGCCAAGCGGAAGGGCCCGTATGACATCAACCCTGGCCTGTTGGACTACCTGACCATGGACACCTATGCGTTTCCAGCCGGGCACGCCAGCCGAGCGGCCATGCTCTCCAAGTTCTTCCTCAACCACCTGGTCTTGGCCATCCCTCTCCGGATCCTGCTGGTCCTCTGGGCCCTCTGCGTGGGCTTTTCCCGCGTCATGATCGGACGGCACCACATCACAGATGTCCTGTCTGGCTTTGTTTTTGGCTACTTACAGTTCAGGCTGGTGGAGTTGATATGGATGTCTTCCAACACGTGTCAGATGTTGATATCCATCTGGTGAACATGGGAGACTTGGTGCCTTTCCACTGGAAACTAGTAGATACTTTAAGAGTCTCCCTCCCAGTATTTTCTACATGTTTTTTGTTGGAAGCAGTTGTAACTTCCATGAGTAGTGGCGTTTTTTAATGTTGCTTCCTCACCTGAAAAAAAAAATGTTTCTTGTAATGGATTGGGTTTTAGCAATCAAAGGCCATACTTGTGTTTTGGCCATATTCTCAAACTGTGTTTGGACAGCTACCTAATTAAGCTTTACAGATGAAAGAAATGAGCTACATGTCTGCCTAGTTTGTGTGGTTCACATTGGCACCTTGATATGTCCTCGGGATGGGCAGTGCCTGAGAGCTTCCTGAGAACATGGTTGTTAACTTTTTTCAGGCTAAATTATTTTGGCCACAATGCTTTTTCTTTTTGTAAGTCCAGCAGTTGCATCTTGTACAGAGTCAGGACACTGCTGGCACTTCATAGATAATAAATAATCATAAAAATCCAGCCCTGTTTGGTTCTTATCATGAGGGAAGGGACACAAGCCAGTTCAGTGTAGCTTTGAGATAGGCAGGTCCTGCAGTCTTGCTGACCCAGGGGATGCGAATGATCACTTGAACGGTTTGGATGGGGTAGACCTCGAAGGGTGCTCAGGACGCTGAAGGTGGCATACTGGAGCTGCCCTTGCTGCTGCTGCTCAAAAATCTGGTCTGCGAGGATGTGTGGGAGGTTTTTGGTCTGTTAAAGAGCAAATACAAGTTGACCATTTTCATGCTCTTAGAAGGTATCTGAATAGGGATTGTGCTGGATCAGGGTGATTTTGCAAAGCAGGTTTAGATACACAGCAAAGCATCTTTATCTATCTCTTCATGGCCATGATTTTATAATTATGCCAAATGATGCTGCAAAAAGGAATTTCCAAGGTAAGTCTCGTACAGCATTGGCTGTTTTCTGGTACACCCAGCGATGTTGGTGAGCTAGAGAGCAGGGAGGCAGGACTGCCCCTACCCTGCCCCTGCTCGCTTGGCTGTAATCTCGTTACAGAGGTAAATTCTGAAGGTTTCTGTGTCTCACCCCATATGCAATGAGGAGAGCGCTCCTGACCTTCCTTGATTGCAAGGCTGAGCTTATTGATGGCTGTGAACCAAGCTGAGATTACTGAATACAGAGCTTGATGCCTAACGGTGCCATTACTTTCCATTATTGACAAGTGGCCACCTTGAAACCTGGCTGATCTTTGCCCAGGTGATGGCCATGCTCGATGTGGTGTCTCTGAAATGGATCCCCCCTCACAACTCTGAGAAAATTGCGTATTTTGCACAGAACCTTCCAGTTCTCTGTGGTTTCTCGGTCTTTAGAAGAGACTTTGATGTTTGGCAGGTAATGGACACTACCAGGCTCAGCACCTTCCCTGGTTGGATGCATTCTGCGGAATGAAGGGATCCCGTCATTCCTGTCCTCCTGTCTACCCCAAGTGAGCAACATGCATCTGGCTTGCAAGGCCAGGGAGCAACCAGCCGCGTCTTGTGCTCTCATCTATCTCTGCCCGTTGGGGAGCCTCTTCCTACAGGGGCTGCTGGTGAGAAGGAGGAGACGTTCAGATAATGACTGTTGCTAGCTGCTAACATTTGTTGCTCTTTGATAATTAATACAGAAAGAAGCTAAACAGAAAATCTATCCCTGGCACGCGTCTCTAGCTGGGATGTCAGTGCAGAGCTCTGGCAGCCGCTGACTTCCCGTGCTGCCTGCTCCGAGGCTGGAGCAGAAGCGTGGTAAGGAGGGCTACTGTGTCCTTTAAAGACTCCCGCAGAGCTCCCGAGGGGTCCCTTGGGAAGGGCTGTCACCGAGTGTGTTCAGGAGAGCTCTGGGTCTTGCCAGTTATCCCTGCAGGCTGGCGGGTTGGTGCAGCAGCTGGCAGAGCAGCGGGGGGTGGTTGGCTGCCCGCTCCCCTGCTGCTGCTTGTTGAAACGGGGAGGGCTGCTGCGGGTGGGAGCAGAGATGTGCACTGTGCCTGGCCTCTGCCAGGGCTTTTCTTCACCAACATCCTTCTCCTGCAAAGACCCATGTGAAGAAGCAAGCTATGGTGCTTTCTCTTTCTTCCAGGCATTATTACACTTGGCAGAGTTTATCCTCACCCCCAGGGAGGATGGAGGCACGTTACTACAGCTCCGGTGGTGTGTGTATGCACCTGTGTGTAGCTGGAGATGGGTAGCTGGAGAGGCGGGGAGCAGGGGAAGACTTTGCCCTGACTGCTTTGTGAAAAACCCTCACTTTGTAGCTCTAGGTTTTACCGAACCTTGGCAAACAGTCTGGATGCATCTACAGCCATGTCGCTGAGTCCAGGCCTCCTTGCACTCTTCTCCTGGTATAGCCAGGATGGCTTTGGAGGACTTACTCTTAGTCTTTGCTGGTGTAATCAGGAGAGTGTGGCCTGGAGAAGCTGCCGTGGTGGGTAATATCAGCTGTGCCAGTCTCATCCCAGCACGTGGTTGCAAAGTGAAGGAGGGGTGAGCTGGGGTGACTCCCTGGGATGAGCTGGGACTTGCAGGATGGGGCTTGCTCCCACACAGGATTTCTCCTGGGAGCCTTCTGCCTCGGCACTCCCGCAGCCAGCACCCCTTCACTCCATTTCAGTGCCCAGAGTGAGGGAGCCCCAGTGCTCACGTTCTCGCTGCAGGGAGGGTTTGGGGAGAGCTTTCACCAGTTGAGCATGGATCTGGGCACAGAGGCACCAGGAAAGGCCCAGCAGAGCCTTGCCTTGGCTGTGTCCAGCCCTCTTGGCAAGGCAAGGGGCATGGCACCACACAGCATCCCTCGTCCCTCTCTCCCGGCTGCCTGCCATGCTGCAGGTACCGCTCAGAAACAGCCAGCATCACTGCAACGAAAACCAGCTTCTGTCTCTATAGCAACAGCGAGGGATGGCGGGTACCGTGGTGAGGCTACTCGGCCTGTGTCCCTTGTCCCTACCCATCCCTGTCACCCATCAAGAAGGACAGGCTGTGCCTGGGTTACCTATTAGCTCCCCGGGGGGAGGCAGGAGACCCCCAGCCTGGCCACCCTGGGGACTCAGCTGCATGGGTGGGGGGCACATGGGGAGCGGTGACAGAACAGCCTGTTCAACAAGGTACAATCTGCAGGGACCGTCCTCAGCTTTCAGTCCGAGAGTAACGCTACCTGGGGCTGTGCTGGGGAGCCAGGAGGCAGCGTGGGCAGGGATTCGGCACCCTGTGCTGCACTCACAGCTGGCCATGGCTGGATCCTGAGTAATTTGTCTCCGAGGCAAGGAGGACACAGCAGCACAAGGGAAAGGACAACCTCCCTGGGTTTCAGGCTTTAAATTTGCACAGATGCCATCTGCCTTCCAGCCCTCGGTTGCTGCTCGCGAGGAGGAGCATGGATGCAGCATGCCTGTCCCTAAAGCCCTGCAGTCAGAGGAGGGTTTTCTCCCTCCTCAGAGGGTGTCACAGGGATGGGGATGGGTCTCAGCTGTGGCAGCGTTGCTGAACCGTGGGCTCCTGTGTAATGTGCTGGAGGCATCACCCAGCTGTGCTCTCCACTGGCCTCAGATTTAGCAGTGGCCGTAAGAAACACCAGTGGGTCTTGCAGGCACATGTTACTTGCAAGCCAGCAGCTGAGGCAAATAATATTTGTGCCTCATTCTCCACTCCCCTGGAGCTCATGCTGATGCTTACAGAGAGGTTTGGCCCCAGCTGTCCTGGGTGAGCTGCAGCTGGATGCCAGCGCTGCTCTGTGCACGCGCTCACCACGGCCATGTGGCTGCAGGGAGGCAAAAGGCCAAACGGTTTGAGATCCTTCAGGATTGCCCAGGAATGTGAGCGTTTTCCCTGAACCTTCAGACCCCCAAACTGAGCTGTGCAAGGCTCTCCATCCCCTTGATACCTGGACACCTCTCCATCCCCTTGACCAGGGCATCTTCTGCCTTTCAGTTCATCCAACCAATGAATTAAGATAACGGCCCAGAGGAGGCAAGTGCAGCACATGGGTTTGGGGGCCGCTGCCATCAGCGTTGCGTGTCTCCATGCAGCCAGGAGAGCCCCAGGCTGTGGTGACAGTGATTTCATTTGTGATTCTGCTGTGTAGAGTGAAAGGCCCCTCCTTCCCTTACCCTAATACTGATTACATTCAGCAGCAAAAAGAGATTTTTATTAATTTTTTTTTTTAAAAAAAGGTGCCAGGGCAAGTAGCAAATCTGGATTATATCTTTGAGCATATGTGGGAATCACAGCTGGGGTGTTTAGTCCCCCCCTTCCCAACCTAAGCTGGTGTTTTATTCCAATGAGCTGTTTTGTGCATTCGAGGCTGGGGCTGTGCTGAAATGAAGGTGGGACAAATCCCTTCCTGCATCAGGGCTGCACTGCCCTCCCAGCCATGGGGCTGCCAGGGGGAACCTCTCTGCTGTCCACCAGGCAGGGGTGACTTGGGCGCCGTGTCCCCCCCAGGATGAGGCAGGAGGGAAGCATGGGCGCTGGCTGGCACCCAGGGAGCAGGTTGGCAGATTTGAGGACTCAGGGGGAATCGGGGAGGCTGTTACACAAGGTGTCCCTAGCACAGGTAGGGCTCTAGTTTACCCTGTGCTGGGTTTTCTGGGGCTTTTATTCACTCAGGGGTGTTTCTGATGGGGGTGAAGGGACCCAAGGGTTTAACTGGCTCCCAGCAGCTCGGTGCCGTGGGCACAGACCCAGCACCAGTCCCTGCAGCACCAGGCCACACGGGATGGCCCCAGCAGCCACAGACTCCTTTCTGGGGCTCAAAAGTTTCTCCCCAGTTAGGAAGAATCATCTGTTTCATTTTCAGTTAAGTTTTTTATTAAAACAATAAGTAACCATGTCATTTCCAGTTTAATATATTGGGCAAAGCCTAAAGAAATGGGAAGGTTCCTCCCTTTCACACACATGTACCACGGAGGGTGCTGTTGGAGCAGGTGATGCTGCAGGTAGAAGATGTGTGAATACAGCCAGTGCCTTTTACATCTGTCTGGCCATCTGAAATAGCAACCTGGGCCTGTTCCTGCCTCGACACGGCAGGCTGCAGGCTGGGGCACGGACATGTTGGCTGCAGGGTGGGAGCAGATGAGCGAAGAGGTGGTTTTCTCCAGTGTCAACCCAAGAGTCCCTGGCTGATGTGCCTACGTCTGAATACAGCGCCTGAATTAAGGTGGGGCGGTGGGCTCTGCCCCCCAGGCAGGCAGGGATGGGGTTGCTTCATTCCCGGCCTCGCTGGGACTCAGAGGCAGCAAAGATCTCAGCGTTCGTTCCCCAGGACACAAGAGTCAAAGCGGATTAAGGGTCCCTTGGCTGATCACATTTATTTCATTATTTGAGTGAAATCCCTTGTAAATACCACCTCCCCCCCTTTTCTTTTTATTAAAAATAGAAGGCAGGGAAGAATTGGAGATTTAGGAAAAGTTAATCACAGGAGTCGCTTGAAAACCATTAACCTCTCACAGCCCACGCGGCGCCTGAGCCCCACTGCAGGGGGGAGATGCTGAATGGTCGGGGGGATGCAGGGGCAACTGCTTCCTCAGTCCCCCCAAAGCTGAGTTTTCCCTGGAAAATCCCTGGTTCTTATCAGAAAAGGCCTCTACAGCTGAGCAGAATTACAGCCAAGCAGTATTACAGCCGCTTTGTTCGCAGCTTGGCCACGATGAACTGCTAATTGTGGAGTTGGAACAAATTGGCTGTAGCACCCAGGCGACTCCAGGGCACTCCGGGAGTGGGGTCACATCTCGGCAGCTGGGAAGCCCTGCGGCAAATGCTGCTGGCCCTGCCTCACAGCCTCAGGGCCATTAGAAATGTGGATACTTCTCCCTTTACATCCTCTCTGGAGGATGAGGATGGGTTTAGGGACCTGGGCATTGCGCAGAGATCTTTCCCAGCTTTTCTAGCGTGCAGGTGGAGCTGGTTTCAACTCCCCAGAACTGCCCTGTCATTGTGGAGTCCCCATCCCTCCGATACACCCTCACCCATGGGTCAGACCCTCCCTGACTTTCTCACTTCTCCCAGGACCAGCAGCCTTGTACAAGATCATCGGTGCTGGAAAGTCAGACCTGCAGAGATTAATTAAAATAAGAGCTATGGGAAGAGAAGTTGCGAGCTACAATGATGGATGTTTGTGAAATACTTGCCCATAGTCCAAAGTGCTCTGGGCATTTGGTGATGTTTGCTTCAAGCCAAGAAGCTGTGCAATAGTTAAACACACTTGATGCGGTGGTGATTAAGGCATCAGCCTCTGACATCTGGGTGCAGGTCCACAGCGAGGAGCTGGGATGCACCCAGTGCTGATAACCTGCTGGGATTTGCACCTTGAAGCTGGTTTGTCGTGGTTTGCTTCCCCTGGCTGCAAGGGAGTTTTTATTTGCTTTAAATCCTGTAGTTGTGTATTAATAGCATGGTAATGCATCACTTTTGTGTCTGGCACAAGCCAGGAGGGGTTATATAAAACACAGATTAATGGGAATCAGCAAAACAGAAGCTTGTGGAGGGATGCGGTAAGGATGTCTTGGGAGGGGAGGCAGGAGGGAGCTGGAAGCTCCAGAGGGTGGCTGAGCGGATTCAGAGAACTTCCTGGCAGGATTTGCTCCTGTTATTGTTCTGCAGCCCCCAATTCAGAACATTTCCTGAGCCAGTGTTGCTGCAAAGTGGGGTCTTTTTCTCCCCTCTCACAAAAAGGGAGAAAAGGAGTCTGAATTTAACTGAAAACGGCTGCTTTCTTTTTTTTTTTTTTTTAGATGACATACATCATTTCTGCACCTGCAAACGAGCAAGCAAACCACAGGCCGGAAGATAAAAGTAACAAGCAGCCATCCAAAGGAAAGGCACATTTTTCACTAGGTTGTAAATGAAACACCGCCCCCCCCCCCCC
>NW_020799122.1:5362846-5374464 GCF_003259725.1 Athene cunicularia | reverse complement strand
CACACACACACACATGGCTTGTTTCCTCTCTCATCCCAAAAAGCAAGGTGATCCTTGATTAAGAAAATCTGGGAATTGTCAGAGACTCCTTCCCGCTCTTGCTCCTCAGTGATCGGTGGGAGATCAGTGCTGGTTTCCTGGGACCCCATGGATGACCAGAACAGCAGTGCCCCAGTTTCAGGCAGAGAGATTCCCTCTTGCAGGCTCCCCAGCCCAGAAACATTCAAAATGTGCTGAAGGGGTGGCAGAAGGGACACTACACCAAACCCCTCCTTTTGCAGCCCCTCAAAGCAGAGGCAGGACAGGAGAGACGAGCAAGAGAGGGAAAGCAACAGGTTTCTGGGCACCTGCTTCCAACCGTGACCTTCCCTGGAGAGCACAACCGTCTCGACAGCTCTCCCCTCTGCCCTATGGGAAGATGCCTCCCACCCTGGGAGGAAGGCACAGCTGGACTCCAACCATCAATCACATCCCGCTGGGAAGGGCTCATATGAGCTGTGGGATTCCTGGTGGAGTTACTTTTTTTCAAAGCCTCCTGCAATAACAGCAACCGTTGCTCAGCTTCCTCTCTAGATAACCTTTTTCCTGCTGCCCAACACGCTTATCTGCTGCAGACAGACTGGCAAGATGAACCGGAAAGCTGATACCTTATCTCTCCCTCTCAAGGAGCTTATTTAAGTGCTGGAATGTGTTGCGATGGTAAATGATTGTTAAAATCCAAGTGAGGGACACGGACCTAAGGACAGGTCCCACTGTGAGGGAGCACCTAGTCAAAAAGGAGATTCACGGGACTACAGCCTTTCCGGATGTATCATCTAAAATGTAAAGTATTTGTTTAAGACCAAAAGTCATCGACTGGGTTTTTTGCTAATCTGTGGGTTAATGCCTCAGGCTGCTTCCAGCTCCATGAGGTTCACTGTGCCCCTTCGATATGGCTTTATCTGTGTCTCAGTTTACTCATTGCAGGAATTATAGTGCTGTGGATTGGCCTTGCAAGGGGTGCAGTGAGGGTTAACAGTCAGCATGTGATATCACATGGCAAGTACTCCTTGCTCACCCTTTAATCTGGACGAGGTGTAGGAAGCAGTAAGATGCTAACACATCCATAAAGGTAAATAGGATTTGAGAGTTATCGGCCTAATTGAAATGAACGGGGCTCGGCTGCTCAGACAGCCTGATACAACAAAATGAGACCTCTCCAGGGACACTGGAGTCGAGCGGAGCTTCAGCACTTCACTTATTCCAGCCACTGCAAGCGGCAGCTACAGCAATAGCAATTGCAGACTCTGGGGTTTGAGCACTGTGACAGCAGAACGGCCAGGGAACACCAGCGTGGCCGGGGTGATGTCTGTAACAGCTGCTGAGGAGGGGTGAGACAGATTTATTTTGGTCCTGTCCTGGGTGGAAAAATAGACAGCAGTGCTGGGTGCCAGCCTGGAGCACAGTGCCAGCAAAAGCAGGGGTGCTCTCCCTCCTCACAGTCAACTGAGTCCCAGCGCACCCAGGGGGTAGGATGGGGGAAAGGGGAGGGGGACCAGGCAAAACCACAGGGGAACAACCCCACACCAGTGGGTTGTGTGGCCCTAAAGAGCTCTAGGTGTGAGTGTCTGATGTATGTGAGGGGTCCCTGCACCTCCCTTGCCCTGACAGCACCACCGAGAGCTGGGCTCAGGCTTGGGGATGGCTCTTGCTGCTGCAGCCGCTCTTGCACGGTAGCTGCTAGAGAATCTGTACATTGCCAATGCACGCTGCTACCACGGGCTGCTGCATCTGAAAGTTAATCTGTTCCACATCACTGACTAGTTTTCCGTAGTGATGCATAAGGAATAACCATCCCAGAGCAGACCTCAGCCTGGCTGTGTGACAATGCCGAGTGCTTCAGCGGGAACACAGGTGACCCTGTGGCAGCCAGGATGGGACAACACACTTTCTGGGAGGTCTGATCCAGTCCTGCGCTAGCTAGAGTTGATCCATCCCCTGAGGCTTTTCGGCCCTTGCAAAACTCTTGCAATTGGACACTGCGATGTGCATGCTTGCAAGATCCTCCAGACTCTCTTTGCATCTTACAAGGTCCCTGGCTCCATCCCTTTGGGTGGCAGCAGGACACCAGCCCTAGTCGCAGCCTTTTTGGGGATTGCAGAGAGGACCCTGCAGGGAAGCAGGACTGACAACGAAGCCCATGGTACTCATTTTTCTCCCCACGATGTGATTTGATTATGCTGATGGGAAATGGGGCTGGTATAGCTCCTATGTCCTGACATAGCTGATCAATGCTGTGTGTCTCTGCCCCAGCCTTCCTTGCTTAACTCCTTTAGGGCAGCTCTCATATTTTGGGGATGTCACAGATCCAGTCCTCACCCTGCATCCCTGCAAGGCCTGAAGGCGCCCAGCTCCGTCTGCAGCCCCCACCCAGCTTAGCAGTTGTCCCTGTCAATGTAAAAAGTAGGAATGGGGGGATCCATCTGAGCTGCTCGGCGTCTGTGTCTTGTGATCCTGAAACCCAAGAGCCCCCCCTGACTCAGCAGGTTATTAATAACCCCCTGGCTGTGCTCCCGCCGCAGCGCTGCCAGCCCTGGCATCGCCTGTCTCTCCTCCGCGGCGAGGCGAGACGCACACCCCAGGCAAGGTCAGGGGCTCCTTCTTGCTGGCCCCCACATGCCATCCCCACCCAGCGGGCTGTGCAGAAGCAGTGTGAAGCTCATGGAGGAGTCTGGAGAGACCCCAGCAGCCCCTCCACCTCCCACCAGCACAGGGAGAGGCTGCTGAAATTAGCCTCATTGCACTCTTGTCCCAGGTCTTCTGTTTTCTTGTACCTAAAATCAGTGCTGGTCCAGGCTGCAGGACGGGTGGGTTGGGCTTCCTGGACCATAGCATCCCTTCCCTGGGCTGGGACACACACAGGGTGTCCTCAGGCAGCTGCAGACCCCGGTGGCTCTTGTCCCCCACATCTGTTTGGACAGGATGGGGTCTGCCCGCCACTGTTTCCATCTGTGACTGCTGAACCTCTTGTTTGGTCACAGCCTTTGCCCACGCTCCTCTTTCCAAGATTGCAAGGTCAAAGCAGAGGAGCCACAGGCCCCTTGGAGACCCTACAGGTACATGTTGGACCTGGAGGGGAAAGAATGGTACATTCAGCAGAACTGTGGTGATGATGCAATCTGGGTTTGGGCGATTCCAGGGGGAGCACAGAGGCTACAGGTAGCCTTCTGGGGGTCCCTGAGCACTGGGGGTCCCTGCCAGCCCTAGGGCACACAGATCAGAGCTGCCCAAGGCTGTAGCACACCCACATCCCCACCACATTATACAAACAACCCCCACCCCAGGGGGCACAGCAAAGCTACAAGGCAATTCGGTGTGAGGATGAGCCAGGCTGTGTGTACCAGGGCTGGTGCTCATTAGCCAGGTTCATTAGCATGCTCTGAGCAGGTTTTAAATAGCAAAGCAGGAGCTGCCCTCCAGGTCTGGGGCAGCCCTGGCTGCAGCTGGAGCACTGAGTCCTCTCCCTTCTCTCTTCCTTCCCTCCCACTCTGATTCTTCCTTCTCTCCTCACAGATCCTACATGCTGTGGCTGTTCCTGCCGGGAACCCACTCTGCAGCACTCTGATGATGGAGGCGTTGCTCTCACCATTGTAAATCCCTTCACACTAGGAGCAGTACCCCAAACTCCTCCAACCACCCCATCTGCCCTCAAGTAGGCTGTGTTCTCTCCAGCCACGCAGCTCACGGGCAGAGCTGGGGCTCTTTGCTGAGCCCCGGAGAAGCTCCCAGACCCCTGACAGCTCCATCCATGGTTTATTGCCCTCCCAGCCTCCTCTCTCCCCTATCCTTGGCCCTGCTCTCTTGCTCTCCCACTGAACCCAGCATGCAGACTTGCCCCTGCCCTTGGAGGGGACTGGAGCCAGCGCTGACTTTCCCACCCATCCCCTGGGCTGCCCCAGCACCTTGGCTCTGCTTCGTGTCCCAAGACAGGGCACTTGGGCTCCCATCACTGATGTGGCTGTTCCCATCCTGCCATGCCCCCCTGTGAGTCATTGTGGATAGAAAAGGGAACTTCCCTACAATATGGATTTACTTTGCCAGTGCGGCCCCTTCCCTTCTCTCCCTGTTGCTCTTTCATTCCCTTCTCCTTCCTCATTTCCCTCCCAAGGGCTCTCTCCCTCTTCCACCATCCCCTCCACCTCCTCTCACCCTGCCCCGCATCTTGGCCCTGCAGTGGGTGAAGGCTTTCAGTCCCCAGCACCAGGCAAACCCCCATTCCCACACAGCAAAGCATCTTCTCGACGCCTTGGTCTCTTCTTTGAGCACCGCCGGTAGTTGTGGGACCACCACGCAGCAGGTGAGCTGAGCTGGTTCCCCCCTCCCCAAACCACGGGCCGTTTGCTCCCGGGGAGAGATGCTGGGGCCGGGGCTGGCTGCTGCCCCATCCCTGCCCGCGGGGTGCAGCCCTCGGCGCTCCCTGGGCACGGGGTGGGGGACACAGGCCAGCCGCCGGCTCCCAGGCTGGATTTGTCGCTCCCTCTAGTGGGGACACGGGGGGATGTCGCCGGCCTCGGGAGGGCGGCCCGGAGCAGCCCCCGGGAGCTGGGGGGCTGCGGGCCCTTGGCCAGCCGTGCCCCGGGGCGCGTTACACCCTGCACCCGTGTTCCTCCGGTGGGGAGGCTGAGCCCTGCGGGTTCTGCCCCCACGCCCGTGGGGAGTCCCGGCCCGCGCCTTGCCTCCCCGGCAGGGACCGGCGGGGAAGGGCCGTCGGTGGCTGCATCTTTTTGTGAGGCTGCGTCTTCCCGAGCAGAGATAGTTAGTGCCCGCTGAAATATTTAAAAATTGTGTTAATAATTAAAGAAGAGACTGAACTCAAAAGGGAATTCGTGTGATCTCATGAGACAGAAAGGACAAATCCAGTCATGAATAAAAACGCTCGCTAAAGCGTAGCATTATTTCATAAATTCTCCAAGTAAAAGGGAACGCTGCAGCTCTGGAGATGTTCCAAACAAAGGCCTTTGCTTGGCGGCTCTGGAAGTGAATCCTACAGCCCCCGTTCATCGCAAGTGAGCATTTCTGTCTCTGCATGTGTGCGGGATTCACACACTGGCCAGGCTGTGATCATCTCACCACAGATCAAAGCCAGGCTTGTCAGGGACAGCAAGAGTCTGCTTGCTTACAGCAGGGGTTGCAGTTCTACCAAAATCACTGATTCTCATCAGCTTCGTTACATTACGAAGCAGCTGATAGCTGCCTTTGGCGGGATGAAGCAAGATATTTTTGAAAGGTGAGAAACAACAGCTGCCTCAGAACACATGGAGCAGAGGAATCAGATGGTTGTGATTGAACGTTGGAGCTGTGAACCCAAACGTGCCCATGAATTTACATGCCTGCTACATCCATGGTCGTTATGAGGGCTTCAAGGTAGAAACCAACATTATGTGTTAGCTTAAATCTAGAACGAATATTAGACATTGCAAAATCAATTACAGTAAACTGTCAATAAATCTGGGGAAAGTATGGATTCACCTATCCTTGTTTTCCATTTTGGGGAGGCTTCCCCTTCTTTGTCAGTGCAGATCTTGTGGCTAACTCCAGCCTCAAATATTTGGCTGTTTGTCCCCAGTGTAGGCAGTGGTTTTCATGACTGGATGTACTAGGGTGAATGAAATGTTATTTTCAAAAGAGAGTGGGGTTTGTTGCTAAAATATCCGGGTCAGCTCTGCAGAGGTTTGTCTCTAGTATTGTTTGGGATAATTGCTGATGTTCAGATTTAGAATGAAATAAGACTGATACAGACAGATCTCTGGATTATGCAAACATATGCATTGTCATAAAAGTCAGACAGCTTGATCTAACACAGGCATGTGTTGCCTTTCTCAGAAATATTCCTTGTGTTTTGGGACACACCTTCTAGGACTCTTATGTCAAATAACTGGATTCCATTATTTGTCTTGATTTTTTTTTTCTAAGCTGGTTGAAAAAGGGGGCTTTGGCAGAACAAACAAAGGTGCTAACTACAAAAGCAGATGCTCCTAGGAGTGTTTGTGTTCTGGGAGCGAGTGTTGCATTGAAAAAAACAAGTCTTTGCCTGGCAAAACTTGAGTACTTGCACTTCCATCTCCCCATTTTCTTTTGAGTGTGCTGAAAATTCAGCACGTCAACAGCAATCTCTGGAGTCTTTTGAAGAACACAAACTGTCACATTGTGAGAAAGATGCATGGCGCTTCCTGAATTTTTCTTGAACCTCTTTGCTATTTAGGCAACCAAGGCTGTGGCGAGGGCTTGCAAATGGATGTAGTAAGAAAGAGCTTGGGCTTTGAAAGCTGCCCAAAGAACAGCCTTGTCAGCTTCTGAACAGCACAGCCAAAGGAAAAATCACCAAGCCAGGATGAGCAGAAGCAGTGGTCTTGTCCTGCAGTTACACACAAGGAAAAACTGAACTCACGGCTGATGAAGTGCCTCCAAAATACTCGCAGTATCAGACAACTGGTATTTGGTTCTCACTGCAAGCAAAGCTCAGCGCTAAAGCCAGCTGAAAGCAATTCACTTCTCATTGGAAGAATAGTGTCTTCCTTTTAATCAACTCTGTTTTAAATGATTTCCTTTTTTAGTGCCTTAAATAGTCATTTTGGTTTGTCCTTCAGGCAGCCAGCATTCACTCATGAAGAATGGCGTGGGTCTGCAGACTTTAAAAGGACAAACAATAGTCTGGCAAACAGAAATGCTTCAATGGCATCTCGGTTTTATACAGAGCCTGCAACTCCCACGGGCCACAAAGGAATAAAGAAAAGGAACAGCCTCTACCTGATCCAGCACCTACAAGCAGCAATAACGAACTACTTGAATCTGTTCTCATCTGGGAAATTGGGGGAGAGGGAAGGGGAAAAAAATAGCAAGACCACAGCTGGGGGCACCCAGCCTCCTCTGCAGTAGGAAGGATCTGGAGTCAGTGGCTTTGCCCTGCCTCAATGGTGAGATCTGGTGGGGAGTGGAATGGGATCATCTGAACTAAAGCATGTTTCTTCCACACCCACCTGTAATGTAAATCTTTGTACATATAATGGTTCAGCAATCTCAAGGCTAGAGTTAAATCCGATACTCTATGAACTGGTCAGCTATTCAACAAATGCTGGGGAAAAAAACGAAGACACTTTACAAACAGACTCTGAAAGCAGAGCTGTCATAATTGTATTGCAAGACACCAGATACTTAAAGCAGATGCACAGAGGGGACTGTGCTGTGAGTTAGTGTGACGTAGAGTGAGCATAGTTGCAGTTTTTGCTTTCACTGGTCACATTTAACCTAGTTTGGAGTAAAGGCCAGGATTCCTGGGTTTTCATTCTTCCCATTCCCAGTATTTCATACTCCATTTCAACTTAGAGAGGTGAGAGGCTCCAGCTTCCTCTCTCATCAGAGCACCTCTTTATTCTTCCTAAAAACAAGTTTATGTGAACATCTCTATTGATATTAGGTCTTAAATAAGAGGGGAAAGATTCAACCTTTTCTATTTGAGACCCAATGTCCCTTTGTTCTGTCTGAGGTCTAGCTTTCAAAGCATTTCCTTCTATTTGGATAACACAGCATCGTACATGGGATTACAGAGAACTGCCAGAGCTACTTGTGTCTTCTCTCCCATCTCTCATACATGACAGCTCAACTCTACTGATGTTCTTGATGACTGGGTTTTGCATCCTAAGGCCCTGTTTACTTAGTTGCAGGCTTGAATTTCCCTGTAGCTGTCTCAGGTGAGCTAATGAAGTCAACACAGGCACAAGGCATTCTTGATTTAGACACGACTGAATTTGAAATGGATTTTCACGCTTCAGGGCATAAACCAGCTCCTACTTCATGGGATTAGAAGGCGTATTCTCCCATGGACAGGTTACTCCACAACCGTCCATCGTGTGTTTCTTCTGCAGCAGTTGATGTTGGCTGCTGTCTGAGAAAGATGGAAAATCAGAAAGACCATGACCTGACCAGTAAGGCAAATGCATACTTTGTGTGTGCTGAATGGCCTCGGGATAGGGAACAGGGCAGGATCACTTTGCTTTTTCCAAAGGGATTGTGGAGTTTTGTGAATGACTGTGAGAGCAGTAAGGCCCTGCTTTGCACTGCAGGCTGCCATTTACAGCTAGGCAAAGTGATACCAAAATGGCACAGGAGCATTTAGCCTTCAGTTTGCTCCGCTGTAAATCACCCTGCATGATACAAGCCATGGTCAGGGATTTATAGAAACAGAGAAAATTTTTGTAGAAGCTGAAAAATATAATAGTAATTCTATTTGTAGGAAGCCTTCGATGACAAGACATTTCTGTAGATGCAAATTCTATACTAGGGCAGTAAGCCCTCTGCATTGGTTATTTTCTATTTGACAAGATTCTTCACTACTGGAAAGATGAAGCACACAGCAGGGTTTCTGCTCTCAGTTGTAATTAATCCTGGGAAGAGGAAGCAGGACTTTTCCTGCTGCAGGAGATTTTGACTCTCTTGTCCAGGGAATAATTTGTTAAGCTATCTGGAACAGATCAAAAATCAGAGTGGGCGAGCAGTCCTTCCAAAATGGATCCTACAAAGAGCTGTACATTGAACTTCATCCAAGTGAAACCTGTTCATCAGTCTCTGCCCAAATCTCTTCTCGTTGTTGACACTCCTCCCTCACAGTCTGTTGTGGGTCTAATCCCACCAGCTCTCATCTTACACCAGTTGTTTTGGTTTATGCACAGGCAGGTGAAAGATGGTGCAGGTCTTTTTGAGGAGCAGCAGAGAAATTTATCACCTTATGCCAAGGTCTGATGGTGTCCTCATGGACCAGGATGTGGTAGAGCCACGCTCTTCCCTTTGGTGGTAGGGACAGACTATGTCCTTTCACTATACAGATCGTGCCCAGCTTTGAACAGCAAGAGACAAAGACACCCAATGCCAATGCAGTCCTGAGCCATGAGACTTGCAAAGCTCCGCAGAGCTGGCCTCAGCATACTGCTGGGCACAGGTGGAAAAGCCATGAGTTTGTGGGGGTTGCAGTATACACAGCTGGCAAAGAATCTAGAATTGTCTTTCATTTGTTTACTTTGGCCTTTTGATCTCCACAACAGGTTGCATTAGTTTTTCCTTTAATTGGCGCATCTATTCCCTTGGCCTTGGATTGTTGCCTTGGAGATGCACAAGAGACCTTTGGAGAACTGCTTATTACAGAGCAGAGCAGGTGTGCATAACGCTGACCTGGACAAGCCTGCATGAGTCACCTGCTGATGGTGTGGGTTGTAGGTGGCTGCATGAGTCACTGAAAGTGAGGGGATCCCACACTGCCCAGACCTCCTGAAAGGCAGCATGAATGCCTTTGGGTGCCTGTCGTTATTGTGCATCAACGGCATATAGTACAAAATGGTTCACTCTCCTCTTCCTCCTCAGCTGACATGGGCTGTGAAACAACGTGGTGCTGCAGAGTAGGGTGGCTGAATGTGAAAAGCAGCAGCCCAGATCAGAGGGACTCTCTGGAAATCTGGCTGACCCGTCGCTTCCTTCGTGGAGGACAGGGAGGTTTGTACAGGCAGGAAGCAAGTTAGAAGAGCTATTTGCATTTGTGTGTGTGTGCATGCGTCTACTTGTCTGATCGGTGGAGAAAGAAAAACCAAACACACCAGACTAATGCCCCAGCTGCCCGGTGAGTCGGTGTGAGTGGGAGTTTGCTAATGTTAGGAAGGAGGGTGGGCTCCTCCATGCAAGCATCTGTACGGAGAGAAGTGGAGGGCATTGGCCTGCTGCCTCTAGACAGAAAAAAAACATGCTGCAGGAAAGGTGAGACAAGACACCAAAGGGGCAGGAGTAGAGTTTAATACTTTGCTATCCAGAAAGGGAGGGGATCTGACAACCAGATAATGGTTTTCAGCAGCGCTGGTGCGTCTCTTGGTAGCTCAGTGCCTGGCAACTTCGATAGCAGTACAGATCAACTGTAGGAACATCACATATGGTCCAGAAAGCTGTTCATGCATTTCCTCCCTCTGCGTTACTCTTGATGACTGTTTGAGATCAAATACATCTCTCATGAGCAGCGATCCAGGTGCTAGGCCTTACGCTGTTCCCGTAACCTGGGGCCGTTCCTCCTGAGGCATTGCCTGCACCAGGGAAACGTGCTGCAAAATCCCTCTAAAGCCGCCTTCCCTTCGTGGGCAAGGACGTGCAGGGTGACAGCACATGACCGGTGACCCATGAATAAACTAAAGTGTGCACTTGAAAGAGCCCAGCAATTGCCCAGGTGCTTGTCCTACACATATATTATACACATACCCGCAGACTGACATATATGTACGCACATGTGTGCGCGTGTGCCATTTTTTGAAAACGGCTGGACAATCTCTAAGAGGTAACTGCATGCATACCTGCAGTCTGGCCTTTCGTTGTGAAACGTCACACTGATAAACACCCATGTCAGTTTGTTACGGGGAAGGAGAGTTAAAGGGAGACTGCTCTGTCCTTGTGTGCAAGGAGACCACATCTCCCAAGCTATAAAAGATCCCCTGGGCAGAGAAACTGCACTTCATAGCAACTTCTACAACAATGTCCTTAGTGCCAATTTCTTGCCAGGAACACTGCTCGCATCGTTTCGACCTGAAGCTCTTTTTGGCCTAAGCAGGGACCATGTCTGCCTCATGAGCTTCTCATATTTTAAGGCTGGTTAGAGTTTTTTGGAATAGGAGCGTCTGCCTTGCTCTACTGCATTCATTCCCATCGTCATTAATAAGAGGAAAAAATTAAAAGGTGTTTCTGGACTGAAGTCCTTCCAAGGGGCAGTTCTTCTGGGTTGCCTTTGAACCTGCTGCCCATGAAACCAAGGAGGAGCACCAGGCTGATTTCACGGATTATTTTCCAGCCCTTGTCCTGCCAGACAGAAATCCCCACGGCCCTGCCATCGACGACCCGCTGCCCTAACCGGGGTCACCACACCAAGGAGGCCAAAAACATGAGGGAAAAGCCTCTGATACCCCCTTGGAAGCAGCTTCCCCAGCGGGTGGTTCGAGCTGGGCTGGCCGTAAGGGGATGAAGGCAGCAGGGATGAGTTCAGGGTCTCCTTCAGCCCCAGCGTGGTGCCTCGCGGTGTCACCTGCCTGTTTCCAGGGACTCTAACGCGTATGGCTGAGAGGCCTCCGCGCCCGCGGACTTATCTTGTCTGCACGAAGCGTACTGCGTTGGGGCAGGGTCGCTCTGTAGCGCGTAGCCTTGGTTCTCCTGTCTGTCCGAAGCTTATACAAAGGGGCCTGTTATTGGGGTGTTAACTGAATTGTCTGTGGTTTCAGCGGGCTGACAGGAGCCGGGCTGCGTCCGGGGGCTTTGCTGACCCCCGCCCCAAACCGCATTTCAGCTTTCGGCCTCAGCAACCCTTTTGTAGGCTCCCGCACAATAACAAACCCACCGAGCCTTCTGGATGCCCCCCCCTCGCCTTGTTTTGCTGAGACACACACACACACACACGGCGCGACAAAAATATCTTTGTGTCACACTCCAGACGATGAAGAAAAACAACCTGCCTTTGCAGCGGGGGTGTGCGGGGGACACACACACACACACGCTTCTCCGAGCCCCCGGCCCCTGCTGTACCCCGGCGGGGAGCGGGGCGGCGGGGGGGGACACACGGACACCCG
>NW_020799122.1:5311294-5362796 GCF_003259725.1 Athene cunicularia | reverse complement strand
CCCCTCCATTCAGAGCCGATCCGGGCATTCTCACTTTGGGGTTGATGCAAACATCAATGTGTCCCTAAGTCACCTTTCCCTGTTGTGTGCGTTTACAGATGGACATTTAAGAGATGCGGACTCGGAGTACCTGCACTGGCTGGTGTGAGTACGGCACCTCGCAGCCATGCGCTGCTCAGCTCAGGGCAATCCCAGGCAGAGCGGGCGGAAACTCCTCCAGCTCGGGAAGGAGCCTCGGCTGCAGCGGTTCCGTGGCCCTCTCTGGTGCCATTGGCTTCTTTCCCCCTGGGTCCTGCTAAAGATGCCGTAGTTCCAGGCATTGCTGCTGTTTGGCACTCAAGTCACTGGGGGTAATTTTTCTTCCAGTGAAAACAGCCTCTGTTAACTGTTTGTCAAACAGGGCGTAAGTCATGTCAGAACATAGCAGAGACTGATTGGCAATGCTGGGTGAATCTGGTGGTCCTAATGGAGGGAAATGGGTGGGTATATAGTGAAGTAAACTTGTTTGTGTTCAGGACGAACATCCCAGGCAACGACATCAAGTCGGGTAAGGAGATGTGCCATTACTTGCCCCCCTTCCCTGCCAGGGGAACTGGCTACCATCGCTTCATCTTCCTCCTCTTCAAGCAAGAGTGCCCCATAGATTTCAGCGATGATGTTCGGCCGACGCCGTGGTAACTCAGGCTTTCTCTGGGCGGTTCCATACTCTCTTGGCTTGGCTGTTATTGCTCGTGATGATCCCATGTTTGTTACTGCTGTAGGAGAGCAGTTCCTTTTCATCTGTGTGTGGGAGCAGATGTGCCGCAGGCTGGGGAAACGCTGCTGCGGGTCCTGGGACACATGTGCTGTGCATCTTCGCCGGGGGGGGTGGTTTGTTTCGTAGTGTTGGTTGTGAGCTAGGAGGGGATTTTTTGGTTATGGGGGTTACAGACAACCCCCCAGATCCCCAGAGTCAAAGCTGGAGAAGGGGGTTTGTATGAGCTGGGAGTTGTAGGTTTTGTTAGGAAAGTTGTTTTGGTTTGTTTCTGTCTCCTGAATGTGCAAAGGGTGAGATGCTCGAGGATCAACTCAGCAAATATCTACGTATTGATGTTACTGACGTTCGGGATGATAACATACAATAAACATACCCATTTAGAACTTTAGTAATTTTATTTCTTTCTAGGAACAGGTATTAAACGTAATCTCGTTGCAGTGTCTGCATCATCTCCTGTAGCCTGCTTAGGGGGAAGGCATCCTGCCCCTTCCAGGACGGAATCAAGGTTTATAAGTGCAAGTTTTGTTTGTGTTAAGCCTTGTCTTGCAGATGCAATGGGGCCTCCACTGGAATGGTCCCTTTCGTGGTGTATAAATAGCTGCTCCCCACCTTGGAGAGCCCAAGTTTGGAGAATCTGCTCCTGACAAGTAGATTTCCCAGATGCAAATTGGCAAGGGCCAGTTTTGGACCTGGTTTTTACACGTTCAGTTGGCACTGGGGTAGTTGAACCCCAGTGTCTTAAAAGCTAGTGTTCCCCAGGGGCTGGGGAGTAAAGTCACCTGGAAGAGGTGGGGAGGAGGGAGGCTGAGACCATATTCTGAAAGTGGAATTTAAAACGAGGATAGAAAGTGATGGTTTTGGGATGATTTCCGTCTGAAAAGTTGAAATGGCTACCTGCATTTTTCCCTCCAAATGAAGTATTGTAAGTGGGCCTGGGTTTGATCACGAGCGTATCTGGGGTCCCTGAGATCTTGGTGGGTTCATCATGGGCGATGCTACTTCTTTCAGGACTGTGGCCTAAGAGGTTCATCCTAGTTAGCTGGGTCTGTTTTAGGGGTATGATAAACAAAACCTCTCCCATATGACCTCTTTGAAATGGTCTACTCTTTTTCTTGTTACAGTTAAAACGTTCAGATTAAAAATCATACTCGGCCAAATCTCAAATACTGTTTCAGATTGCTGGTTTGTTTGTTTTTTAAATGGCATGTGTTTCCTCAAGCCAATATGAGTGCATCTGCTGTTAGCTGTATTTTGGTTTTGTGCTTGAATTTGATAGGTACATTGAATATAAGTCGATTCCTTTTTTTTAATTTGTTGGTCTGGTCTGCTTTTCTGCATGGCTTGAGTAGACTAGGTGTCACACATTTTAGGATGCTTTCAGCAGTCTTCACTGATAACATATATTTCTACATGACTTCAGCAGATACCTTTTTTTAAAAAAAAAAAAAAAAAAAAAAAAGAGAAGAAAGTAGTAAACCATGAGTTTGATATAGGTTTCCAAAGCTAGCATTATATAGTGCCTTGGTGCCTTGTTTTTTATAAATTCAGAGACTTTTTATTTGTTCTTACAGTGCATTTTTTGATGAACTGTGGCCTTTTTTCTTTTTTCTGTATTTTCATGAGAGTTTAAAAGTGAAACTCGGCCAACTGGCTGAAGCTGGAATAGTAAGTAAATAGTCCATACAAATGCTGGAAAGGAGATTCAGGGCTTAAAAGTATTTTAGTTTTAATAAATATGAGTAATGTTCCTAAAGAATTTTTATTAAAATGATTTAACTTCATAGTGACATTTTAATAAAGCCTTTTATTAAACCTTTGTGTAAAACCAAACTTCAAAGGCTAATTTACTTGAACAACCTTCTTAAAGTAGAGATGGCATTAGAGTCCGTATTTGTCTTAATGCCTGACGCAGCGTGCCGTGGTGCCTGGGTGATGGTATAAAGACAAACAGTCCTCAGTCCTCATGTGTGTGAACTGATGCTTTTGCATAGCACCCGATTCCTGTGCCACATCCTCCTCGTCCTGCGGGGTATTGCATTGGAGGTGCGACTGGCCAAAATCAGGACCATGGTTTAGGCATGTCTTCTGGTAGTGCCTCCAGTTTGCCTGAGCTGTACAGTACAGAGCCTGTTAAATTATCCATTACAGAAATACCTGCTTATTTAAGACTCGAAAGCGTTGGTTGCTTAAGGCCTTCATTGTACTTACTGGAGTAATTGAAAGTATTTAAGGGCGAGCCAGGCTAACTTTAAGCGTTGCTGCATTGAAAATAATAGTAAGCCATTTTATTTTTTCTTTTATGATGATAGTCTGTACAAAGAGATTTTGTTGTAGTGATATTTCCACTTGCAATTGTGTATTTTATTGTTGCAGGAATAGAAGCAATAAGAACAGGAGAAACTTACTGAATACATGATGGTAACTTCAGGGGTGGGAGGGAGAGAGTTTATTCCAAGGGCTTGGACCTCTTTGGTCATCCCTGCTCCTTTTTATGAGATTCCTCATTTATTCTGCGACTTGGCAATGAACGTGTATCAGGCCTTGCTGTTCCGCTAATCATGCCTTGTAAGTGGGCTTTGTTTTTCATGTGACACTGACTCCTTCTCCTCATAGGTCAGTAATTTCACAGCTACTTATCACTGGTTTGTCATTTAGAACAGAGCAAGTACAGCTGTGAGTCTGTCAGATATCAGACGATGAGGTGAATGGGCAGTGAACAGGTAAAGGCTGGGGAGGTGCAGCTCTCCTGAAATTAAGTGACTTTGTTGCAAAAGTTATGGCAGTGCTCCTGGAAAGCACCTTCAGAAAGGAGTTTTGCAGTTCAAAACCCATCTAGTTTGGTTAGAGTTGTTCTTTCCCACAGGAGGATAAAAGGGGGCTGAAGCAGGAGATTGTATTGTAATGTTTAAGCCTCACCGAAGTGTAGCTTGGGCTCTTTCTTAGTAACTTGTCTGGTACTCAGGATGTTCTATGCGTATGCATGTGCTTCCTGTGCAGAAGTAACTGAGAAGCTGGAGCTTATGAGCTGTTTATTTCGGAGCAAAGCTGTTTGGGTGTGTGTAGCTGTAATTCCTGATGTTTTTATTCTGTTTGTCTGGTAGCGCTGGGACCATAATAGAAGTGGACTGGAGACTGATCTAGTAACCCTTGGTTGTTCTGTATTTATCTATGAGATTGGTTGGTTGTGAAGCTGCTTGACTTGCAGTTCTGTGGGGTGGGTGAGGACAGAAAGTGGTTTTGAGGTGTTAAAAGGTGTATCTACAGTTCTGCAGGGGGTCATTGTATTTACAGCCAAAATACAGTGTCTGTATTATGGTTCTGAACACTTCAGATTTTCAGGAAAATGCTAGTAAACTGGAAGGGTCAAGAGAGCTCACTGTTACATCCTTAAGAGACTACGGGTATTAACTTGTGCAGGACTGGTGAAAACAATCATACCTTGAGTGAAGGGGAAGAGTTAACGGCCAGATTTGAAACATGCAAAAATGAAAGAGGAGGTGAAGGTGGGCCAGGCTTAAATGCAAAGAAGTACAGGAAAGATATCAGGAAGAAAGCAGGGCCTACAGGAAAAATGGGAGGGACTCTTTTACCAGAGAGTGTAGTGATAGGATGAGGGGTAAGTTTTCAATTAAAAGAGGGTAGATTTAGATTAGATTCGAGGAAGACATTCTTTTCTGTGAGGGTGCTGAGGCCCTGGCACAGGTTGCCCAGAGCAGCTGTGGCTGCCCCCTCCCTGGCAGGGTTCAAGGCCAGGTTGGACGGGGCTTTGGGCAACCTGGGCTAGTGGAAGGTGTCCATGCCTGCAGCAGAGGGGTTGGGACTGTATGATCTTAAAGGTCCCTTCCAACCCAAACCATTCTGTGAATCTGTGACTTGCTAACACCACCCTAGGGGTCTGGCCGGGAGGACTACTCTGTTGGGCTGTAGCATTTCTAATTGAAGCCCTGTGGACATTTGCTTTTGGGAGCATCCTCAGTAGCCTTTGAATTTCAGGTGAGTAGCACTTAAGAGGAGTAAACTACATAGTATTTACAGAGTTAGCATCCTGATGAAAGAGGTGGTGGAGGAATCCTTCCTGGGCAGTCATTGAGACATTTTGGGCAGGAATTGTAGTGGTGGCATTGCAAGGACTGAATAAAGACTGGTTTGAAGAGCTTGCATTGGGACTTTGCCTCCCCCAGGCACTTCTTGTATGCGAATGTAGTGATTTTTATTGGAAGAATTCTGCTGTGGGGTAGGTTCTTCAGCTGTTCCTACCTGCATGTGGGTTGGGAGCCCATACAAAAGCATTGAGTGCTCTTGTTCAGAGTTTGGAGTGGGCTGTGAAGCAGGCAGGGGAGTAGGGACATGCTCAAGAAACGCTTCTTCGTGGCTGGAATAGTATCAAGTACGGTTTTATCTTTTTCTGAAATAACCAAAGAATCAAGCTCCCACCTAGCAATTGAAACATCACGAACCGTCATTTAGGAGCAGATTCAGAAGAGCTGAGTGTTAATTACAGTGTTAATGTTGCCTTTAATGATGCCTGTGATCCTGTGGCGGTGAAAGCAGTGTATGGGGGGGCTCATTTAGGAGGTGTTTGCAGCATTCTCCGTCCCCTCATGCAGACCTGCTCCTCCAGAACTCCTCTGGAGCAGGGCTTTGTGTTGTTGCTGGCCCCACAGCGTCAGGAAGGCAGTGTATTTCAGAGGGTGGTTTCCAGTGCCAGAAAGTGGGAGATGAAGGGTCTGTTTCTTGCTCTGCCACTCAGCATAGCTGCAGAGTTCTGTGGTGTCATTTTTCTATCTGGAAGATAGAAGTGATGATGCTTACACACCTTGTCAGTTATGCACTGCAAATATCTATGTAAATTAAAGCATCTGTGAAATGTTTTCACTTCCTGTCTGGCTTGGCGTAGTCCAGATGTCCTGTGCATAGTCTTGAGTTGCTTAGTTCTCCAGAAAAGCTAAAGCTACCTAAAGATATATAAAGCTCCTTTCTTCAGAGTACTGAATCACACTGCACATAACGTGGTTTCTTACCACTTTGTACAGTCCTTTTCCGGTCAGAATCCTTGGCATTCACTTGTAGTGCAAATGGCTGCTACGAATAGGCTTCCTGTAAGACGAATTGCTGTGCAATGCTGCATTGCCTTAGTAGTCTTGTTAAAATTGGGGAACCTGGAGGAATACTTCCTTGGAAGCTTCAGCATCTGCAGTGTTTATGAACCGCAGGCTTGTCTGAACTGCTTGTAATCTTATTAATAGTTTGAGCTGGCTACATCAGCCTTGTTGGCTGTGGAAATCGGAGAAATCTGGTAGTGAAAGATCTATTCAGCTTTATCCAGAGAGCTCTGTACCCTGCAGTGTGTGGGTTGGTGCTGGCCTGTCTGGCTGTAAAGGTGCCTGTCGGAGGAGCTCCTGTCTGTCAGTGCCTTGGGGAGGAACAGGACTTGAGGGATCTGCTCAGCAGGGGTGTACAGTAACCGTTCCCTTGTGTGTGCACTGAGGGATTGGCACTTACTGGGTTTTATCTCTAGTCTTTCTCTTCATAAAGACAACCTTTTGTGCATAACCTGAGTGGGAGCTGAGGCCCTGAAGTCAGCAGACAGCCTGAGAGTGTGGAGAGGTGTTACCAAAGCCCAGATCTTGTAGTGAGGCTTCGTCGGTACAAGGTAAACACCCACTTCCCCATTCCAGTGTGATCTTTCCTGAGACTGCAGAGAAAACAGAGCTGCTTACTCAACAGTTGATGGCATTTGTGTGGAAAGAGCTGTTGTATGTGTTCCTGAAAAAAGGACTGTTAACCCTAAAGACTGCCAGCTTTGCTCTGATTTCATCTCTTGGAGCTGTGACATCTCTGATTTCCTTTCTGCTTGTTTGCTATAAAACCTGTGTTCACTGCTGAGAGATGGAATAAGTTGCTGAGTTTGGGACCAGGTGAAGGATTTGTGAAATGTTTGTAACTTCACTGGAAGGATTTCTCTGGTTACTCCTCAGAATGCATCTGTTCTCTGGCAGCAGTTGATAGCAGCCCTTCCACTTGTGCTTGCCCTGGCTGTGTACAGCTCTCTGAGGTGAGCTATGTTTTAACGATTCAGAGGCTTACATTTAGGTTCTGGAGCTGGCAGCATGGGTGTTTCACCTATACTACTCTTGCTGCATCTCACCTGGGTTATATGTCATTGCTGTGATGATTTTTAAAAGTCTGTGCGGCAGAAGTGTCAGGATGAAGGGGATTTCACAACCTTAAAATGAAGTGGTATTCAGTTTAGTTGTTAGTGATAGAGGAATCTTTGTCTTGAGCCTGTCAGTCCTAAGACCTGGTGTAATGGCTGGAGAACAGTTTGTGCTTGTGTGGGTACCTTCTGCCCTCGTGGGCTCCTCTGGAGCATTGGGTCTGCTTTCTCTGCCAGTGGACATATTCTTCCTGTTCTAGACATGGCAAGTGCTGCTGCAGTGCATTTCCTACTTGTTTGACTCTTCTTTTACAACTTGCTCCTTTGTCATCAAGAGCTTAATTTTCATTGAGGGTCTTGGCAGTGCAGGTGTGGGTGGATGGGGCAGAAACCTGAGCTCTTGGACTTCTAACACTGCCTGGTGTTATTTGAGCAAACTGTTTCTCGGTCTTGGTTATCCAGCCTGTAAAATAGGACTGATAGTACTAGCCCTTTACCTGTCAGGAGATCCCTACCAGCTACTCGTAATCAGTTATAGTTGCTCAGATACCTAAATGCCCAGTTTACCTTAACAGTTCAGCTGAATGTTGACAGGAGCTTTCTGAATGGGTTTTGCCAACAGAGCATTATTCCAGGGATTTCCTTTGTATTTGGATTTAAATTGCTTGCTCGTGATCCGCCTCCTTGCTTTGGTGTTGAGGGAACAGGGTATAGCTGTGTATTGTCCCTGGACATTCCGATCTCAGAAGAACCTGAGCAGGGCAGACTGGAAGGCAGGATCACTCTGGAGGCTGTAGGTATTGTGCTTCAGCTCTGGGCCTTGGTTGCGGAGGAGCCAGAGCATAAGTACAACTCTAAGGGTAAAGATTTGCATTTAATATGAGCCCTCCTTTGTTCAGGCAGCTCGTGGAGATCACTAGGTCACTTCCCTTTCCTCTTGTACTAGAGCTATTGGGGTCTGAATTTGTTGAGGCCACAGGTGGTTCTTGCTGAATTGACCTGCTCTGTCTTCTGTGGGTTTTGCCTTTGAAATGTGAAACAGCAAAGAAAAAGGAAAATGGTACTTTATGTCTGTGGTGTCTTGCTGTGGAAGGTCATGGCTTCTGAGCCTGGTGAGGTCTATAGATAGGTGCCTCAGAGCCAATTTGTGATGGGCCTTGTCTTATTTAACACATTTATGGCCTGGATGAGAGGGCAGTGAGTGTAATGGTGGCAGTTGCTGCTTCCAGGTTGCTCCACGTGAGATACCTTGCTGCCTCCCTGCAGTAATCAATCAGCTCTTGGTTCTGAGGGGTGCAAAAGCCCTGCAGCACTCCTTGGGTTAGAGGTACAGTTATTCTTTCCTGACAGGCTGGCACCAACGGGTCGGTTTGTTCTTTACAGCATGGTGGGACAGAAAACTGGCTCTGTTTCTCTGGAGGGCTGTGGTAGACAGACACTCCTTTCAAGAAAATAATTAACTGCACACCTTGGGTTTTCTGTGGCTTGAAAAGGAGGGGGAGTTTCATGAGCACAGGATCTTGCGAGTACTTTCTGTGGGCTGTGGACCAGCTTTCTGATTGATTTCCTTTTTGCTCGGTGCCATAGTCTTGCGTCCTCAGGATGAAGTGTTTCTTATCTCTGTCTGCATCCTCAGTTACTGGAGGTCAGGGCTCCTTTCCAGGGCGTGGCATCATCTGTCCAGCCTTTACAGAAGGGACCACAGAACTCGTTAATGGTTTTATGTAAATACAGTTAAGCTCTTCTTCAGTCTCCAGTCTGCTTTATCTGTTTTACAGTAAGCTACAGATCCACCTTTGCTGGATGTCGTTCTCTGCCTGCTTGCCTTCCCAGCACTGGGAGAGCCGAGTACCAGAGGGATGAGGCTTCTGTATTTTACAGGCCAAACTTGAGATTATGAAGATTTTTGTCTAGAACTGTGCAGTGTTTCAGTAACAGTAGTGTGATTCCCAACCAGTTGGTACATTTATAAGAGGGGGCAGGAGGTGAACTTGGTGAAGACAGAGAGCTGAGAAAATGAAGTCAGGTCATCTTACAGGGCATGCCCTCTCTCCCTTCCCCCATTGTTGTGTTTTCTCTCTGCCTGCAGAGCTCCATGCCACAGAGTTAATGATAGATACGCTGTCCAGAAGACACTCTCTCTCTCTCTCTCTCTCTCCTCTTCACAGTCTTGCTGCATGTCTCAAATCCAGGGTGGCTTGGCGTAGGGGAGGCCTGATGATGGGGCTGGCCAGCGGGCAAGTCTTCTGGCAGACAGCTCCAGCTATATTACTCGGCTAACAGCATACCTCTGCAATAAATTGTGGGAGATGTGATCCTAGTCTCCCATTCCCTGTTTATACAAGGAGACAAGGTTCATGGGAGATGCAATGAGAAGCTGGAATTGTGCAGAGTTAAAAGATGGTACTGTCAAATACACCTATTCAGCTAAGCAAGGAGGGTCCCCCCCTTGTGAATCAGGAGCTTGACCATGAGCTGGCTGTCTTTACTCTGTGCTGCAGACTGCTGACTTGCTTCTCCCATCTGGCAGGATTTGGTGCCACATTCAGGATCTCATCAGACCCTTCTCCGTGTGTACCAACAAATTTTGGTGGCTCCCTCTGGAAACAATGCAGTAGAACAACAGCAAGTGGTTTCTTGTGGCCTGGACTTGCTACAGCCTCTGTTTGCTGCACAGCTTTTCTGCACTGATATATTGACTTTGTACTTGAATGCTGATGTTCTCCTGTTGCTCCTCACTTAAGCAGTCTCTCCTCTAGTCTTTCCCCACGAGGCTGATGATCCCTGCTTGGCCCAAACAGGGCTTCTACAGGACATAAGTGCACCTGGCCCAAAGCCCCGAGGGTCACACTGTTTGCCAGAGCTCTTCCAAGGGCAGCCAGTGGCATCTTTCATCACTGAGGCAGGTGGTGACTGTTTTACAAATAGGTGGTTCTTGGTGGGACAGATTCCAGGAGAAGTAGTGGAATCTCCTTGTTGACAGATAAATGCTTAGCTATGAAAAGTACCAGCAAAATTGACTGTGTGTATTTAAAGAAGAGTAAATGTCACTAATCTTCTGTAAAACCATACTATATTTTTTAAAAGATTTCAGATTACCAGTAACAGAAACTACAATAGATTGCAGTTTAATATCAACTCCAAGCAATTTCTTCTCTGAAATTACAGTTCAGCTTTTTTCAGCCTGTGAGTTTGACCTGAAATTTTTTACAAATTGTTCAGAAAAATCTTCCTACTTCTGGAGAACAGCCTTTTCACTGTTAATCTCCATCTTGTTGCTTTGTTTTGTGTTTGTGACTGCTGCTGTGAAGTGAGCAAGGAGCAAGGGTCTGCAGTGGTCTCAGGTTCTTTACCCGAGTGATTGTGCTCAGTGTAGAGCTCAGTGGTGTGTGAGTGGCTGAAGTGATTCCTTCTTGTGTGTGTTACCTTTCATAAATCTGTTTGCCCTGCTTAATTAAGGCTGGCTAACTTCCAGGTATTCAAGCTCCACTGAAGTCTTGTGAATACAACACCAGCAGCCCAGCCTCCTTCATACATAGAATTACAAAGAGTTTTGCAGACAATCCTGTTTGTCAGGAGTCTCTCCCTTTTGCTGTCTTTTCAGCTCGGGGGATTCCAGATGTTACCAGTGGAAAGGCTTGCATGTTCTGGCACTTAAAATGTCCCTGTTGCTTTCTGGATTAGAACATATCCCTTTAAAACACAATTGGATGGCGTCAGTACCCAAACATCAAATCCAGGACAACATACTGTTGACATGAAGACTCCTGGGTAGCAGAGCTCTCTGCCCAGGAAGTGATTCTGGTGCAGTTATTTTTACTCTGGGGTTTCTAACATACTGCAGAAAGTACTGGTCATACTGCAGTATTTTCTGATTCCTCTGAGACACTCAGTATTTTTCACTCCAGTGTTGTCCCTAGATATTACAGGAGACATTGCTAGTCCTAAGAATGGGAAGAGCTAAGCTCCATGATAAAACTGATGGTGAACCTTCCTCCAAAGACCTTTATAAACCCAGAGAGAAACTTTTCAGAAATGCTGGTGATTTTTTTTTTTTTTTTTTTTTTTGTAAGAGGGGATAATGCTTTCTTCAGGGTCAGCAATCTGACACGGTTACCCTGAGCATGGGTCAGAGTCTTTGCTGAGGCTGACAGTTGTCAGCTTCTAGCTCTCCTGCTAGTGCCTTCTGCTTCTAGCTCTCCGAATAATAAGCATGCAGGCTGGCAGTTCAGTTCTTAATGAACTTGATTTTTATCAGAAATGGCTTTGCTCTGCAAAACTGGAAGGCCTTGATGATCTCTGCTCAGATTCCCCATTTGACTGTGTGATGGCAAAATAGTCCAGTGTCGTGACAGCCTTGGGAGGCTCTGTGGCCTCTCTGAAGTGCTGGGGGTGTCCTGGGTGCCGAGTGATCCCCCTGGCCAGTAACACCCATGGACTGGCTCAGATCTGCAGCTGGCTGCTGCCAGGAGGGACAGGCAGCAAGGTCCTGCCTGCAGGACCGTTCCGGCCGGGCTCAGCGCTGCTGCAGCCTCTACACAGTCACCGTATGGATGTTGTCTCACCTCTCCATGGGCTTGGTTTCCCCTTTGGAGCACACACATAACACACAAACAAAGCTGTGTTTCATGTTTTCAGCTTCAAAGCATTGAAGGAGTTTGAAATAAATTTTCCCTATTGAGACAGCAGTTCCGGCTGTCCCAGAAAGTTTGACAAGGGGCTTTATCCCAACATGTCCCCAGCTTCTCTGCTCTGAAGTGGTTGTTTATTCTTCCTGCGTTCTTTTAATGATACAAGATGTCATCAGGAGGTAGCTGAGACCCAGTGACACAACTGGTTGTCAGGGTTTCTTTTTGGTAGCGTTACCCTTTGTGCTGTTCATATGCTGACTTTCAGGAACTTGGGAATTTTCTTTTAAATTTTCTCTTAAATGGCTAAACTCCTGAACCTGTTGTAGTAGTTCTTTCTTTGTGGTTTTTTTTTTTTCTTCCTAACACCTAGTAATTTTGTTACGAGTTTTCTAAATGTCAGAGTGGATTTTATTGCTTGGGTTTGTGTGAGGTTGGTACAGGATGGACATGGTCTGGATAGACCCCAAGCCAGGCTCCCTCTGCAAGGCTCAACATACCTGTAAATGCAGGTGGCTGTGCTCTTGCCAGCACCGCTGAGGGCTGGTGTGCAGCACCCTCTGCTCTCTGCTCTGGTCTGGGGCTCCCCACAACTCCACCAGTTCAAACAGGTCATTGTTCTCAGTCCAGCTTGTGCTTCCCTGCTAAGCCCACGCTAATCGGTATATTTTCTCGCTTTCTCTTTTATGTTCTACTAATAAAATACGGTGTAAATGGGCAAGTGAGGGAGGAGCTATTCTTTTCTTTTGGCACACGGTGACCATCTGAGCAAAGATTGAACCAGACTAGAGCCAAAGATCTGTCTGCTGCTCTGCAGGAAAAGGTGCTTCAAGTCAGCCAGCTGCGTTGCCTCCGCAGGCTGTCGTGCTGCAGCCCCATAGTGGTCCAGCAAAGGTGGCTGTGAGGGGCTTCTTGCAGAGCCTGCTGTTTTTCCTGAGCATTCTTTGGATGCTGTTACTGAGTGACAGAAAATGCGTTTCTTCCTCTGTCCCTGACCACACTACTTGCTGCCTAGCATACAGAGTCCATGGCTCCTTCCTCCTGCCGGCCTGATTTAAAGAACACTGCACGGTGCCAGGTTTACTGGTCAGAAATTTGCCCCCTGGCAGCAGCCTTTAGATGGGCTTTACTTGGCTGGTTGCAGATCGCAGCACATTCTCAAACTGGCTGTATCCAACATGTTTGTGCTCTGTGCTTTATTTTGTACATAATGCATGATAGACTAATCCTCTTACCTGGAAATTATATTTGATAAAGCCTTGCTGGTGGAATTTGTAGCCTCTGGTCAGATACAGTTTCAGAAAGAGTGATTTCTGACTGTGTTTAAAACATGCTTTCAGCTGGATGAGTTCCAGAAAGGGTGAAGGGTGGGAAGGCCCAATATATGTAGCATTTTGTACTCCCAACAGAGTTGCAACCCTAAGATGGGGCCTAGCAGATGGTATAATAAAACTGCCAGCAGTTTTAGGCTTGAAGTGGAAATCTGGAAATCTAAATTATGCGTGAAAAGGTTAGATTAAGCTACCAGATTTGAGAAAATTTAGAACAGAGAATTATGCTTGAAAGTATGACAGAGAGGTCAATTGAAAGTAAGCAAAGTTTCTTTTCTGCCATAAAAGTTGGCCTACAGTGTGTGCGTTCCCCATGTTTCAGCTTTGTCCTGGGCTCCAAGAGCCAAAAAGTGAAAGTGAAGAGACTGCTTACATGAAGGGTGTTAATCACAGCGCGTTGTGCCAGCAGAGATCAGAGTGAAAAATTGACAAACCACATCCATTGTGAAAAGTATATTTATAGCTGAAAATGCTGTTGAAAGTGCCAGCAACAGCGAAATGTAATCTTTCTTTATCAAATGTTTGCAGGATTCACAGTAGAACTGCTGAACCCACAGGTTCAAGATTCTGAACCTGTTTGATTTGAGCAGTTTTTTGGACCCTCCTTGACACTCTGTCCTGGCCAACAGATGTGAAAAGAGAATTTGAAGAAATAACTCTGTTGCCTTCAGGTGATGCTTTCAGGGCATTAATTGCTGGTACAAGTTATCAACTGTGGCCAGTGTGGAACCATAATCCTAAACATTACAAACCCAGCTACAGTGCTTCGGTGGGAAACCCAATGATAAATTCCAGTGTGGTATAAGAGACAGTGCTTTCCTGTCACTTTATGTTTAGGAAACCTTGTGCATAGCTGCTTATTGTTAGACGTATTATTTTAAAGAAAGGACTATATTGACCCCCCTCTCTTGTATTCTCACACTTAAAGAATCCACCTCTTTCAGCACTAAAGTGGCAGGAAAAAAAAGATGCTGCAGGAAGCGTGTTCCTGCAGTTTTGTTCATTCAGATTATGAATCTTAAATCCCATCAGCTTCTTGTGACTAAGGAAGAGGGGGTTAAAACTTTGTAACTTAGTGTGATCACTGCAGATACTAGCAGTTGTAGCAGTTGTCTGTGTTTTACTTTTTACTTGTCTGTGGCTAAATAATCTGTTTGAAGGCATTTTTTCTGGTTCTCTCACATTAAAAGGCAGATCGGGAGCGGCGCAGAGAAATTTCCTTACTAGATGACATTTCATCGCAATGTCCGATCGTTTGGGGCAAATAACCAAGGGAAAGGATGGGAAAAGCAAGTACTCGACTCTCAGCCTGTTTGATAAGTATAAAGGAAAGTCAATAGAAGCTATCAGAACTACAGGTAAGAAATGCCTTCAGCAAGGTCCTTTTGATGTCTTCCAAGAGTGTTGTTGCAGAGCTAATTCAGGTTGTTGGCCCTGTGGGTGGGATGCCTGGTGCAACGCAGCTGGGTTGCAGAGCTGCTTATGCTGGTGTCTAAGCCTCTGTTTCATTAGGACTTCAAGGAGAATGTCTGTGGTTCTCTGTGCTGCTGTTAGTGTAGGAACATGGAGGAATCACGGCAAAACAGCTGGAGGACTGTTGGCTATTTCATTTATGTTGTGTCCTTGCTGCAAGGTGGTCAGGTTGCAAACTTGAGTGAAAGCCTTACCAGGGCCTTGAGGCTATACCAAGACAGGGCAGTTAAGCTGACTGAAGTGCCTTGAGTTGGTCAGACCTTGTGTGGAGAGTCAAGGACTGAAGGTCTCTGGGGAAGAACCTGAGTTAGTTTTGCAGTGGAGATGTGACAAAAACTAGACAATGGGGTCCAAAAAACAAAATTTTGAAACATTGCCTGAACTGGCTCTAGATTTGGTGTGGGAGTAGAAAACTTGAAGAAAATAAAATACCATCTTAATACATGTGATCTGGTGCGTAGAGCTGGAAAATCTAGACCTCAGGACTGCGTTAGATTACCAGTCTGTCTGCTAAGAGGTGGATTTGGATGGCATTTTCCCCAAGCTGTGAAAGGGCAATGCTGCTTCTCCTTGCTGAAATGAAAGAGGAGTATCTGCACAGGTAGCTAAAAGACTCTGAGCATTTTCTGTTATGGATAACTAGAATCTAACAGAATTTTTCTCTCCCTCCCAACTGTTAGCCAGCTGCTACAACAGACGGCTGCTTCGCTGTTGTCCTGTGGGACGTGACCTGTACGTTGACACAGCAGCAGTGGTGCTGCTTGTCATACAGTTCTGTTGGGACTGCACCCAACCACAGTATGCTGGTTATGGTTACTTATCTAGCAGGATATAGCCCTCTGTGACCTGCCATTGTTCCTTTCTCACTAGTTATTCCTAGACATGGCTTACAGAGTCTTGGGAAAGTTGCTGCTGCCCGGCGCATGCCACCTCCTGCAAACTTGCCTAGCTTGAAGTCTGAGAACAAAGGAAACGACCCCAACATCATTATAGTACCCAAGGACGGTACAGGATGGGCAAACAAGCAGGATCAGTCAGACCAAAAGAGGTAGGTAGAACCACTCTTTCCTAGATTTTGTCAGGCAAGCAGCAGTTTTGCACTGCTCTGCTTTGTGTTGGACCTTACAGCGATCAGTTCTCTCTTGTCCATGCCAGTGTAGAGCCAATGTTAGCCTGATCTTTTAGCAACTGTTGTATCGCCAGAGTGGTTCGTCTTCTTGCCTGCCTTCCCCTTTGATCTCATGTCTGCTGTTTCTTTTCAGTTCCAGTGCGACGGCTGCACAGCTGCAGGAGTCGCTGCCGCAGCAGGGTTTGCAGAAATCTGTCTCCAATTTACAGAAGCCGACACAGTCAATCAGTCAGGAGGTAGGTGTGAGCAGTCTCTGGCTGCCGCTTTGCTTTCCCTGTCCCCAGACAGTGTGAGGATTTTCTTTAATTGTCTGTGTTGCCTCGCACATGTAAGAATCAGCAGACTGCAATTTACAGAAGAGCTCCGGTAGAATCAATTTGTGTAGAATTGACTGTCTTGACTCCAAGTTACTGTACCCCAGGAATGCTGTGCTGCAGTTAGAGTGTAATTCTGTGCACGTTACTTCTGTACCTTTCAAGTGTGTGCAGAAAGCTTAGCTTCAATCTAGAGAGAATGGCTGGAGTGTGGGATGGCTGGTTAGCACTTCTAAACTATTTTACTTTGGGTCTAATTCAAGTGTCCCTTGGTGACAGCAGATCCAGCTCTTGCTCCCAGCCTGATGAGACTTGATAAGAAGAGATCTGATCATGTGAGAGAAGTAGCCAGTGTCAGGACCTGAAAAAGCTACTGGCAAGTAAGAAAGCTTCCCCAGAGAGTGGCAGGAACTTGGCCCCTGTGTGCTTCAGATTTAACACTTTCAGCTTAAAATATCCCAGCCTTTGAGGTTCAGGGAGATCAGGACAGAAGTTATGTTTTGAAGAGGAGAAGTGGTTAATGCTTGAGAAAGTAGGGTAGCCTTCCAGCTGAGGTGTAGCATGGAATAAATCTCCCAAGATTAAGAGGGACCATTTGGGAAAATGCAGCAGAACAAAGGGAAAGCTTGATTAGAGGGAGGAAAGCAAGAGGAATGGTTTGAAGAAATAGTTGAAGGTTAGTGTAGGAGAGATGAGAGGCAGGGCAGAGAAGTGAAACTTTGCTGTAGCATCATAGAACACTGGAGTGGGGAGTAGCCAACTTTAGCCCCAAGGAGAAGCTGGGGAGACCTGTGGTATCCAGTGACATCTGGGTGATCTAGAGGTCTGAACTGTATCAGGTGCCAGCCAGGAAATGAGAAACAGTCGTGAGACTTCACTGATCTGTGGGTGTTGTGGGTTTTTGTTTTGGTTTCTTTTCAGAGTACAAATTCAGTGCCAGGTGGACCAAAGTCATGGGCACAGCTGAATGGAAAGCCAGCAGGACAAGAAGGTGGTGAGTATGATAAACAGAAATGGAGCTGGGTATGGGTCTGCTTCTCTCAGACAGGCACGAGGTGGGGTGACCTCCATTTCTTCCTGCTCTCCCTGTCTAGGCTGGTGCAGAAGGGGACACAGCTGTCTTGGGTACAGTGCAGTGAGGCCATCTGAGTCTTGTTTTCAGTCTGTGTAGTGTGTTGGCTGGGATGATGCAACTGCATCTGTTCAGGTCTGCCACTGTAAGACACAGCTTGAGCAGAATGTGTCCCCTCATCATTTTGAACCAGAACGGTTCATACACTTGGGAAGCAGCAGGGAGTTCTGGGAGGTGAAGGTTTTGAAGGAGAAGGGAATCGTTTGCCCTCTCATGAACATCTTCCATAAGCCCAGAGCAGCGTATAACAAAGATGCAGAAAACAGAGTGGAAGAGGGGAAGTATTAGTTTAGAAGAAAGGAGAAGAGAGGACATCGGAGACTGGAAATGTAGGCATCTCAATGGCTGGTAGCACAGGGAGCTTCACCTAATTAGATGGTCAAAAGTAAGGCTGTAATGGTAATACTCCAGGAGGCTGAACACAGCATGCTTGGTCCAAGGGTATTGCAGTGTCAGTGGGTGGAAGTTTTGGTGTAGCTGTTGCAGGATGCACTTGCTTACACCTTGGCTGAGGCATTTTTATTAAGTCTCCCAGAGTAACTGTGCTGCTAATGGCTTCTGCCTGACTGAGGATCCTGAAGCAGTGTTAACGTAAATTGGGAGTTCATTTGTCTTCAGGTGCATCCATTTCCACAAGAGGTGGTTTCCTGCACTGAGTACTGCTGTTAAAACTGTAGCAAGAATAACAGCTCAGTTTCACTGTTTTAATGTGAACAGACCTGGAACCATTCAGTTGTCGAATAAAACTGCAGAGAGATTTGAAAGAATTGAGACAGCTGCAGATTGCAGAAATGGAGGGGACAAACTTACCCTAAATTGAGTCCCTTAATAAGAGGTTGTTTCTCAAGGCTAAATGTTAAAGCAGAGACTTGTGGTTGAGGTTGGTGGCCAGTGCAAAGACTGTGGCTTGTTTGGTTAATTGGTACTTTTTTGAGACTGTGGCTGTGTGAACCTCCTGTACAGTTGTTTTAAAATCTGATCATCTAACAATGTTCTTAAAGATTTTTTGAAAACTCATTCTAGGTCACACTTATCAATATAGAGTTCTCAACCCAAGGAAAGAGTTGCATATGTGGCTAAGAGCAGCTTAATTAGAAGGTAATTGAATCACAGAAGCATCAGAAATCTGGCTGAAAGGACTTCTTAGGCCAACCCATCCTCGCACTTCTCCAGTGGCATTGAACAATTGCAGTTTCTAATACCATTGGCAAAGAGGAATGTCTTTTGCTTTTTGTTCTCTTTTAGGTATTACTGCTGCAAAATCTTTTTTGGAGGGTGTATTGTGAAGAAATGTGATTTAGTAAATCAGTTATGAACTGCACCATGCCTGTGTCTTCTGTATAAGGAACATTTGGAGAAAAAAAAAAAAAAAAGCACCAAACTTTTATCAGTGTGATGTTGCCTGGGGTTAGACTGTACTAATGATTATTGGTGCTTGCACATTAACGGTCATTACATTGTGCAGCGCTACCTGGGGGGTGGAAGTATCCCCTGAAAGACACATGTTAATATTCTCATTGCCATTCTAGTTCAGTAGAGAAATGCAGTAGAAATCGGAGGTCTCAGCACATCTTTAATATTTTGTGGTGTATTTAAGAAATGTCTGTCTTGTTTGTTCTCATCTGTCCAAAATATTTTAAGATGTTACATGCAGCAGTTGCAGTACCTCCCTGGAAATCTTCAGAGAGGAGGTCTTGTGCACTGTGCGAGTTCCAGAAAATGAAAATGACTTAAAAGCCAATCCTTGCTCACCCTTTAGGGCAAGGAAGGATAAAGATAGATGAGACTTTTAGGTCTTCAGTAGTCATTGCTGATGCTTCTAATGTGGTAATTCTTAAATGCCGTTTTTAAAAAGAGCATTAGCTGAGTAACACCAAGAAAGAGTTCTCAAGCAATTTTTTAAATATTTAATAGTGCAATAATGCTGACAATTTCCTTTTATTCAGTGTTATCTTGCTAACATGTTTCAGAGAATTGCTGTGTTTTGTTTCCCAGTCACTGACAGATCTTCAGAATGGGCAGAAAGCTGTCATTCTGGCGTGGCTGATGACTAGGCAAGACAATTTGCCAATGACTAGAAGTGAATCTACTCTGATCTGGCCAGTGATCTGCATCTTAAAAATGCTGCAGCAGAGAGGAGAGTAGGGTATAGCACATAGCACTGGCTCTTTATCTGTGGTCTTTCACTGAGAATATTGCCAGAAATCTTAATGATAGACTTCCTGGTAGAGTGAGATCTGAGCAGAAAGAGTCTGTATAGAAATGTCAAATACTTGATAATAGGGTATCATCTATAAACAATCTTTCAGAATTTGTATCTCTGCCTCAGTCTGAATTTTGTACTTTACAAAAATAATTGGAAGCTGAGAAAGTTCACTCTGACTTCACTGAACTTTGAGAATTTAAAGGAAGAGCCCAAGTTAAGAGTGTGGGAGTACTGGGTGAGGACGTGTTGTCATGTTGGTGATGGTGTCTGAGTGTGTTTGGGATGTGAGCTGAGGTGCTGGTATGATACAGTAATTCGGGTTTAAATGTGCTGGAGGCCCAGATTTTCAGGAAGCACGTTTCCAGGCTGATCTTGTAAGGGAGCTGAAAGAGTGGAAAGATCTCTGAATCCCACGCTTATTTGTCTGACAGGTTCAAGGGCCTCAAGCCGACTGTTATCCTTCTCTCCCGAGGAATTTCCGACGCTGAAAGCAGCTGGCGAGCAGGACAAGGTTGGCAAAGAAAAGGGCGCCTTAGATCCGTCGTATGGGCCAGGACCAAGCCTCCGCCCCCAGAGTAAGCAAACGATTCTTTCTTTCTGTCTTATCCCAGTTCAACCCCAGAGACTGTGTTTGGGGCAGGGGGATGCCAGTTCACAGTAGTATCATCCTTGTATTTCCTTTTATCCTTTTATGAGCTCACATATGTGAAGCACCTTAGTAAATGGCCACAGATCCTCCTGTAGTACTGATGTTCACTGGCTGAGTTCTGTGCTCCAGACAGTCAAGTATGGACTCTCATCTACTACATTGTTTAAAAACTGCTGTGTGATGTTGCAAAACAGGCCCCTTCCCCCTGGGCTAGCAGTGTCACAGGTGAAATGAGTGTGTGGTGTAATGTGGCTTCTCTTTGAGTGCTTGTGCATGATCTAATTGGCCTTAATTCTGCAGGGTAAGGACTGCAGAGATGGGGAGCGGAGTTGGTTGGAATTCCAGCTTATTGACAAATAAGGACACCAGTGGTGCAGCAGTTACTTATTAACAGCTGATGCTGCTAGTCCCTTAGGAAGATAAACACATTTGGAAATTTTCCTTGGTCGCTGATGTTTTTCTACATGCTTAGTGTAATTAGGGCTTGACCACAGAGTATTTGAGTTTTGAGACTTTCTGGCAGAGTGTCTGCATTTACAAATATTAACATAATAATTACCTCCTTCCCAGATGTCACCAGTTGGAGGGAGGGCGGTGGGAGGAACATAACCTCTGCCACATCTCTGACCGCCTCCCCTGCTGAGCTGGGCAGCAAGACCTCTAGCACCGGAGACGGAGCCCCCTCCTCCGTGAGCGCCAGCGATCCAAAGGAGCCGTCTCTCCGCCCAGCTCAGCCTGTCCGCAAAGGGGCTTCGCAATTCATGGGAAATGTCTACCAACCACCTACATACCATGACATGCTACCTGCTTTTGTAAGTTGCCCTTTCCCCACAGCTGTGTAATGTCCTCGCTTCTTAGAATGTGTGTGGGGGTTGAAGGAGTCAGCTGAGATCTGCGTTCTGGACTCTCAGTTGGTTCTCAGGGCTTGCTCAGGAATCTGTTGATCTATTTTTAGTTGCCCCTGTTGCGCATTTACCCTTCCGTGCTAGAATAGTGTAGCACAGCCTTGCTCAGCCCAAGGAGAAGTTGCTGCTTTCCTTTTATAGCTGGAGAGAGTAACCATTAGCACATGGCCTGTTAGGCAGCCAGACGTGAAATGTTTGTTTTCCATTTGTGTGGATGCAGCTACTGTGCTCATGTCGTAACCTAATCTGGGTAAGCCTTCCTGTGGCAAGGAAGGAAAAACAGACTGTTCTGCTTTGCATTATTCCAGATGTGTCCACAACAGCCATCTGAGACCCCTGCATCGCTGGACCGAGGGTCTTTCCCCCTTCCTCAGCTTCGCCTTGAGCCCCGGGTACCTTTCAGACAATACCAGATGAATGACCAGGATGGGTAAGGCTGCCACGATTGTCCCACTTAAGAGGCAGGTTCAGGGGTGTGACATGAACTTTAAATGATGCAAGAATTTGGGCCAGGGATCCAGTTGCATGGGTGAAGCTGCTGACAGCCACAGAGGAAACCTGATTTTTACCCAAAGCAGCAATGCTTTGCTACAGCAGCATCCGAAATGGTGCAAGACTGTAAGCGCTGTGTGTCTGAAGAGCAGGTGGAAGTGAGAAGTAGTTGTGTGTGATCCTGGACTAGAAGGGTTGCAGCTCTGATTTGTAAGCCCTAGCAAGTGGGTACTGGGTAGACAAGGCAAAGAAATTTTGAGGGACAGGGAGAGAAACTTGGAGCCATTGTATTTAAATGTATGGTAGAAAACAACTGATTCACTGTTATAAACTCAGCTCTGCGTTCTTTTCTTCACTGTTTGTTGTTTCTAACAATTTGTTTGCATTTCCTTGTAGGAAAGAGAACAGGCTCAGCCTGTCTCGCCCAACGCGTCCAGTTCGGCAGCAAGTAGAGAGAGCACCTCGGCCGACCATTATCAATGCAGAGAACCTAAAGGGGCTGGATGAACTAGACACTGATGCAGATGATGGATGGGCAGGTAAAGTACTTCTGTTCTCAAGCTTCAGGCAACACCTTAAGAGGTGAAGCAAAATAGTTACTTCTCCCCAAAGCATGAAATAACCACCAGAACAACCTGGCTGTGTTTCACTGCCACAGAAGAGGCAAAGCAAAGAGGGGACTGTGTAGTTGTGAAATTGCTGTTGGTGTAAATGATGACACAATGGATCCTTCTGATCTTTCCATCACGCTGTACTCAAGGAACCAGATCTGAAGACTCCTAAAAAGCTGAAAACACCAAACAGCAGGGGGGTAGCAGTATGGCTGCTGGGAAGAAGAGTTAGTCTTGCCTTTTCAGTCACAGCATTCAGTATCCAACTACACAGTCTAGCCTGGTGGCTGTCTCCTCATTTGCAGCCCCCATTCGCAGGCTGCTTGCTGCTCCTCTTCTGGGACCAGCCCAGTTATTCAGCAGTGTGGGCCCACACTACTTGCATCATTTCCAGTACTTCTGGTGAACATTCAGCTTTCCAAATAGTTTATGCTAAGCCTGTGTGTTCTCTGGTTTACTGCCAGAGAGGGCATAAGCTTTATGAGGACAAGGGACCTGTTTCTTTGCTCTGATATATCCCTTCTCCAATCCTGCCTTTGTAGGCATTCATGATGAAGTGGATTACTCTGAGAAACTGAAGTTTAGTGAAGATGAGGAAGAGGAAGAAACTCTTAAAGATGGACGACAGAAGTGGTAAGAAGTGGCTATATTCACACCTACAGTTGTTTCAGTCAAAGTAAACAATACCAGGATCTTTTTAAAACTTGTTCTTAGTGTTGAGGCATGATCCCCCTGATTCATACTGTGACTTTGTTGATTCCACTGACCATTGTTTGAATGGGCTTCAAGGATGTGCGTAGGTCTTGAAGCCAAGTGCCAGGATGCTAGACTTTTTTCCTCCTCCCTTTTCTGTATCTCACCTTTATCCTGCTGCACAATAGTGATGTTAATCCTTATGCACCTTAGGAGGAAAAGTGCATTGCTTGTTGTGGTGTGGTTCTGTTTTTTCAATCTTTCTGTTACAGTCAGTTGTCTTTGCAACTTGATAAGACTGCAAATGCTTTTTGTGGCAAGTAGCAAATGTAATAGCAAAGCTGTTTATATGATAGGAACAGCTGGGATCCCAGGAGGCAGCGACAGTTGTCCCTGAGCTCTGGAGACAGTGCAGATGTCAAACACACCTTGGAGGAAGGAAAGAATTGGGGCGACTCAGTTGGCTTGTCCCGGTCAGTCCGGAAAGTGCAGGATTCACAGCAGCCTCCAAGGAAGCTGAACGGCTGGAGCTCTGCATCTGAATACCAGGTGGGTTGAACTCATGCAAGTGGGCTTGTGCTGCTGGCTTCGATGTATTGCTGTCCTTAAGAGGCCAGTTTGACATTTTATTGAAAGTGGGATGCTGATGAATTTCTCAATTCTTTGTTTATATCCAGCTGGAGAGAAATCCATCTGCATTAGCATTCCCACTAGAGAAAAGAAATTGAAGCTGGTCCAGAGCAGTGGGCTTGTCAGCGAGAAAATGGAGATGTTGAACCAGATAGCAGTAACTGCTCACCAAAAAGGGGAATTTATGTGCATAAGGATAGAGGGAATAGAGTCAACAGGAGATTTTTCTCAGCGTGGGATGCAAAGCTCAGGATACAGGAGATGTTTGGGTCATGCTTACTGAGGAATGTTTTTCCTTTGGCAGAAGCCCGCCCTGGGAAGTATTCTCCGACAGCAGTCCCTTGAGGATAAAGAAGAAAAGGTGCCACTGAGACAGAAGTTTGTGCACTCTGAGATCTCTGAGGCTGTCGAGAGAGCCAGGAGGCGACGAGAGGAGGAGGAGCGGCGAGCCCGGGAAGAGCGTCTGGCAGCCTGTGCTGCAAAGCTGAAGCAACTTGATCAGAAATGCAAACTGGCTCAGAAAAGTGGGGAAAACCAGAAACACACAGAGAATGAAGAACTGCGACCCCCAAGCACAGAGAAAAATGCTGTGCAAGAGAACGGTCATGCTTTCCGTAGAGGTACGGAAGCACTGCTTGCCTTGCCTTGTAAAAACTGCTTTTTTGCTGTCGTGCCAATTTCTTACCTGAAGTGAGGGGGAGTTCCTGTGAGGGAGAGTTCAGAGGGTACTTTGACTGCACTTCAGCGATCAGCTGCTTCACTTATTCTGCAGAGTATTTTGGCTTGGTGATGAAGGTTCTTTTTTTCTTTTTTCTTTTTTTTTTTTTTTAATCCTATTAAAACAAATGCAGACTTCTTTGGTTGCCTCTATCCCCAGTCAGCTGTGCTAGCAGAGACCTTGTTGGAACAGGCCTCTTGATCTTCTCATGATTGGATGATATTAAGAAAGTGCTCATGAGCCACAGATCAGAAAATTATTTATCAGAGAGTGCTGGCAGGTTTAAGGAGTAATAGGGGAAACAAATTTTTTTTCCCCCAGTGCTTAAGCAGAAGGCTGATGGCAGTGGAGGATCTTAGAATTTATCACTAAAACAAGATGGACAAAGCCTTCCAGAGCTATCAAGGCAAATCAGGGACATTGTATGTGAGGTGCTTTATATTATAATAAAATTAACCACGTAATGCAGTCAGGACGTGCCCACACCCGTGTATGTTGTGGTGTGGTGGTGCATGTACAAGCCCTGTCATGAGTAGGGCTCATCAAGGCTTATTTTCTTCTCTGCAGCAACCCCCGAGTTTCACACACAGGATGTCTCTGTTGGCTATCTGGAAGAGGAGACTCCTGCCCCAGCAGCAGCAGCCCAAAGCAGCAGTGAGGAGGAGCTCAGAGAAGCTCCCTCCCCAGCACAGGAATTCAACAAATACCAGAAGTCTCTTCCCCCACGATTCCAGAGGCAGCAGCAGCAACAGCAGCAGGTAATAGGTGTGACACTCCCACCTCTCTTCCCTTGGACTCCCACCAAACCCTTGTGTTTGCTTCATTCGCAGCACAATCAGCACCACTAACCAACCGTCTTTGGGTTGGGAGGTGATAAATGGGAGCTTTACCCTGGCCTTTTTCAGTACTTCTGATCATAGATGTATTCTGTCTGACAAGGATAAAATGGCTCTATGTAGGTTACATGAATTTTATGTGCACCCTGTGGTGCTGGAGCTGTTGTGGTTAGGGTTTCTGTGGCTGGGGAGAGGTGTGAGCAGGCCAGCTTCCCTGTCACTTCCCTGAGAGAAAAGTAGACACTGCTGTCAGAAATGTTGACTTGTCTTACACAGTTGTCTGGGTGTCTCCTGACAATGTGAAGTCTTAGGGCTGTGTGGTTTGTAGTAGAGGTCTGGTTAGCAAATATGTGTATGCAGGAGAAGCTGGGGATGTTCCCCTTCCATCTCCAAAGGCACGGGACAGCAGTGGCTGCCTTGGTACTTGCTGTAGCCTGATCCAGTGAAGTCTGTAGTGCCTTTGGCTGACAGTGAACCTGGTGAATGTCTGTTCTTCCCTGGCACAAGATGAGAGCTACTCTTCAGTACTGCTGCCCTGACAGGGAGCTGAATATACAGGCCAAGGGAAAGAAAATCTTTGGGGATCAGCTGCTTGTTTCACTTGGCGCTTGCTGTGCCCCCTACCCTGTTAGGTAGGGGCAGCCATTTGCTTGCCAGGGGCAAACTGTGCTGTAGGTTGGCAGGTGGATGGACTCTGTTTCTGGGCTGAACATGAGGGTTGTGAAGTGGCACACTTCTCGTTCCACCTCCTGCCTTTACAGAGGCGTGGTCCTCTACATCTGCTCTCATCTTCTACCTACCCAACTTTTTTTTATGTGAGGCTCTTTCAAATCAGTATTTTCTTTGTGCTGTAAATATGTTTGGTCTTGTTTCATTTTTGTTTCATTGAAAAATCTCTTCTGAGGCTCTGAGAGACCACCTTGAAATGCTTTCTATGTCTTGCATCTTACCCAGCATTACAGTGCTGTATGTGCCACACATACTGTTCAGCTCCTTCCAGATGCAGTGAGCCTCCTTAGGGCAACAGAGTCAAAGCAAGGGACAGAATATCCAGGCTTGAGATAATGCAAAGTTAATTGCCATTCTTCACAGAATAACCACTTGAAATGTGATATAATCAACACTGATGCAAGCCTTAGTGAAGAGCTCACATTTGGCTTTTGCTTGGAACCTCAGTAATTGCTCTTTTATGGATGTTCCCTGTGCTTGTTACTGGGCAGTTGACATTTTCATGATTCAAAGGTACAGCAGCTAATGCTACTCTTTTAAGATGCTCTTAAACTAAAAATAATTGGATGTCTTAGCTGTCATGCTAATAATACCACAGGTCATTGCTACTGGATGAACATGAAATTTTCATTTTATTTTTCTCTTATCCTCCCTGTTGTTAGTATGTATGAGGCAGTTTGTATTTTGGCTGGCTTGTATTACTGGTTTGGTAGCAGTGGTTCCGTGAAAGAATAAAATTAAAAATAGCATTGGTGGTATTGAAACATTTTCTCTAGTGCTTCAGTACCTTAGATAACTCAGATATAATCTTTATGATTATCTGAGTTTTTCTCTTGCTGTAATGATACGTCATGTTTGGTTTTATGGGTGTGTCTCTTGCTCTGCAGTAGGGGATTGGTTTTTTTTTTATAAACAGTATGTGACACTAAGTCTGGTAAGAAGAAACGGTAGAAAGTTTGACAGGTAAATAGATGTATTTCATGTTAATTGGAGCTGTTTACCTTTTGAAAGCTTTATTTAGTAGACAAAGGTCTCTTCAAATACAGGTTCTTCCTGGACCTTTAGTGAAAGTTAAATGTTAAATCAGATTAACATCATGACAGTTCTCTGCTAAAAGAAGGTGGACTGGCCATGTGGGAGATAGGAACAACCTGAAGGTGTCAGCCCATCTCTGGAGGATGCACAGGAAATACTATAAAATATGAATAGCTCTCTTAATTGAGTTTAGGATGTTCTTATCTAATCTGTTCAGCTAAAAGGAGAACTAATATATATGCACATTAAATAACTTAATAATTGCATTTCCTCCAAAGAGCAACATCTTCTAAAGTAGTTGTTTCCAATTAGGAAATTGTGTGTGACAGGAAGCTGTCTTGTTGAGAAAATGCAAACTCCAGTCTTGAAGCTGATCCCTTGCATTTCGCCATGTAGCATGGCCCGTAGTGGGCTGATACTCTGCCTGCACTTGTGGCTGCAATGTATTCTGGCTGGTTTGGGTATCGGAGAATAACAACAGCTGCCATGTTCCTGGTTGTGGTGAACCGCCCCTACCTGCTTTAGCCTCCCATCTGATCTGCTTTTGAGGCTCTAACACAGGGACTGTTTTCCATCAGCTGGTCAGTTTGTGAGAGTGATTCCTGGTGCCATGACCATTTGCATCAAACAGCCCGTCCTTCTTCTCTGCAGGAGCAGCTGTACAAGATGCAGCACTGGCAGCAGCAGCAAGTCTATCCTCCCCCATCCCATTCCCATCCCCAGCGGACATTCTACCCGCCGCACCCCCAGATGCTTGGCTTTGATCCTCGCTGGATGATGATGCCTTCTTATATGGACCCTCGCATGGCCCAGAGTCGCACCCCCGTGGATTTCTACCCTTCAGCCCTTCACCCTTCAGGTAAGGTGTTTTCAGTGTTTCCCTTTCACACAGCTGTTGAGTTGGTCCATATCTGGAACGTTGCTGTGCTTTGCCTACCTCTGTCCAGACCTCATGTCCTGGCTGGCTGTGACTGACCTTCTCTAGGGATGAGAAGGAGTCAGCTGAAATGAGAGCTGATGAGGGAACAGAGGCAGCTGAAGGGAAGCTGCAGTGGGAGATCTTCCAAAACAGCTTTGGAGCTGTAGTGGGTGTAAAAGCACATCTTGCCCCTTGGAGAAGAATGAGTTTGGGAGTTACTGTAATAATGTGAAATCTTAATAGACCCCCTTTAAGAAATGTGATGGAGAAGTCCTGTAGTTCCTGAGCTGTGTGCTCCTAGCACTTTCCTATCTTTTTACTGATCTTCAGAGGTGTGAATATAAACATCAGGATGTGTAAATCATTCCTTTGAGTTTCTGGTTTGTTATCACACACCTGTTTGCTTCCTGGCCAGCGATGGTGTGTAGTGTTCTGTGCAGGCTGGGCTCTCAAAGCTGGGTCACCTTCTGTATCCCTCCAGGTTATTTCCCAGGCATAGGTTCCCTTCTACTGGAAAGGTTTTCATGGCTGCAGTCACCTGCTGCCCTGGAAGGAAGGGGAGTCACACTAGCTGTGGATTGTTAATCCTTCTTGGCTATGAGATCCTAGTGTTAATGGTATGTGCTTTGTTGCGACCAGGAATTATGAAGCCCATGATTCAGCAGGACTCCATTGGTGGGAGCAGCTGTCGGTCTGAAGATCAGAACTGTCAGGCAGGGCAGGCAGAAAGGAAAACTGCTCCCTTGGACCCTGTGCCAGTGTGGGGCCAGGAGAGCTACACGTCTCTGCAGAGCAAAGGCTACTCCCTGTCACATCAAAAACAGGCTGACAGCATGACCATGGAGGGGCTGCATGGCAGGTGAGTGCAGAGTGCAGTCCGCACAAGTGCTGTGAGAGGAGGTGCTGCCATAAGTCATCTCCTGCTGAAAAGCAGGTGTAGAGTTGACCCAAAAGGTACCTCTGAACAGGCCAAGGTACTGATCTGGTAGCACCCTTACACTAAGTGTTTGTGTTGTGGAGGTGCTTACTGAGCTATTCAGAGTTTTTCTGTCTGATGCCAGGCAGGGCTGACCACCTTGGAGCCTGTTCAGTAGGAGAGAGGCACTTGTCACCTACATGGGTAGGTACAGAAAACAATGAGTCAAAAATTCTGATACTTTTTAGCTTGTCTCCTAATTCTTTGGGACTTTCTGAAACCAATTCCTTGTTTGCAGATCTCCACATATGTTGGAGGCTGAATCTCCCTTTATTAAGTTTTCTGCCTATCATAGAAACTGCTTTCTTTATCATCCATTGATTTGACCAGCCAGGCACTAGTGCCTGGGGCCACAGCAGATCTGCCCAGCATTCAGGTATCTATGGGCTCATGATTTAAAACAACCCCCAATTTATTTATTTGTTTCTGCCTCTTGTGCCCAGCCTGGGCCCTTGGAGATGTGATGTGCTCTGCATTAGCTAACTTCCTTTTTGTTGTTTGTTTGTTTGCTTCTCAGAAATGACAGCTACTCTGCTTCTGCTGGAAGGCCGGAGAGTCTGAGCACCCAGCGTGATCTCTTTGAGGAGAGAGGGGAGGAGTACTTGAATGCTTTTGACAAGAAGGCCCAAGCAGACTTTGACAGCTGCCTGTCTTCTCAGAGGATAGGCCAAGATCTCTTGTTCCAGCATCAGGATACCGTGCAGGAAACCTGTCCTGCTAGCAACCGCCATGCAAACTTGAGGTGTTCACCCCTAGAGCCTGATTTTATCCAAGCGGAGAAGAAGCCTGAATACAACGGCTGGGATATCAGCCACCACCAGAAACCTGCAGAGACTGCAGCGGAAGTTGCTGAAGAAGTGCCCAGGGATGAGCAGTCATTCAGCGCTGACCCATGGAAGAAAGATGGAGCTAATAGCAAACAGCCCGCTGAAGAGACAGCAGAGTGGGTTCCTGAGAGCCGCAACACCAGTGGTCAGCACCAGGAGCAAATGGGGAGGACGCGGAGATCAGGCCCCATTAAAAAACCAGTCCTGAAAGCCCTCAAGGTGGAAGAGAAGGAGAAGGAGATGGAGAAGGTTAAACTGGAGGGAGAGGACACTTCGCGCCCACTGAAGGAGAAGGCGGCTGTTCAGAAAGTAGAAAATGAGTCAGATGATTCTGCAGCCTTACTGAACTCCACACGTTACCTGCTGGATGACAAAGGTTCTTCCCAAGCCAGCCTTGCCCGAGAGGCTGAGAAATCCCAAGAGGAAGAAGAGGAGGAGGAGGAGGAAGAGAAACCAGAAAGAACCTGGGAGAACAAACTATCCAGAGAGCCCGGTGATCTCCCTCCCACAAAAAGAAACAACTGGATCTTCATTGATGAGGAGCAAGCCTTTGGTGGGAGAGGTCAAGGGCGTGGGCGAGGGAGAGGCTTCAGAGAGTTTACTTTCAGAGGCCGAGGCACTGCTGTGGGCAGCCGGGGAGTCTATAACAACCAGCGGAGCAGCCGAGGGCGAGGGCTTCGGGAGTTCAACCAGCCAGAGGACTTCCCCAGAGGCAAGCCAAGGCGCCGGATTGCAAGTGAAACGCACAGCGAAGGGTCAGAATATGAGGAACTCCCCAAGCGTCGCCGGCAGAGGGGCTCAGAAAACAGCAATGAAGGCTCTGTGCTGGATAGGGAGGACAGTGATTTGAAAAAGGGAGACTTCAAAGAGTCTTGGAGGTCCAACAAAATCTATTCGGATGATCACAGTAGTCTGGATCCTAAGATGAGGGCTCCGAGAGCTTTTGGGAGATCACTGCCACCAAGACTGAGCAACTCTGGCTATGGGCGCAGGGGTTTCATGGGTAAAGAGCCCACCCAGTGGCAAGGCAGGAGTGGGGGAGCAGGGTGGCAGGAGTACAGCCACACCTCTCAATCAGATGCTTTTGGAAGCAGGCAGCAGTCTGACAGGGACTACATTCAGGATTCTTACAAACACGTGGATTCCTTCTCCAGCCGAGTTTTTGACGAGAGTCATCTGGATGACAAAAGGCACTTTTTCCAGGAGGATTACTCAGCAGATCAGGAGAACATAGAGAACAGGCCATTCAGGAGGCGACGCCCCCCCCGCCAAGACAAGCCCCCAAGATTCAGGCGCCTCAGGCAAGAGAGGGAATCAGTCAGCCAGTGGAACTCTGAAGAGGGAGGCCCCAACCTGCTGCCCAGCCAGTGGCCTGGAAGACCCAAGCTGACCACCACAGAGAAGAGCAGCATCTCGGGCAGACGGTCTCCTGAGCTGTCCTACCAGAACTCATCGGACCATGCCAACGAGGAGTGGGAGACAGCATCTGAGAGCAGTGACTTCAGTGAGCGGCGGGAGAGGCGAGATGGAGTTTCAGAGAGCGAAGGCCAGCTGGAAGGTGGTCTTGGAAGCGGGAGCTTGGGAGAGAAGAGAGAGCTAGCGAAGAGGAGCTTCTCAAGCCAAAGGCCCCTTGTCGACAGGCAGAGCCGCAAGGCTGAGCCAGCAGGGTTTGCAGAGCAGTCTGTCAGGACTGGTGTAGGAGCAGCTTCCAGATATGAGAGCCAGCAGAACGGGACACTGATAAAAAGCAAAAGGTAAAGTTGTATTGATATGCAGGTATCTGTCATCTGATATGTGGATATTGGAGGAGTGGACGAGGGCTGGACTGGTGGTGAGGAGCTGGTTGCTTTGTGTCTTCTATCTAGTACAGGTGACTTCCAGCACCGTTTATCCCACTGTGTGACATCCAAGGGTTTCATCATTGTCTGATTTACAACTGATTGATGCCTTTGCTTCCATGCTGGGAATCCAGGTTTACGGAAGTTGCTGAGACACTTGCAGGCATGACATTGCGCTGCTCTGCCTTACCTTAGTTTTGGGCCAAGACAGCTCTCCCCTCTCTGGACTGCCTCGCACTAGAGACAGGGAAGATGGTCCCAGGAAATCCTGGTCCTTAACTCCAAACCTGTTGTGTCCTTCCTGCCCTTTCATGGGTCCCCAGTGGTGTGTAGCAGAGCACAGAAGTGAGGGTTGGGTTTTCCTGGATAAGCTGCTGAGAGCTGTGCAGATTGAGCACCTGGATTCCCGGTAGCATGGTTGTGGCATGAGTGCAGTGTGTGGCATTGCCAGTCCTAGCTTTGTGTGAACAAATATTTTCTTAGACTTAGTGGTGACCAGTGATGAATGGCAAACAGTGCTGTGTGTTCCTAGCCTGGTGGGAGGAGTTCCTCCTGAGAGTATTTTAAGACAACTCCAATGCTAGGGATTAAGTATTTCTTTGCAAGTGTCTTGTGAAAAATCTGATGATTGACAGGATGCTGGGTGAGCTGGGCCTTGGTCCTGGGCCAATTTGACAGTTCCCTTGTTACCCTTTAAAAGGAGCAGGAGGAAAAAAAAAATCTTGCGCACCTGCATAGTATTGGGTTTAAAGCACTGATAAATAGACAGCTGCTTCTTGTTTTCTTCCTCTTGTGACCCATCTCCCTCAACTCCTGGATGTAGTAACTAATAGTAGTTTATATGGCAATAAGGGAGAGAAGAGCTCATGTCTGGAAGGATGAATGCAGGTAGAAAGGGAAAGTAAGGGAAGGGAGGAAGCTTTTATTTTTCTCCTTTAACCATGCCTCTTTTGTGAGTTGAATGCTTGGGAATGATGTGTGGTGGTGGTCAAATGGGAAAAATTCTGGGAGAAATAAAATAGGAAAATTATTTCTTTTCCTGAATATCATGAGCCTTTCCCCAGGGCCTTTCCCCACCTCCCTTCCCCTCACCTGATGTTGGCCAAGTAATGTGTGTTAACTGCAAAGAAGAAGGAGGGGGACCTGTTAGAGCAGTGTCCTAGGAGGGGAGGAGACACCCCACAGAAGTACAGAGCCCTCCTTGTAGGAACAGATTAGGGTATGAGCTTTGTTGCGGGGGCAGCATGTTGGTTGACTCATGAGTACAAGTATTGCTCTGTTTCCATCCCACTTCCCCAGCAACATCCTTGTAATGGGCTGTGTGCTCACAATTTAATGTCTGCTTCAGTGAGCAAAGGCTGGGGAAGGATGAGGTGAGATTAGAAAACTGGTAAAGAAAATAGTCCTGTGTGAGCTGACACAGGCAGGATGCAGGAACAGCCACAAAGCCACGATGAAATGCAAAGACCAAATTGATTCTCGTTACCTTGCAACCCCGGGGATCTCTGCAGCAACACCCAGGCGGAGGCACAGGCATTGCAGAGCTGGGTCCTTGCCAGCCAGAAAGAGGAGGAGAAAGAAAAGATCTCAAAACTGTTGCTTTTGCCTGTGTATATCAGGGATTTTCGTGGGTGTACTTTTCCACTGTGCTTTCATCTTTCTCACAGCAGAGCAGGAATCTCAAGGATGTTTGATAAAGTGCCTCTGAGTCTCTCACAGGCCTGTGTTGTCTAAATGCAGACATTCTACTTGTCAAGCACACATAGCTAAGCAACAATTAGTGTGATATCTGTGTTTTTCAGCACCCCAGCTGCAAGTCACTTGAGCATGTTTACAGTCCTCCTTGTGAATCTTACATTGTATTCCCACAAGCCCATAGGTTTTCTTCTTGCTACTTCTACACATCTTCTAGTGATAAATCTAATTCCTTTCTTTCCTGTAGGTCTCCAGAAGAAGGAGGGGGCCTTGGCAACACCAGTGGTGGGAGCAGCCACTCCATTTACAGCTTGGATAGGGCCTCTCATGCGAACTCAGAGAGTGCTGAAGGGCCAGGTAAAAAGCCAGAGAAGGAGCCCAAATCCACTGTGCAAAGAACAAGTGAGAAGGGAGAGGCCTTGTCACAGTTTGAATTGAGTTATGGAAGTGAGTGTCTTAATGCATTTATTTCTTTAATAGGGTAACACATTGTGGCTGACTTCAAGCCAGACTGATCCAATCCAGTGTAATTTTAAATATCAGGTTAGATTTTATCCATTTATTTACACAAACAAGAAAATGTTAGTGTATCTAAAAAGGGAAAACATGGAAGAAAAAGATGGTTTGAAATTTTAAACCTGGACTTTCAGACAGATCTGACAGTCTCTCAAATTAGAAATTATGGTTTCAGGGAGAATAGTTCATATCTCTTATCTAAGATGTTAGATTTCAAGGCCAGAATACCGTACGTAGTGTGAAGGAAATTGAAAGAGCATCCAGAGTAGGGAATTTGAGCCTGAGCTCATGGCAGAGAGGCAAGAAATTAGTATCTCGGAAACTCATGGCATTAGACCATGGCTTGGGATTTTTGCTGTTTGTAAAACTGTTTTTCATCCAGAGGTGATGGGTGGGTTTTCAAAAGTACCTGTGCCTGCTTTGTTCTTTCTAATATTTGGAAAGGTGTGAGGTTTGTTTCAATTGATACTACACCTAACGTTGCCCAAGTTACCACATGGGTCATGTTCCCAAGCTCTCATCTTGAGGCAGAGGAGAGCAAAGTCCTGTAGGATAAAGTGACTGTTAAATGTCAACATACTACTGTGGCTTAGTTCTCAAAGCTTAGCTGCAGTGCTGCTGGCTGAACTTGTGTGCCTGTAGCATGGATCCTATTTGGAATGCACTCTTCAGATTGCTACAATTACAAAGCTTTATATACATACACACATGTGCTATTTTTTTCCCCATATTTTCTTTTTTCAGGTACCATCATTGATAATCGTGTGTCGAACACAGCAGAAGAGAATGAAGTCGGTTCTATGGCAGGTGAAGGCTTCATTGAGGTTCTCACTAAAAAGCAGCGTCGGTTGTTGGAAGAGGAGCGAAGGAAGAAGGAACAGGCTGCTCAAGTGAGGATTGGGAAGCAGAAAAAGCTTAACCTGATACATTGTTTGGACTGCAGTCAGAGGAACAGGGCCCCAAAAAATGTTTGGATGAGCAGAAAAACATGCAGTTGGCCAAAGTAGTATAGATCCTGTATTAAGCCCCGAAAACATATTTTGGCTCTGATGGATAGGAGCCATTGGTCTGAAAAGGATGATGAGACTTCTGACTGTTCTTGTTTTCTAGCACAATTGCTAATTTTGATCTAAGGAACGTTTTCTAACGGGATCCTCATCAAAGCAACTTGGCTGTAGTTGGTGGGATGTTAGGCAGCAGTGAGCACTGGAGGACCTCTGCAATCCTGCTGTATCAGCAGTGTGTTACTGCTAGAGGGAGGTATCATGTTTGTGTCTGGGCACCTGAGCAGAACGGACTGGGACAAGCTCTGACCATTTAATGTTCATAATAGGATAAAGGAGTTATTTACAAGAAAAGGTTTAAGACTGCAGTGCGGATAGATTAGTTAAGTAATGTTTAGGAGGGGGGCATTTGTCTACATGTACTGGAAGACTGCAGATTCTAGGGGGTTAAGAGAATATTTTGACATGAAAGGAGACAGTGAAATCTGGAAGACTAAATGCAAATGAAAAGCATCATTGGGAAATGCTTCCTGACAAGGAGGGCTTGCAGTAGGTTCAGAGAGTCTCACAAGCAAAGTTATAAAAGCCTGGTTGCTTGGCATCTTTAAAATTAAGCTGAAGACAACGTGTGAATGTGCAGCGTGAAAGGTCTTGCAGTTGTAGAGATGTGCTGCTTTTTCTGTTCAGATCTTGGCTCTGAAAGAGCCATCTTTATGCTGTGAGATTATTAATTGATCTTGCTTTAGCTGGAGTAAATGAGAGGACATAAGCAGAGCAAGTCTGTTGTAGTGTTAATTCTGCTTTGCTTTGTATCCTATTCCCCCAACTCCTAAAAAGAAAAAAATCTCATGCTGCTGAAGGCAACTTTTTTTACTGCCTTGTTATACTGGGGGAACCTCAGCTACAGGGTCCGTCCAAAAAAAAACCCAAACCATAGAGTGGGAATGGAGTCAGAACTACTTTGTATGGTTCTGTTACATGAGTTGGGGGCTTTTCACATTGCAGCATTTAGAAACCCAAGGTTTGAACTAGCCAGAAGCAGACTGTGTTAGCCCAGTGCAGTGACAGATCTTACAGCCTGTGTTTTTTTTCTCTCTCAGGCACCAGCTAAGGCCCGAGTCCTTCAGTCTCGCATTCCTCCTCGATTTGCTAAGAAGCAGAACAGCTTGTGCTTGGAGCAAAGTGATGTAACGGTTTCTGGAAACAGCCTGGGCACAGAGATCTGGGAGAGCAACAGCCCAGGTAAGTTTGGGTCGGTCTGTTCCGGAGTGTTTCACACAGCTGTGAAATCCTCTGATGTGTGCAGAAAGGACAGGGTGTCCACACTTAGGAGCAGACAGTCTTCTCTTGTTTGTGCTGGAAGTGGGAGGGGAGCTAGCAGATACTTGGAGTAACATCTACTCAAAGCTGTACTGTTCAGCCATCCTCCTCCTGTTGTTGACCATGTCAGTCTCCTAATCTTCTTAGGTGGTCTTGTAACATCAGGATCCAACATGCCATTTTCTAGCCTGTTGGGCTGGATCTGCTTCAGCCATTTTCTTTGCCTTACTCTGTTTTCTCATCCTCTGGCCTCAAATAGCTAGTACCTCCCTTGTTTCTATCTCTTTCTCCTGTTGTTTTTGTGTTCCCTAAGAAACCTATTCCCTGTTCTCTACCCTCGCGCTCCATACACTGTCTTCTCTGTGCTCTGTCGTGTCTCAGCTGAATGGGCAGCTCTAGCTTTCTGAGGTGGTGAAATACCCTATCTCATGTCTAGAAGTGGTGTACAAGGTGTTCACACAGTTGTGTTTCAAGCAGCTGAACCCTGCCCTCCATTCTTTTCCAGCTCTTTCTGTTCAGTCTCCTGGCAGTGATTCCTGGAGCAAGCCTGTAAATACCTTTAATGGTACTGAATCTAGCACCACTGAGGTAAGTGGCACCTAATGTGCCATTCAGGTATTGTGTCTAAAATATTAACGTAGGTGGCTTATGCTTCTCATTGCTCCATCTGTGCTTAGTGACTCTTAGCTCTGCTTGGGCAATTTTAAACTGTCTCTTTGCAGTTCTTATTTGAGCTTGATGCTGCTCAAATCTTGACCTAGAGGGCCAAGCGCCGCTTGGTGTTACACGTGGGTATAAATCTGGAGTAACTGTCTGGTAGAGCTATTCCAGGGTTATGCTCCTAACTGGACGCAGAGTGTGGTCGAGGATGGTGAAATCCTGTAGGTGTTTGTGTGCCTCAGGCTGTGAGCAGTGTGTAGCTGTAGTCTTAATGCAGGGAGGGCTGAGGAGGCTCCTGACTGCTTTACCTCTGGAGACCAGAGTTCAAATCTGGTTTGGGTCACAAGTGAAATGAGTTTGGCAATCCCAGCCTAGTTGCTCTGTGGACACTTTTTTCCTTCTTCTAAAGCCATGGTCCAGTTGGTACATTGGTTAACCTGTCTCAGGGTTGTGTAGAGCTGAATTAGCAGCCAAGGGATGCTGCAGGTCAGGCCCAACTCCTTTGCAGTTAACCAAGAATGTGATTTGAAAAGGGGTCATGGTCTTGCTGTTTTCTGGGATTTTTTTTTTTTTTCCCTCCTTTGTGGAGCTGGGTCGGTGTCCGGGGCTTTAACACATTTCGTGCTTTGCATAGCAGGGTTTTAAAGGCAGCCAGGGGGATAGTGGCATTGACTTGAGCGCGGAGTCTCGGGAATCCTCCGCTACCTCCTCTCAGCGCAGTTCTCCATATGGCACCCTCAAACCAGAGGAGATGAATGGGGCTGGCCTGGTGGACCCAAAGCCTGACTGCCAGAAGGAGCAAGTGCAGAAGCAATCTGATAAAAAGGTAATCTGGATTTGCAGCCAAGCCAGAGCACATAGTGAGAGATCCTGTGAAGTGGTTGTGTTGTTCTTGATAGCATTTTTAAGGCTTGAGGTTGGGTTATTCAGTCTTTGTGTCTCAGCCTCTCTGCTTTCCTGTTAAGGATTCAGATCAAGGCTCAGGACAGAACAAGGAACACAAGCCTGGACCAATCGGCAACGAACGCTCCCTGAAAAACAGAAAGGGTTCGGAGGGAACGGAACGGCTGGAAGGGAATATTCCCCCTGTTAATGGGGTGGAAATTCACGTGGATTCTGTACTTCCTGTGCCACCCATTGAATTTGGAGTAAATCCTAAAGTGAGGATTGAATTTAATTTTATCTTCTTGGTGATTTGAGCTTGTTGAGATATGAAAGGTGGTTTGAGGCAGAAGGATTATTTAGAGGAAGCTTCCAGCTGTAGATTTGCCTTAGATTTCATTACTGACACAAACCAGGTACTCAAGATGTCTTAGCGAACACATAATTATCCTCTTGGAAATATTGTTCCAAGGACCAGCTGGGGTGGTAAGAAGCGAGGGACAAAATTATGGCCATCTAAGCCTCTTGAGTGCCTCTGGGGGTTGCCTGCTGCTGAGTGCTGAGAAGTCTTTTTGTTCTCTTCCAGCAAGGCTTACTGGAGGACAGTCAGTAGCTTCTAGTGTCATGATTCAGGCTAAAGTCATTAACCATGAGAAGCAGACAAGTAGCACTTGGACCTGGATTTGAATTTTGTGTGTTTTGCTTTTTCAGGACTCTGATTTCAGCTTGCCGCCTGGTTCTGCCTCTGGCACTGCAGCTAATCCTGTCACCAAATTGCAGGATGCCTTGGCCAGTAATGTAAGTATTTCTTTTTTCTTTTGGCATTGATTCATTGAAGATACTCCTTAGTTAAACCTCAGATGCCTCCAAGGAAAGCGAGCATATTTCTTTGCAGTTGACTTTACACTTAATGCTTAGGCAGCGCACGTAACTTAAATCCATAATGGAAATCTATACCCTCAAGGTACCTTGATAAAATGAGCATCACTAGCAACTCCATTATCATTGTGCCTGTATAAAGCAAGAGGTATTGCAGATCTGAGATCACCAGTCTCATCCCTCGAGACACAAGAGTGCTGGTAATGGACGTGATGCAGATAGTGACATTTTTAGGCCCAGACTGCCAGCTTGTTCAGAAGGTCTCATCTGCCAGAGTGAGGTGGAGAAGTGTGACTTGTTAGGCCCTTTTGGAGGTTTCCCAGCTTATTCCAGCCACCTGGGTGTTTCACTATTACATGTGAAAGAGTGAGCACACTGAAAGCCCAACTTGTAGCTCAGCTGTGGACAACAATGTGAGAAACTCACAAACATTTTGAAATGTCTTCAAGTTTGTAGTGTCCTTGATTTTGAAGGTTTGCCTTAAAGGGTGTTTCTTCTCAGAAGTGCTCTTCCAGAGACACGTTTTGTCTAAAATGTAGGTAGATTCAAGATATCAGACAGGAGAGGAAACTCTTCTGCAAAGTGAAGTTACTGGCTCAAATTGATGGTTAAGTGGAAGCTGTTGTAACTTGGCATAGAGGTTGTCATTGCACATATCTGAAGCTTCATTTATTCCAGCTTCAGAATGGATCACAGTTGAATGTGGTACTTACTCCCACAGTACTACTCATTGAACCCTTTGAGATATAGTTACTAGAGCTGCCAGCTGAGGCTCTGTCAGCCTTCGTAGCTCCTGACATTCTCACAAGAGTTTCTAAAATATTCACCATTTACAAATCTCCCCTCAGGCAGGGTTAACGCAGTCCATTCCCATTCTGCGAAGAGATCATCACCTCCAGCGGTGCATTGGCCTGAACCCAATGTCCTTCCCCACTGCAGACCTTACTCTTAAGGTAAGCAAGCTGGCATGTGTGCTTGTCCTAGGAGTGGATACTAGGTCTCCATGGCCAGAGTAGTGAGGGCGGAGAGTTCTTTCCCAGAGCGTTTTGTTAGATCTTGCTAAATCTTTAAAAGTTGTGCAGCATGGGTGGAAGGGCATGTGTTTCAACAGTCCTGGATGCTGAAGTCTTCACCAGTTTTAGAACAAGTGCAACAGAACTTTTCTACTAGTAGCTGGGTAGTCCCTGGGTCAGGGATCCTAGGTTCTGATGGTTTAAAGAAGAAAAAAAAAACCACAACATACAAACAACAATAAACCCCAAAACAAAACCCACTACTTCAAACCCAAAAAGCTCAGCAAATATAAAGGGGGGGGATTGAGTGTTTATGAAGGATGCTTGCCCGTTGGAAAATGGTGTGAAATCCCTTAACCTGAGACCTGCTAGCTTTTCACTGTGTCTAGACTAGATTGAATTTGAACTAATAAGTCATAGGTGAGCAACACTAGGCTTCAGTATTGTCCTCCCCATTTGAACTGTCTGCAGTTATTGTCCTTCATTTCTATAGATGGAGTCTGCTCGTAAAGCTTGGGAAAATTCTCCTAGTTTACCAGAACAGAACTCGCCAGGAGGCGCAGGTTCAGGCATCCAGCCTCCTTCCAGTGTTGGAGCTTCCAATGGTGTCAGCTACAGCTCTTTTGGTGGAGTTTCTATGCCTCCTATGCCTGTGGCGTCCGTAGCACCTTCTGCATCTATTCCAGGTACACTGCAAACTGCAGCAGCAGTATTTACATTGTCTGGTTGGTATCTAGCAATCATCCTGTGATTCTGGTAGATGAGAGCTTGCTGAGAAGAGCTTCCATTCAAAATAGCTGGCTGACTGCTATTTAATAGATTCTTAATAATTCAGTCAAGACAGAAAGAGGGACCATCTCCCCACTTTGAAAAATGTTACTTGAGTGTGACTGGTATAAACTTAGCACAAGGATGACTTCCTCTGTGTAGTGGCAAGTCTCTGTGCTGTCTTAATAGCTCCTACTTAGCCTTTGCTGTGTGCTCAGTAGAATAGAAGGGAGGAAACCTACAGCTGAGAGACTCCCAACAGTCCTAATAACCATTCCTCTGCTCGTTTTGCTATTTTAAGTCATAGGTTCTGAGCACCTTCTGCTCTTTGTACATAATAACTACTTGCTTACAGTTTGCAGAACTCTGGGAGGTGGGAAGGTGTTGCTGTCCTTGAGTTAGAGGAAAATCTTAAGCTTAGTCATGTTAGACTGTGTATAATTAAGGAGAGCATCTGGAAGAAGGAAGTGTACTCAGATTCTCCAACTCCTGGGTCCCAAAGGACCTCTGATGCATGCACTTTCCTTCTCATTCCTCAATTCAGCAATGGGGTGGAATATATTGGACAGAAGGGATAGCGAGTGGACACTGTGGTTACTAGATTCCACTTGGAAAACAGATTGTTCCAAGCCAGGTGATTTCCTTCCTCACCCACCCTGATTTTGTGTGTAACTGCACAGAACCACAGGAGTGGCACATCACTTTCTAATTGATGCCACCACTGGGGTGAATATGGCTTTTAGATCTCACGTATGAAGGTCTCAAACACCATGTTTGTTCTTTCTGTCCCTCCTGCCTGGCTGTAAAGGTGAGATGATTGCAGGGCAGGATTCTGGCATTTAGGAACAGTTTAGACTGCAGTTCACCAGTTCCTGAATTGTTAGTGTCTCTGACTTTTTTGTGGAGGTGGGAACACTGGGTTTATTTATATTTACCCTCTTACAGAAAGATAAAATTAATTTTCAGCAAGCCTGCTACTCTAAGTGGGCTGTTGGCTTGGATATGTGGACTTAGGAGTTTCACAGGCTCATCTGAATGGGTACTACATTTGTGTTGACTTGCCGAGAGGGAGAGAATAGTCTTGACCTGCAGCTCTCCGCACTGTACTCTGCCTGTATCTCCCCTGTACCTTGAATTTACAGCCTACCTTCTCTGATGTTTAGGTAACCATATTCCACCCCTGTATCTGGATGGCCACGTGTTTGCAAGTCAGCCCCGCCTGGTCCCTCAGACGATACCTCAGCAGCAAAGCTACCAACAGGTAAGGGAGAAATACAGCTAGCTCGTGCTTTCTCAGGGAGTCTGCAGGGTGGCATTTAAGAAACAAGGAGTCATTTATCTCTCTGATAGCCCAAAAAAAGCTTAAATGTGGCTCCCTTTAGGTTCCTTGGATGCTGCTTCCCAGTGAGTGTGAGGTTAGTGAAAGGAGGGAATTGAGAGTATTTTCCCCATTTGTACCAATTGTCTTTGGACTGGGTTTAACTGAAGCAGATGCTGAGGCATCTGTGTGACATAAAGAGACTTTCAGTAAATTCCATAGCTAGTCAGTACTAAAGAGCAGTTTCATTAGCCTTAAGAAATAGGGTGTTGATAGGGTTGGGGGAGAGCCCCTTCGAGGTAAGAGTGCAGGCAAGTGAGGGCTGGGATTGTTAGTGCCTGTTCAGTGTGTGAAGCACCTTGATCCCCTCACGTGTCCATCAAATGCCTCTTGCAGGCAGTCTTCCCTCTTGGGTCCCTGTGCAGTATCTTCCCCTGCAAGTGTGCTGCTGTTCTGTGGAACGATGCCAAGGCTGGAGAAAGGTGCAGTGTAGGGAATTGTCATGGCAGATTGACTTATGGAGGAAACTGATGGATTTTTAACAGCCTGGGAGAGTTCCTGGTTCCTCTTGTACTTGTCAGTCATCTTAATTTCTTCTGCAGGCTGCTGCTGCTCAACAGATTCCCATTTCCCTCCACACATCCTTACAGGCCCAAGCTCAGCTGGGGCTGAGGGGTGGTCTGCCTGTTTCCCAGTCCCAGGAGATGTACAGCTCCATACAGCCCTTCAGGTAACTGCTTCCAGTTTTTCATTTCCTTGTGGCTTCATCTTATATGTTCCTGATGTCTGTATACATTGATCAGATACTCCACACTCATCTTCTCTTCCCCCTTAGTTGATGTGCTGTTTCCTTCCCCTAGTATCACCGCCAGGGTGGAGAACAGGGATATCGGGGCACATAAGGCGCTGTAGTGTGTTTCTTTGCAGGACAATGGCAAAGACTATCTTTGGAAAGCTATCCAGTTGTACTGCCGACCCTCTCAAAGGGGGAGGCAAATCTTGGGAAAGATGCAGAAAGAGGAGGTTTGTGGGCTGGCAAGCAGACGTGCTTGTAAGAAACCCAGAACTTACAGCGTACTGGTTTACTACTGGAGCAAAGACAAAAGAGACAGTTTGATCAGAGCTGAGTACCTGGATAGCAAAATTAATTAACTTTTTATCAGATACAAACTGACAAGAACAGAACAAATGCCTGTACGTTGTTGGAGAAAAAATTCTAAGATTCAAATTAGAAAAATGAATGCAAGTGTAACAGCAGCAGTACTTGGCTACAGGAACTGCTTCCTAGAATTGAAGGATTGAGACATCCCCTTCAGAGTTGGACTGGTTGTGGGAATTATACTCTCTATCCCCTTTCCTGCATGAGATGAGGACGAATTATCACAATAGTCCTTCAGGGCCTCAAAAGCCTAGACACTGAGGTTTTAAAAAAGGTTTTTTGCTGGAGCTGTTTGAATATTTAATTTCTGAGTCTTTTCTGCTTTGCTAAACTGCTGCAGATTTCTGGTAACCTGAATCCTCCCTTACTACTAATCCAGATCTTACTGTGCTAAGGATATTGAAACGTGAACTTGGGATTGGACACATCATTCTGTTGAATATTTCTGCAATACATGGACATGGTTATAAGGGCTTAAAAGTGGAAGTAAAAAAGCCCTGTAACTAAAATGGAAAGTGACATCACAACTTATTTCTAAGCTGTCAGTTTAGTAGAGTCTGAGAACAGCTTGCTGATGGCAGGCCAGATACAGTTTGGCGGGTGGGGCTGTATATTGTCTCCAAAGACTTTCTGTGTAATGATTTGAGCATATTTTTCTTCTCCAGGTCTCAGGTGTATATGCACCCTAGTCTGTCTCAGCCCAGCACCATGGTCCTGACAGGAGGCACTGCTCTGAAGCCTCCGTATTCCGCCTTCCCAGGCATGCAGCCCTTGGAGGTGGTGAAAACCCAGTCTGGGTCCCCCTATCAGCCCATGAATGGAAGCCAGACACTGGTTTATGAAGGCCAGATAAACCAGGCGGCTGGTATGGGAGCCTCCCAGATGATGGACTCTCAGCTTACGCAGGTTGGGAGCAGGGCTTGTGAGCCACTTGTTTCTGAGACTGGGTTGAAACTAGTATTTGTGCTGAGTCACGTGTTTGTGTGAACTAAGATCTTCATAAAGAGGCAAAAGATTTCCCTGAGAGACTGTTCTGTGAACCACCGTTTCAAACATGCAGCACCTCATTTAATGAGGTTCTTGCTAATTACTTGTCTGTCCCTGCTGAGATGTCATGTTGTAACTCAGAAGTCCTCGCCCTCAGTACAGTATTTTATGCAGATCAAACCTTGCAGTGCTTCATGCACAGGGGGCCATGATGCAACAGTTGTCCTAAAACTACTTCTGCGAGCCCAATCCCAATCGTCTCCAGATTTAGCTCAGCTTCCAGGGTAACTAAGACCTTTTATTAAAATCTCATCTATCTTCTCAGTTCATTTATTATCCAGGTCTTATTTACAACTTCTGCTGATCTGTTTGACAGCATCTTAACAAGAATTTTGTTGTGTGAAAATGTTTTTGTAAAGCATAGTTCAGATAAAGTCATGGAATCCAACTGTGAGCACAGCTGTATTTGTGGACACGTGTTCTGATTCTCTGGAGAAGTTTTATACTGTTCTTAAATTCGTCTTAATTTATTTTGTGCAACATGTTAAGGTTTATTTTTTTGTTTAAAGAGGGATTTTTATGTTGTGATTGACAAAGTTAATCCTGAAAGTAACTTAACTGAGGAAAATACAGAGACTACTGGCAAACTAAATATTTGAAGAAATGTTTTATCCATCATAAGCTAGTAAAGTGGTCTGTTTTGCCAGCTGTAGATTTTTCTTTCATTATTTATTACAAAGTGATGTCATAGAACCTCCCAAATCCATCAGTTGTGAGAACTGCCAGATGAATCAGAGGGAACAGGAGGCTCTTGAATCCTGAGCTGCATTTTTTAAAAATTACTCTTCATGATTACCATCGTTTGAAGCTCACTGCAGAACACAGACCTGAGGTCACCATCACTTTCTCCAGAGGTCTGGTCCCCAAAATGTTTTGGCACAAAAGTGTAGTAGACTTTCTGATTTGTGTACCAAAGCTACAAATAAAACGCTTGACACTGAGCTGTCTACTGCCATCGTATCAAGAGAAAATACACCCATGCAGCAACCATGAGGAAGACTGAAGAACTGGGTGAAGGTTCTAGGCAAGGAGGAAAGCCTTGTGTCTGAGTGCAGTTATGCTAAATTGATGGCATGCTAAAAGCCCAGCTGGTAGAGTGTTGGCAACACTACGAGAACATGCATTTCAGTGTGAAAGTCCCTCTGTTACATTGATTTGCATTTGTTCTGTGCCAGACTGCAGTGTTTGTGAGCTTCCTTTTAGCAATGCTGTGCTTTCAGGGTTATTAGGAGACAGCGTGTCAAACACAAGACTGTTACCACCGTGAAGTTAACTACGTGTCCTTATCACACAGCTAACAATGCCTGTGCCTGGCTCCCAGCTTCCTCTGCCCCGCTACGGCTCTGGCCAGCAGCCCCTGATTCTACCACAGTCCATCCAGCTTCCTCAGGGGCAAAACCTGCCTGTAGGAGCTCCCCGAAGAATTCTCCCTCCTGGATCCCAGCCTTCTGTTCTTGCTACCAGCAGGGAGGTAAGGATTAACTCCTGCGTGCTCATCTTGGCATCCATTAACCCTTCCTGCATTGAAGTTTTGCTCCTTGATCTTGCTTGTTAAAGGGGAGACTGGCTTGTTTGGCATCCTTAAATATCAAAGCCAAGGATTGGTGTTAAAATGAAGGAGCCCTTTTCCCCTCATCTCCAAAGTGCAGGCCAGCAGTTTTTCAGGTTTTGCTGTTGGTCATCATTCTGTTTCCAGGGAGCCACATCCTGCCTTGATCCAGTTTGGAGTCTCCAGTTTTATTACATGTTTACACAGGTTTCCCCAGAGTGCTTGAGGGGTGGTGAGCTCCAGACACAGTTGGAATACTGCCCAGATAATTCACACTCTTGTGAAGCTTGTCCATTTGAGTAGGTATATTAATGTCATGTCTGGTTTGATGGATTCATATCATAAGTTTGTCTATTATAGTGGAGAGAGAGCACAGCAGTTAATTTCCAGGTTCTGTATTTGCTTGTGCTCCTGGCTTGTTGGTTTAATACAAGCAGATTATTTCACTTACAAGCCTCACTTTCTTCACCTGAAAAATGTTTCTTTTAATGGGCACGATGGGTAGAAGGGCAAAAATTTGGCTTAAGTGTTTATATGAAGTAGTGAGTGATTTTTTTCTGAATGGAACAATGATGCTCTCTTTCACTCATTTTCCTCTTTAGTCCTCCCAGATGGAAATGAAAGGGTTTCATTTCTCTGATGGTAAACAGAATATGTCCTCTGGAGGGTCTGTACCATCACCACATACATACAGGTAAAACATTTACAGAACTCAGCCTCCGTAGTCAGACTGGGGAGGAAGTAGTGTTCCCCATTTGCAATGACATGGTGCATGCATCATCCCTATACAGGATTCATTTGGGTGTAGAATGTACCTGCTGTAGTCCAAATACTTGTATCAAAATGCATGATCATGGCATTCATTTTTGGGTGGGCCAGTGTGTATCTGACTTGGCTCTTTGTGCTTGTGGGAAGTGCATAAAGTTACTTGTTTATGGAGTGTTAAAGCCAAATTGGAATTGGTGTGTGCTTTTGTGTGTTCCTTGTTAAGGTAGAAAATTTGAGGATCAGTAAGTAAACATTTTGGTTTCCAGCACAGTCCTCTCAAGATGAGAGGTGCTTGTGTGTAGACGTACCAAACCTTCAGGTCATTGAGCCTTTTGGGCCATGCAGTTATTTTATTTTTCCTCTAACCAATCCACATGTTATCTTTTGTTCTGGGGAGTTCACTGATACGCACCACGCAGGCTCGTGCCCTGTCTACTGCTGCTTTCTGCTGTCTTTTTTTCTTTCACACATGAATAAGGTTCTCATTCCATTGTAGAATTTACTCCATGAATATTGTCGACTCTTCGATTTCCAGGCCTAGCTCTGCCAGCCCAAGCGGGAAGCCGTCTGGACCAGCAGTTAGTATGGGCTCTGTGCAAGGACACTATGTACAACAGGTAGTGTACATCAGTACTTTGACCCAACTCTACTGATCATGCTTGTGCCTTGTGGAGAGGCAGAAAGGCCTATGTACTGCAGCTGTATGTGGGAGTTGTTACTGTGAGAGAGTGAGTGGGTGTTACACTGAGTCGAAGAGTAATGCTGTGTGATTTGAAAGTCAGGAGAGTTTAGAGGGTTTCCTGTTTTACAGTGTCCATGTTGGTGCGGTTTTGTGGGTTATTTGCATTGTCAGACATGTGAGACACTTCAGTATCCTTATATGTGGGATGTTTTAGGATAGCAATAATAGAATACCTGATTTTTGGAGCAAATTTGATGTCGTGTATGAAGGATGGTCAGAGTTTGTTTTTTGTATCTGCCTAGAGGTCTCTGTGTTAGCTAATGCTTTGGTTTTGCATGTCAAAAGGCAAAGCAGCGGGTGGATGAAAATAAAGCCAACCTGGGAGCAGTAAAGCTGCAAGAAACAGCCTCCACAAACCAGATGAAGCCAGTGCGCACAGGAGCGATCAAACCTCAGGCGGTCAAAGTGGAGGAAAGCAAGGCCTAGGAGCACCTCTGATGCCAGCTGGTCCTGCTGCCTGAGTGGCCCTGCAGCTTAGACTGGACCCCACTGGATCTCCCGAAAATCTCACCAGATCTACTCCCCACCTCACATTGACTGACTGCAGTGACATCATCCAAGCCCCTCTCCCAATGAAGCAGTTTGAAACAGTGGATATGACATTGACCTGCTTGCTTTAAAACAAACCAACCATGTGACTTTTAAGTGGCTTGAGCCATTTTTTTTTTTTTCCCCTCCATGCCCCATCCACAGGTAGCTGTGATTGCTCACTTGGCAAAGCCCATCCTTCTCCTTCCCTACTTCTGTCTCAGCAGAGTGGCAACTGGGGGAGAGGGGTTAGTTTGAGGTTTTTCATTTTAAAGGCAGCTGAGGTTTTTACAAAAAAGCTATATCTTTGTTTATAGCGGAACTTTTATATGTTCTCTCATTTTTCCCCCCTTCTTTCTGCTTTCCTCATTCCCTCCAGTAAAGAATTCCTTTCAGCTAAAATTATGTTCTGACAAAACTCTGCTTAGTTTTATATATGGTTCTGTGCTATGCTGAGAATCATGACTCTTCTAAATTGAATATGTTTGGGTATATATTCCCCAGATGATTTAGCCTTTCGGATTATTTGATTTAAAAAAAAAAAAAAAAAACCAAACAGGACAGTTATGGCATTCATTAATTTTCAAGTATTTTTGTTTTAAGCTAGAAGCAGTGCTTGCTTTAGAAGTAAATGTGTACTAAAGGTATATAGTAGATCAGTGCATTAATCTTGAAACTTGCACCACTTTAATTGTAGCTTTGGGGTGCCTTGTGCACAACAAAATGTGGCATTTTTGTTTTAAGGAAAAAAAAAAACCCACCACCAAATTTCTCTTGCAAGCTCATCTGGATCTAGCTGAGTTTTTTTGTGGGTTTGGGATTTTTAGTAACTGCCAAACACACACCAAAATGTAAATCATAGATTTACAAAATGTAAGATCTATTTAGAAAAAAATTTCCTCACCGCATATGGGTCAGAAGAGTTGGCTAGAGCCAACGGGTCTGTATGGACTACTTTTTGTAGTTGTGATGCTCTCTCTTATGCTCCCTACCTTGGCCACTCCAATTCTTCGTGTCTCCTGAGACTTGTTTTTATATTGTGTTCATCCCTTGGGGCTGCTTTCTGAAGCTTTGCCCTTCTCCCTTTTCCCTAAGTCTTGCTTTCTGTTCCTCTAACTCATGACCTTCTGTAAAATTTGCGTAGAAACACATTGGTAAGGGAGCCCCTCTGCAATTTTAGCATACTTGGAACCTTCTTTTTTGTGTTGGAAGCACATGGTTACAGAGGCAGTTTGGAATTGTCCTTTTACTCACCTTCCCCAGATGAACAGCAAAGGGTTCTTTACTTTAGATGCCGTTGCATATGATATGTATGCAGTGTCATCACCTCACAGTTCCTCACCAGTATTTGATGATCTATGAAAGGAAGGTCCCAGTGGGAAGGGGTTGGGTTTTACTTCTTTGGGTCTTTGGTTTTGGTTTATGTTCGTGTGTGTGCGTGTGTATTTTTAGGATGGACTTACAAGTTCCTGAAAGTGCTTGGAGTCCTTCAGCTGACAGTAGTCTTAAGTAAACTCACCTGCTTTCAGCTAACTTGGTTTGTGTTGTTTAGCTCTTTCAAAATGTAAAGTAGGCTGGTCACTTTGAAGTGAGGGAAAGAAAACTTCATTTCTGCAGTAGACGATAGCTTGCTAACTGGCTATGCCGTCTGCCTCTGCTAGGTGGCAGCAAGTCATTTGTTGGTGGTTCCAAAGAAGATAATTTTGAACAAAGAATGTATTTGGGAAGGGATCTGAAAGGTGTTCTTGTTTCTTTTGTTTGCTCTTTTCCCCCTTTCTAGGAAAGATCCTTCATAACTTTCTAGGGATTCATTTGAAGTTTTAAGCTAGGTATAAATAAGAATTTTATACAGTAGCTTTAAAGAGCTTAGAAAACCTAAACTAACTTAGACATAGTAATGTCCCCTCTCCACAGGTGTCCCCATTGACCATGGCAGACAACCCGAAGGGAAAGGGATAGGATGGTACTTTAAGAAAAATAAAAGCTCTTTTTTTCTCATGTTTTATGGATTTTTAACTTCAGAGCAGAGTGTGCCAGCGTATCTCTAGCGTCCTCCTTAAAGTACAGGGTTTGAGATTTAGCAACAAATATTTCCCCAGCCTTCAGACCTGCATCCTCATCTGCTCGTCCTGCTCCCAACATTTTCCAAAGATTATTCCACCAGTGAGTCATCCCACTCCCCTTTCTATTTTCTTCCTTGGAATATCATGAACAACAGAATTGTCTGGTTTTGGTTTTGGTTTTTTTTATTATCCTTCTGCCCAGCTGGCCCTAGCTAATATCAGCCCAGAATCTTAACTGTAATGGCTAAAGAGACTTATCCAAGCCCCCCTCTTCTCATCTCTTTCCTACCCTAGACACACTACTCTAAGCTTTACAAAGACACTAACCTCTTTCCTCCCACCTATATGACTTTAAAATGGTCAAATGTGTTGGAGAAACTGGGTTACTGCTAGATACAAGTTATTGCAGTCCCTCTGGTGTAAATGCCATCAGAACTACAGTACTTCCTGTTGAAAAAGGTCATCCTTCTTTCTCTTTTAACCCCTCCATTCCTTCCCCCAACAGAATAAAACACTAGAATTTATTTATACGTATTTGATGTTGTAGGTCTAGGTGAAAAAGTAATTGTTTCACTGCTCTATTTATATATTATGTCTGAATTATTCTGTGCAGGAAAGGCCAAGAAATGCATGTGAGCTTCATTCCATTCCTCACCTTTGCGTGACTGTCAGCTGCAGTTGGCAAGACTCTCTTTCACTTAATGGAGTTTTGTGTGATGGAAAGCAGTTTTAGAGCCCAAATTTCTACGGTGCAATATCCTTCTTCTCTGGCATATTTTTTTGTTTGTTTGTTTAAAGCTAATACAAGGGTAGTGCAGTTTGTAGTGCTCTTGAATTAAAAAGAAAGCCTCTGATCCTCCAGATGCAGAAATGCCAGGGGTGCTGGTACGCTGATACAAATTCAGCCTGGGGAGAAGAACGGAGATGTGTAGACCGTGGATGTGGCTTATAGGGGGATACTTCTGCTTGCCGTCTCCACTGCTGAAGGGTTGGACCCTAATGATTTATTCCTTTGCAAGTTGCTTTTGCTTTGACTGGAAATCAGCTACCAAATTGCAGGCTCCTTCTGCTAGGAAAGGTGCAGTGTGCAGTGGGAGGGAGAGGTGGAATTCATATTTTCAGCAACAATGGGTGAAGCAGAAATATTCAGAGGCTGACTTCGCTGCTTTTTGTTCAGCTGAAGGTCTGAAGCACGTGTGTAATCAGTTCTTTTACGCAGTGATTCATGGCCTAGCAGCTTCATTCAGTGCTGCTTTCGTCTCCAGCCTGCTTTTAGCTCTTAAATAAAAAATTAAAAAAATGAAAAAGAAATAAATTGAAGTTAGGGAAGAAAAAAAGGAAGAGAAAAAAAAAAAAAATATATTTTTAAATGACAAGTGGAAGCAGCACAGTCACCAGTGAAACAGGTATTATTGTTGATCTTCCATAATTCGCTCCTGGCTCTGCCGTGTGACAGTACAGTGGTCAGTAACTCTGAATGTGTTTGCAGCCCATTGAACTCCCATACGTGTTTGTGTTCATGCAGAGGCACTCCATTTAACAGTTTCCTTGCAAGAATGCTGCAAAGCTACAAGCTGCCCTGTGGTTCCTGTGTATTTATGGATATATATTAAAAATTGAGCCTAGCATTTTTGCTATGTCTCACCTTTTGGCAGGCTACTATATTCACTTCCAAGCAAACACCACTGCATGCCAAGATCTTGTTCAGTTGCATTTTGTTAACCTTCTGTTTTGCTTCTGGCTGGTTAAGTACAAGTTAATTCCTTGTAGAGCAGGTTATTTTTGACATTCAGCAGCCCAGTTTCCTTGTAAGAAAGATGCATTTGTGAATCACAATTAATTTGCAACAGGCATCAGGATACTTAGTTGTGGCCCATTGACAGAAAAGGTGTATTTTGCTGAAGCAGTGGAACTGCTGACTGAAAAGACAGCAGCAGTCCAACTACTTTTTTTGTTGTTGTTTATTTTAATGCAAAACCCACCAGATTTTCCTAGTGGCAATAGGAAAAACCCCTTGGGTTTAATGGCTCATCCCAGCTCCTCAAGATGCCTGCAGCCACAACCTTGACCTTCCCGGGGAATCACAGCAGCAGCAGTGAGGCGCTCACCCTTTAGCATGTCTCGAGGCGTTGTCCTTAGCTGGAATCCTTCCTCTGGTTCTGTATAAATTGCATTTGTTGTTTCTCAAGGGGATATTGTACTCCTTAAAGCTTTTAACCTCATGACCTGTATAGTAAATTTTTTTTGGCCTTTCCTCTCTTTGTCTTTTCATGTAGACCAGATATTTGAAAGGGCAGACGATGGATAATTGTGTAACGTGCAACCTGTTTATATTTTTTGGAAACTTTTACTTGGACCGGAACTCGAATCACGGAATCACCAGGCCAGTTGCGGCATACTCTTTATTGCCCTTTTTCCTCGTTTCAGTACCTATTGTTTCTCCTTTCAAATATGTGATTGTATTAGCTCTTTCCATATGAAAGAATTCTCCTTATTTAAATAAAAAAAAAAAAAAAATAAAGCAGATTATGCTTTTCTCAAATTCCCAAGTCCCGTGTATGGTTCTTTTGGTGGAAGATTTGCTTTTTTTTTTTTTTTTTTTTTTT
>NW_020799122.1:5291463-5311244 GCF_003259725.1 Athene cunicularia | reverse complement strand
CAGGGCGGGGGTACGAGGCCTGGGGGGCGGGTGGCTGGTGGCACCATCAGCCTCGAGGGGAGGGTGGGAGGCCTGGTGGCAGGTTAATGCCCACCCCCTCAAATCTCTCAAGGAGGGGGTACGGGGATATCGGGTGGCTGGTGGGTGCTCTTGGCCCTGTGAGCCTCAAGGATGAGGCGCCTCAAGGATGAGGCCTAGGTGTGGGGTCAGTGGTCCTGCTGCCCCCCACGAAACTCAAAAGGGGGAATAAGGCCCGGGGGGGGGTGTGTGTTAGTGCTCCTACGATCCTCTCATAAGGCTTATGGAGGGGATGCAAAACCTGTTAGAGGGCTGCATCGTTCCTTGAGGAGGTGTGCAAGGTCTCACCGAGGTAGTGCTGCACTCCTGCCCCAGGGTTGGGGGCCTGCCTGTGCTGCAGGGGGAGGCGGGGCCCTCTCCATCAGGGTGCTCCCTGGGGTCCCAGGGCTTGGGAAGCGATGGCAGAACACAGGTGGTGGCCTGCCTTTGTAAGGGTCGGGCAGGTGAGGCAGTGCTGCGGTGTCCCCAGTGCTGGTGGAGAGCACAGCTCTGCTAGGAGCTACTTACAAAGTCTGTTCCACGCAGGGTTTGTTTTGTAGGTAGTGAAAAACAAGGACAGTGGCATCATGCTTGATGGTGGTGATGTGCTCGCATCTTGCTTTGTTCTCCCCTGATCAAAGCCATGCAGATGGATTTATTCCTGTAACTTTCAGTTGTATTGAGGTGAGGAGATACAACACTGATTCCCTACTATTTTCTGACCTACCTTTTAGCAGTTCTGCTTACAGGAGTAAAGAATTCAGCCCAGCTTTCTGCAGCACTCCCCCCTAGGCTGCGCTAGAGTCCTACAGCACCTACACCAAAACACAGCTTTTCAAGACAGAGGATGTTTGTGGGTTCAATATACTCAGTTTTTGAGGAAGTAACTTTGTTGTTTGTTTTTTTTTTTTTAAAGCTACCTGAGCAGCCTGGTGCCTGAGCATGTGGTTTGCCTATCACTGGTATCAGAGTTTGGGCTGGGAGGTTTGCTTTGCACAAAGCAGAATATAGGCTTGAATTAAGCTATCATGTTTCTGCAGAACCAGTGTAAGGATAAGCAAGGTTTCTAGCTTAGTAGTGATGACAGAGAACCTTACTCATGAAGAAGCAGGAGAGATGAAAAGTTAACTGTGTTTAGTAACTTCATTTTTACAGTTAACACTGTACATACAGCAGAAAACATATAAATATGGAAAACAAGAGAACTTTGAAGACCAGTTACCATGAGCTGCTAGCAGCAGAAAGTCATGTGTGCTTTCTGTCAAATGATCTTCAACTAGCTTTGAGCAAAAGTGTGACTGCTGCTCTTCTCTGTTTGCTCTCGGAGGTTTGGACAGACCTTTGACAGGATGCTGGGATTTCTGAAGAAGCCAGTTGTGGTTACTGCGGAGATAAATGTGAACCTCGTGGCATTGACTGTGATGGGATTAATAAGCCGTCTTTGGGGGCTTTCCTATCCACGGGCTGTAGTGTGAGTAGAATGGTTTATTTTCTACTTGGATGACACAGACTTTTGGTTTTTAAGCATCTGTAAGTCAGAATGCAGGAGGGGAAGAGCAGAGCTTGCCTGATGTCAGCCTCTTAAATACAGTGATAGTGTTTCCCTAACAGGAACTCCTGAGGGGAAAGTAAAGGGGCAAAGCCACTGTGCTTCACTGTATTCTTAGCTTTCTGCCAACAAATCAGTGTTTCCTTTCTTAGTATCCCTATAGCCTGCAGGATACTTCCAGTGAGATTTGACATATTTCTGCCTCTTGTATTTCAGTTTTGATGAAGTTTATTATGGCCAATTTGTTTCACTCTACATGAAGAGGATCTTCTTTGTGGATGACAGCGGCCCACCTTTTGGCCATATGCTGCTAGCTTTGGGAGGTAGGGTTTCTCCTGAAACTGGGAAGTATCTGTTGCCTGTTGCTGTGGAAGAGAGAAGTGCTGGTTAGCAATGAGTTATCCAACCCTGTTACTAGGGAAAAGCACAGGGCAGCTGTGAGATTCTGATGCAGAGAGAATTAGAATTTCCCTTATTTAGTATTGTTAGGGGGCTGTTACATGAGTGCTGGGGAGGTGATGGAACCATGCATCCATTACCTCATCCTTATCCAGTCCTTTGAATAAAGAAAAAGGTAAGATGAGAACTGCTAGTGACTAGAAATAACAACAGCAGACTTTCAGGCCTGAGTTCCATTCTGTAGCTGAGATATGCACTGTGTAAAAGTGTCTGCATGGGAAGGGGAGATTAAATATACACATAACTTTGTCACCGAGAGTCTGTTGTTCCTAATTTATATTCTTTGTGCCTCTGCACTTTATCAAGCCCCGCTGCAGGCAAAAACAGTACGAAAGAGGACCCTTTTGGGAAAGAGGGCTTTCATGCATGGAAAAGCTATGTGTTTGGGAAATGGTTCCAGGACCAATTTAGCACCAGTTTTTATACTTGTTTTGAGACTGGAAATTCTGAATTGTTGCTTATGTTGTAGGTTACTTAGGAGGATTTGATGGAAACTTCTTATGGAACAGGATTGGAGCTGGTAAGAGGTGATCTTAACTGTCTCATTCCTTTGAGAAAATAAGTAGTATTTCAGGAGCTGACAGATTCCTTTTGCCTGACTAGTGGAAGTAACGCTTTATCTGACACCTTCACTTCTCCTCTTAAGTCTCCTGCAGGTCTCTAACAGAAGTTTGAGGCACTATGATTCCATAGCAGAAATTTTTTTAAAACAGTTAAAACATTTTAAGCAGTACAAGACAGACAATCAATTAGTAGCAGTTAGATTCAACAACTTCTTGTAGTCATAAGGAGTTCTGTATTGATCTGTCTTCTCTGCAATTAATAGTTTCCAAATTTGTACATCACTGTTGTCTCCTGTTTCAGAATATAGCATGAACGTTCCTGTTTGGTCCTTGCGCCTCCTGCCAGCACTGGCTGGTGCTCTCTGCGTGCCTTTAGCATACCAGATTTTGGTAGAACTGCAGTTTTCCCACTGTGCTGCACTTGGAGCTGCTCTTCTGATTCTCTTAGGTAAGATTATTCATCTGGGCTCTATTCTTCATAGAGGGGAAGAAGGGTTCCTTTTCCCCTTGTGAATTTTTAGGTTGCATAAAAGGCTGGAGTAGCATCTCCCCAGAGAATGCTAACAGCACATCGGAGCTCATTGTCAGCCCTGGCCTCTGTCAGTCTCAGCTGAGCCTCTCTGGTCCCCTCTATTCTTGCAGCTCTGCAGCAGGCTGTTGTTCTAGGCTGAGGCATCTCCAAACTGTGGCAAGCCAGTCTGTATCCTTAGCACCATGATCTGACACTGTTCTGGTGTGTATAACCCAGCTGTTTGTTTTTTTTTCCTCTGAGGATCTGCTGGCAGCTGCCTGAAAGTGAAAAAGCCAATCTACAGCCCTTTAGCAGTTTGATAAGAGAAACCTTTCCTAGCTACCAGCTGCTCTGATTCTGGCTCAGGGAATCCTGTACGAGGCAGCTCATTGCAACTGCCTTTCTTGAAGACTTGTCATCATGCTCATTGCCTGCTGGGGTCACTGCCTTGACTCTCTTTGCCTTGAGAAGCAGCCCTTTGGATTTCCCAGCATTGATTTTCTTTGCCTTTAGGCAAGCACAGCACCTTTATCTGCCTCCTGCCAGACTTTACTACTTGCCCACCTGTTTGTCCTTGGAGACACTTACAGCCGTGCACTTTGCTCCTGCTGGGACGTTTTTGTCCCTTTAAACCCAACACCTCCCTGTTACAGCCAGTAATATTGCAAATGAATTGGCTGTCCTTAAAGGGGCAGGACCTTCTGTTGGGTAATGATGGGATTGCCTGTAGATAAGTTTCTCTAATTTTGTGTTTGTCTCTCTTTTCTTCCAACAGAGAACTCTTTGATCACTCAGTCAAGGTTCATGCTCCTGGAATCAATATTGATTTTTTTTATCCTACTTGCAGTTTTGTCCTACCTGAAGTTCTACAATTTGCAAAGGCACAGGTAAAGCTGGGTTGTCTTTTGGATATTCTTGCAGTGACTCTTTTTTTGTCACAGACTGTGGGGGTTTTTTTCTGTAAGCCACTTCACCATTCTGCAACTCACTTCATCTGCCTGTAAAATCCAATGCTTTGACCTCTCATATGACTGCCCCAGAAGTTTTCTCTTCTGAGAAGTGTTAAAGACTGTTTTAACTGGTAGCAAGGTTGTCTTTTTTATTTTACAATAAAAGTAAAATCCCTTGGGAGCATGCCTTTGCCCACCCAGATTTTTTACTGGAAGGTTTCCTTCTGTGCACAGAAACACTGATGATAACAGGTCACTGAACACTTCTTTGTTACTGTTTACAGGCACTGAATTTAGAGATCCCTGTCTCTTTTCTTGTGACTTCACATGTTCTCTGATCCTTGCAGAGGATAAAGTAATCTTTTGTATAGTAAAATTATCTTTAAACTTAGCCCAGTGAGTGAATGAATACATTTCTTTCTTCTGTAGTATCAGAAGCCAGGTTGCATGCAGTTTTGCTTTTCAGGATACAGAGAAGTACATTTAACAACACCCTGTAGGTCAGGGCTGAGAGTTGGTAGCGTGGGAGGTTCAGAATGAGATAACCTCTGAGTACAACAACTAATAGTGGAGTCCTGCAAGTTGTTTTCAAGTTAAATTATCTGAATTCAGGATCATAAGAAGGTGCACAGATCTCACCATAATATCTTTTCCTTTGTCCTTTTATTTAAGTTCCTTCTCTGGAAGCTGGTGGTTTTGGCTTCTGTTGACTGGAGTAGCTTGTTCTTGTGCAGTTGGGTAAGTGATGATGTCTTTCTTTGGTTTAGTAAGCTGACTTTCCTGCCTACCATCTGAGGTGTCAGTGGGGGTTCGGATTTTCAAGACTGATTTTTGATGCTGTTTTGCGCAGACATCTCCATGACTTTTTAATGAGTTAGATTGTTTCTGTAGAGAGGATGTCAGTTCACAGTGGGCAATACCAGCCGTGAGAGGATACTGTCCTGGGAAGAACAAAATGCATTTCTCAGAAAGGGTTTTATGTCTGCATTTCCCCCCTCTCTCCTAGTTGCCTAAGCTTCACTAAGTCCAAATTTAGGGACTCTGTGCTTTGTGATGTGCCACCTTATTATCAGGAAGGTTCTCTGTCACTGCAGTTATTTAATGTAATTGGCAAACAAATGGTATCTTCTGGTGCCAGAGCCTTGAAGCTTATTTATGTTGTACCACACTTGTCATTGGTCTAAGTCCTTGGACGGGTCACGTTCAAGAGAAAGTTTGAATGTTTATGTCTTGTATTAGGTAACTGTGTAGTTTTTAACCGTGTTCATTTTTTATGTGCTTTCTTCTCAGAGTGAAATATATGGGCCTGTTTACCTATATGCTGCTCTTGGCCATCGTAGGACTCCACTTCTGGCACATGATAGGAGATCAGAACTTATCAAATGTAGGTAGCACAATATGGAAAATACATTATGTGTAACTTTTCAATACAGGAGCCAGGCAGGAGCCTTGCAAGCTCACAGATCACAATGCTGTCTGTAGCTGGGTTTTGTACTAAAATTCCTTGTTGTAGTCTGCAAACCCTCACGTCACAGAACAGTTTCGCAGCTCAGTTGCTGGAGAAGGGATGCTGGAGAACACTTAAATTTAAGACAAGCATGTGTGTGTGCCCGGCTTTTCTGCTCTTTTCCATGTCTTGGTGATTTGTGGCTCAAAACCTATACTGTTTCACATACCTCCTGCTGGCTCCAGTTCAAACCCTCGGTGGAAGTTATCCAGCTGTCCACGGAGTTATAGCTGCATGAGGGTGGTTGGAGAAACTTAAAAAAGACAAACTAAACAAGCCAAGTGTACTGGTATTTTTAATATTTTTAGTATCTGGAACATGAAACCAGTGAGTTCTCTGTGTTCTTTTAGGTTTCCTTGATGTGCCATTTTCTAGCTAGGGGCCTGGCCCTCATCATCATCCCAGTGGCCATGTACCTGTCCTTCTTCTATGTTCACTTGACTTTGCTGTATCGCTCTGGGCCTCATGACCAGATTATGACAAGTGCTTTCCAAGCCAGCTTAGAGGTAAATGAAATGTGGTCATGAAACTGATTTATTAGGGAAGAAGAGGGGAAAATCTGTCTTGTGTTCACCATTAGAAAAAAGGTGTGCAATCTTGTTCCCTTGATCCTGCATATTTGTTCCTTTTATGTCATTTAACTATTTTGCTGCTGTAGTACTGCTTTATGATGAAGCAATAATGACTGAAATCCTAATAATGGATGAAAAGCTTTTCCCAGTGAACAATATATTCACTTTCCAGCTGAAGATTTGTCCCTTCCTACAGGAAGCTCCACAGAAGTAGATTCAATACTGAACTCTTAAGTGATGACGTTGTAGACTACAGGATGACAGTATGATTTTCTGTAGAAGAGTTTTTATAGTCTGTCTTTTAGAACAGCATGGCTTTAGGGATATTCCCAAATACCCTGTGGTCTTCCAGGCTTTGGTGTATTTACTGTCTGCTCAGTATGGTGCTGCAAGACTTGATTTTTGTAGATATAACCAAATGAGAAGGCATTGTGCTAAGATACTGCTGTCTTAATGTGACGGGTGACTCTTAACAGACTTTAAACAGCCTCTGGGTTGTTTCTTCTTCTTTCCACTTATTCTGTCATTATACTTCTCAGGGTGGGCTGGCTCGAATCACTCAGGGTCAGCCCTTAGAGGTGGCCTATGGCTCTCAGATTACTCTGCGGAACGTGTTGGGCAAGCCCATGCAGTGTTGGCTCCATTCTCACACGAATACTTACCCCATCAGGTGAGGAATCTGGTTGGGTCTATATTGTTAGGGTGGAAGGATGCTCTGTTTTTTTGCCTACCAGTCCAAATATCTCAGTTGAGGCCCTGGCAGTCTCTTCATTAATCCTTCAGAACACGCTGCAGATGCAGAGATTCTCTGTGCTCTTTAGGAATGGAGCCAGTGATCTGGTGCTGCTTTGTATTGCTGTGACTGTTGAGCACAGAAGTGTGCTGTTATGTACCTGTGTGTTTTATTTTAACCTTCTGTGCAGGTATGAGAATGGCCGAGGTAGTTCCCATCAACAGCAGGTGACCTGCTATCCCTTCAAGGATGTGAACAACTGGTGGATTGTCAAAGATCCTGGCATGTGAGTATACAAGAGATGTAAATAAATGCCAGGCTGCTGTAAGCATAGCTTCTGTAGGCTTCCAAAACCTAACCAGGGCATAGCTTGGATTGGACATAACTGTGCTCTGCTTGTGGGCGTAGAGGCTGTGTGTGATCCTGAGCAAGTTATTTCAGCTGCAGAGTTGGTAAGGGTGGCTCTTTGCACAGCCCTCCTCAATACGGTAAAAGCATTATTAAGGACTCTGAAATTCTGTCTGAGCTGCTCCTGCTAAGACGTGGGCTATGCTGTGCAACTTTAAAGACTCAGGAGACCGGTGGGAACTCTTCAGGTGCTTTGCATGAAAAGGAAGTTCTGCTTTTTGAAGTGTGTGAGCCATGGCATTAGAATGCCTTGATGAGTTTTATCAAACTTCAGTGAGTCTCAGAAGAGAGTAGAAATCACTTCTGCAGAATGGGTGTTTCTTTGTATTTAAAGTGTGGGATGAGCTGTAGAGTCTGCCACACTGGGAGGGATTCCAGGTGGGTGCCTCTGCTTGTGAGGCCTGGTTCACGCTGAAGTGTTTTGCCATTGTAACTGTCAGTGGAGAGCAAGATTCCTCATTCTTGTAGTTTTGCCAGTAAAAGCCCTTGTGTGATATCATTTCATACTGATCAAAAAGTTGCTTTTGTAGGTTTCTTATGTTGCTCTGGGAACGGTATAAAGAGTTGTACCTGAAGGACTGTGTGCCATTGTAAGTCATACCTGTGTTGGGGAAGTTTGTCCCTAGTGCAAACCTTCAAGCAGGGACTCTACTAGAACCACAGAAACCCAGTATCTTCTTAAAATTTTTTAAACTTTAGAGTCCTATGAGCCTTGGAGGATGTGAGTTCCTTCGATAGAACAGTGAAGTACAGGGAGCAGTTAGGTGAGCTGCAGCATTCCCCCTCGCCGAAGCATGCCTTAGCCCTGTCCGGAAGCAAGATGGGAGTTTGGTATTCATGGTGGAGATAGCCAACCATGGATCTCTCTTATAATCCTGCCAAAAGTGACATCAGTTGTAGTACGAGCACCTGCCAGACCTCACTGAAGCACTTACTCATCTCACAGAAGCCACCAAACAGCTGTGGTGGGACTAATCTGAACTTGCTCCTGACTGACCTGGATTCAGACCACTGACCTAATGGCTGGGATGTCGGTATCCCATTACTGATCCTCTGAGTCATTCTGCCCTTAACTCACCTTTGCCTTGATGAACTTTGTTTCCATTCTGGTACTGTCTATAGATTGCTTTAATTTCTCATCTTACTGCAGTTGGGTCTGTCCCATGCCTGCAGCTTCTTGACCTAACAGTTTGGTCATGACAAGGTTGCATTATGTAGAAAGAAGAATGTAACCACTTCCTCTTGGGTGTCATTCCTCCAGGCAGCAGCTGGTGGTGAGTAACCCACCCCGTCCCGTCAGGCACGGACACATCGTGCAGCTGGTCCATGGCATCACGACTCGGTACCTCAACACGTAAGTCCTTTCCTCATCCTCTGCTCTGCCGAGCCTGCTGGCTCGTTCTGCTTTGTCGTCTCTCAAAATAATTATTCAGGGGTTGAAGCACAGTGATCCTTGCATTCAGATATGTTATAAACTGCCTGTTATTCATGGATTCTTAAAATGTTGGGCTAGGAGGGTCCTCCCTTGGTTACTTGTATCAGCCACCCCCGTGGCCCAGGGAAAGGATGCTGTATGCTTGTTTTTTGACTTGGCAGTGGGATTTGATACTAATCACAAACTGTTCAGTGGCAGCGAGCTGTTTCTAGTCCTCTCTACTACTAGCCTTTAGAGGGGCTAGTGGTGGTTTCACTGATGGTCACAGTTCAGGATAGTTCTGTGGATTTGTAAATACATAGTCCCCTTGGTGAGTCTTCCTCCGTGCCCCTTCACTGCCTCTGCTCCCAGCAGGTGCAGATATTTAGTGTTTTGTGCAACAACCCAAAGTCAACTCCACTGACTTTGATGGCATGCTCCTGCATGGAGGATGTGGTCTGAAAGTTAGGAAGCCGTGGTGGAGGATCCGGTGTGCTGTGGCTGACTGCCACGGATTCTTGCCTGTTTTGCAAAGACTGCAGTATGAAATTGCCTCCTGACTGCTTCCCAGAGGGCATCTGCATGTACTTGAATATCACTCAGATTAGGAAGGGGGTTGTTGTGAGCTTCGGTTTTTGCTGTGTCCCTTCAAAACTTAATTTGTTCATTATTGGAAACCCCAGTGAACAACATCTCTGTTTGTTACAATCGGTGCTTGTTCTCCAGCCTGGCGTAGCAGGCATCTGCACTGGCTTCCTCTGAGCCTGTTCCTGGCAGCTCTTGGTAGTGGGGAGTGTTCTCTTTCAGAGAAAACAGTGCAATCTGTATAAATGAGTGACTTTTTGCTTTATTACTGAATCTGGTCTAAGTCAATTCAGTACTTTTATGAGTTTGCTTTTTATATGAATTTGGGAAATGGTGTTGGAGGATCTTACTTTACTTGTCTTATAGGCATGATGTTGCTGCCCCTCTTAGCCCCCACTCCCAAGAAGTTTCCTGCTATATTGATTATAACATATCCATGCCAGCGCAGAACCTCTGGAGAGTGGTGAGTGGTCAAAGGGAAGGGAGGAGCTCATCACGTTCCAGCAGAAACAGCTGAGACAACACGATGATCAAAAGACATCTTTCTGTTGTAGGAAATTGTAAATCGGGAATCTGACACAGATGTGTGGAAGACTATTATGTCAGAAGTGAGGTTTGTTCACGTGAACACCTCTGCTGTGCTAAAGGCAAGTGGATTTATGTGTATTTGCCTGTAGCTTTTGCTCCATGCAGTTCTTCTAATCACATAAACTACTAATCTCTCTGCACCAAAATGCCTAAACCACTAAAATAAATAACCAAATAAGTAAATAAAAGGAAACAGTAAACTTGCCTGATGTGATAAAAGAGCAGCATGTGTTTCAGGTGGTCATACTCATACTTCATTCCTTTTCAACCTGCAGAGCTGTCCTGCTTATCAGGAGGTTGTGACACTGTGCACAACTGGGGCTCAGAAATCGATGCTGTCTGTGTGAGGTATGTGACAGCAGCTGGAATAGTCAAGGATCTCTTCACAGAGTTTGACAGAATCACTGACTTCATGGCTGTAGCATTTGTTGAGACAGTTGCATGATGACTCTTCACATACTCTCTGGCAGTCCCTTGCTGACATCCGCTGCTCAGGCAGGGCCTTGGAACCTCCATCCTGAAGTTCAGATTGGCAGGACTGTAAGTTTACGGTCATCTTTCACTTTCAGCTCAGTGGAGCGTCTTTACCCGAGTGGGGATACCGGCAGCTGGAGGTGGTTGGAGAGAAGCTGTCCAAAGGCTACCACCAGAGCATGGTGTGGAATGTGGAAGAGCACAGATATGGGAAAAGTACGTCTCAGCCATGTTGAAGCAGATTTCTGTGACTGGGGGACACTTGATGTTGATGGGAAGGTGGTATCATGTGTATTGTGTTCAGCAGGCTCTGGCTCTAACACGATCTGTCAGAGTCCTTATGAATCCCTGTAGAGTGCTCTTGCAGCTGGGCTGTGTATTGGAGAAGGGCCCCCAGGAGTGTGAGGAGCCAGGGGTCTATCGTATGTGCCCTCTCTCCCCTTTCTAGCTTTCTGCCTGTTGGGTGGTTATTTCTGAGCTATGCTGCTTTCTTCCAGGCCAAGAGCAAAAAGAGAGGGAAGTGGAACTCCACTCTCCCACGCAGATGGACATAAGTAAAAACCTCAGCTTCATGGCAAAGTTCACGGAATTGCAGGTGAGTGTCTTGTCAGTCGTCCCTTCTGCTGCAGAGCAGGAACCTGAGCACTGCTGCACACTCTGAGCCCGAGGGTTCATTGGTTATTCCTTGCCCATAGAGTAGTTTGGCTGCCTCACTGAAAAAAGATATTTCTCAATGCCCTTAGAAGGACATTAGAGACCGACGCTAATCAGTAACAAATACCCAAGTGATTGTGTAAAAAAAGAAGGGGGAGGAAGATTGGTTGGGCACCCAGAAGCTGAAACTGAACTGTAATGTGTTCTATGTGCAGTCAGTAGTGTTGATGCCTCTTACTGACACTGTAGGAATTCACAAAGGAAAGTGCATTATATAAGAACAAAATAAAACTGTTGTGTTCATCAGTATCCTGTATGAGATATGCAGAATCTTTCTCCACTCCCAGGTTCAGAACGTAACGTCTTACATCTGGAGCCGTTCCCCCATGCCTGCTATCCCACTCATTGTTCCAGTGCTGAAAGCCTTCTGTTTACTTTTTTTGTAGTGGAAAATACTCACATTAAAAAATGAAGACACAGAACATAAGTACAGCTCCTCTGCTCTTGACTGGATCACACTGGACACAAATATTGCCTACTGGCTCCACCCGACCTCTGGTGTAAGTACAAGAGGTAGAAGTAGACATGAACCTGGTGAAAAAGCAGAGCAGTTCAGATGTGAGCTCTGGGAGAGCAGGGCTGCAGTTCCAGCCAAGGAGCTGCTCCGGGAAGGACTCTTCCTGTATTAAGGATATATTTTCCCTGGGGTTTTTTTTTGGCATGCGATACATCTTTGACAGTAGTTGCTTTTAATTAAATCATGTTGTCTTGCACTTTTTTTCTTTTATAAGGGGAACTGCAGTTTAATAGTTTCCATTATTGATTCCATTTAGAAGATGAGTTCATCTCCAATAGCATCTTTTAAATGCCTTACATTATAAAAGGGTATTAAAGCAGCAAAGTTTATCGAAGAGCTTTGTTCCAGGAAAGATCAGGTTACTAGCCAGGCACGTTCTAACATTTAGTTTAGCAAGTATGTGTAGGTAAAATTTAAACTAAAGAACTGCAGCGTTTTCCTGCTTATGGCTTAGAGCATTTCTATCCTTCAGGCCCAGATCCACCTCCTTGGGAATGTTGTCACCTGGGCTTCAGCTAACGTTGCTGCTCTTGTCTACATGTGTCTGTCCCTGTGGTACTTGATACGACGAAGGAGAAAGATTTACGACGTGCCTGAAGGTCTGATTCCACTGTGTATGTGTGTGTCGAGGTTGGGGGCGTTGTAGCTTTGTCTGCTGCACTTTAATGGCCCTAAAGCCACATTTTTGCAACTATGTGCTTGGCTATGCAAGCACTTTTTCCTGTCTCCAATCCTGGAATTTTTATTAGGGACAAACATCTAGAGTAGCCCAGGAAGAGACTGATTATGGTTATTGCAATATGACCGTCATTTCAGGAGACAATATAGTAGCCAGCATATTTATTTGAGTCACTTCCTAGATGCAAGCAGCATCCAGGCCTCAGATTTAGATTCTACTGAGCCCTTTTGTGATGATTTAAAAGATACTGGCTGTGTGGGGAGGGGTTTGGTGTAGATGTGATCATTCTGACTGAGGTACCATCTATCTCCTCTATGTGGCAGGGCAGTTTTGTGCTGCCCTTTCTGGACGTGCATTTTGTTGTCATGTTGGCCATAATCTGTCTTGATGGGTACTTCATCAAAGTGTGACAAAATTGAACCATTTCCCTCAGTTGAGCGTGGTTGAGTTACAGGTTTTATTAGAGAGTGGTGAAAAAAACCCAAACAAACCATGACAGTAGTCAACCTTTAGAGATTTTAAGTTTCCAGGGTCTGTGCTTCGAGCTATCTCCCGTCTCCTGCAGATGCGTGGCAGCTCTGGGTATCAGCTGGGGGGATCTGTGTTGGAGGCTGGGCTGTGAATTACCTGCCCTTCTTCCTGATGGAGAAAACACTTTTCCTGTACCACTACCTGCCTGCCCTCACATTCCAGATTCTCCTGATTCCCATCGTATTACAGCACCTCAACGACCACCTCTGCAGGTATTGGGTTTTAACACAGATAGACAAGAGAAGTGACACAGTTCTTTTCTCCAGGGTTGTCACCCTGGCAAGCTGCTGCAGGGAAAGCAGTGGTTGCTCCAGCAGTGGCCATACTTTGTCATTTGCCTTTAGAGAAGACAGGCCATATTTAGGTCTTCCTTTTGGATGAAGTGTTTGGTCAACCTTGGCGTAACTTGACTGCTCTTCCCCTCTCTCATCCCAGATCTCTGCTTCTCAAGAGCATGTTCGGGGCACTGATCGTAGCCTGGTTCTCTTCCGTTTACTTTGTCTATTGCACGTTCAGCCCTGTGACCTATGGCGAGCCCTCGCTGTCTGTTACTGAACTCAAGGACTTGCGCTGGAAGGACAGCTGGAACATCCTTATCCGAAAACAGTAACAGTCACAGTCTTGTTACAGGCAAATGGGAACACCTTTTATGTAAAGCCAAGAATTTATTGTTAGTATAATTGAAATCTTAACAGTCTGATCAAATAATTGATAGTAGTCCAGATCTAATTATTACAGGAAAAGAAAATAAAAGAATATTGTTACAGAAAAGGTCTCAACAGTCATATAGCTGTTATGAGCACAATTCCCAGTGTCTACCCCTGTTACATTCACCCTTCCACTGCCCCTCGGGGTCTGAAGGTTGGTGACTTCAGTCAGCAGCATCCCAAGTCCTCTGCTGGGAGAAGCCTGCTGCGAGGGTTTCTTCCTCCTCTTTCCTGGGAGTATGATGTTGATGGTTTCCTCCTTGTTGAACTTGGAGCTATTTTATATGTTTCCTAGCACCTTGGTCTGCAATGCCACCTTACAAGTTACTAGAAATGGATACTCTTCAACATCTTGGATACTTTTCTCTCTTTTCTTTGTTACTCTTAAAAACTGGGGTTTCCCAGCTCTAAAGCTTACACATCCTCAACTATCAGTAATTGGCCCTGAAGTCTTCAGCATCGTCCCATGACTGTATGCCTCAACAACGCATTGTATGCCCTCACTTCCAGTGCTCAGCTATCATCCCTATTTCATCACATCAGAGCATTAAGCTAAGTTTATAAATTGTTCATTCTGCATAGAATAATGACTTGTTACTTATTATCTGTGTATAATGATTTGGCGTAACTATAACTTTTATGAAGCTAAGCAAAAATAAAACAAGTGGACATGAAAAAAAAATAGCTGTTACAGCTGAACAAGCTAAAACAAAACTTCAGGCAGGCCAAGAAGTTAGCCAAAGCCAGAAGAGTCCTTTGGCCTCGCGGTGTTCTGTGAAGCCTGTGGCCTGTTACCAGCAATGGCAGCGTTGTGTTTACTGGGCTGCAGGGTTACAGCTCAGACCTCACAGGAGGAGGAACTCTGACCAAGGTAGAACTGATCATGCTGACAAGGAAACCCACTCTAACTTCTACACATGGGTTCAGGGTCAGAACATTGCGGGTAACTCAGCCCAGGCCCTGGCCTGCTCCAACAGAGGAATTCACAGGGTGGAAGAAGGTGTAAGGGAAGGACTAGGATCACTCAGTGGGGAATCTGGAATAGCTCTAGAAGTGTTCCACAAGGGTTACAGTACCTATTGGTTTTTTTCATGTGGCTGCAGCAGCAGGATCTTGCAATACAGCTCAAAGCTGACCAAGAACAACAGTCCTAGGCAAACCAGAGCGCTTTTTACTGGAGTTCCTTACTGCTCTAACAAACACTATTCAAGGCTGCTTTGAGCTCCACCCACCCCCAGAGGAAGGCATGATCAAACACTACAGTTATTCAAAGTAGGTTTTAGTGACTATTTTGCTCCTACTTAAATCAGCCCCGATAGCTAATGCTTCAGTGCAGTAGCTCATACTCTAAGTCCGTCACCCTGAGCTAACCAGCACCCAGCAACAGTTAGGAAACCAACTGCTTTCTCCTCAGCATTACAGCGATGGACCACCAATAGATAACAGACCTTTACCCATTTCCAGTGTTGAAGAGGCTACTACAGGGATGACAGCAGACTGCATTTTTAAAAGTTTTTTTCCCCTCTAAAGCTTCAGCTGTTACAGAACTAAACCTAACAATTCTGAGTTAAGGGGAGAAACAACTGTTGAGTATAAGCGCAGCTCCAGAATTGTTCCCTTCTGTACCTCTGTGCTGCTGTAGTGCAAGTAGCACAAATACCTTTTACATAAAATGGTCATTTCTGCTCAGTTTGTTCATTTGTTTATTAGCCAAAGTAACACACCCACAACCAACACAGCCAGACCCTGGTTTTAGAAAACTAGCAAATATTAAAAAGTTCCTGTTAATCATATTTCCACCCATGTCCGTTCTTAAAATTACACCACAGGTCCAGACTCAAGACGGATACCACAAGGACATTTTTCAAAGGCCCAACCAGCACTTCATTTCAGAATTTTTTTCCAGAAACTTCACACTGCTGCAGTATCACTTATCTGGGGTAAGCAACAGAAACTGGGATGTCACTGTTTATACTTCTAGCCTCTTATCTGCTCTTTTCAGAAAACCAGACATTGAGATTAAACTGCCTGAGTGCAATGGCGAGCGCTCTGACCCTGTCTGAGGGTGGAAGCATGTCCAGAGCACGGCTTGTGCCATCAGAAGGAGGGTCTGGCAGTTCACAGCTTTCCCCCTTGCTGATCTTACCACCCAGCTCTGGCAGTGGACGGATTCTGCCCAGCAGAATCTGCAACCAGCAGTACAGAAATGCCCTAAGAGACACTAATACTGAAAGGTTCCTTGAGCAACTCAATCCAGTTGGAGCTCACACATTCAGTAACTGTGGTAAAGGAGACTATTTGGATACAAAAAAAATAATCGTACAGCATAGCAAAGTTCGGGACCTTAGAAAGGAATAAATTAGGAACCTGAATCCCACTTGTTGGGCCTGTCCCCACCAAGGAACTGCAAGTTCCCATTTGTCCCAGATAGTCTCTGTTTCATCTCTAGCTCAGGGGAGAGATTCCTCCACAGGTCAATCCTTCTGCCCTCACCTACCACTACAGGTAAAAAGGGGGCTGGCCAGCACTGCCAGAGCTCAAAGTGCCAGTGAGGTGGGGAAGAGCAAGGACTGCACTTGCTTGTTAAAATTAACAGGGTGTGAGCTAGTCTTGGATAAACAGATTATTTTTTCTTTGAAAGAAACAGACAGATAATTTTCCTGCTAAGGAAGATCATCATCAGGGAAATGGGGTATCTTGCTAATCACCTGGTAGTGCTTAATTTTCAAGAGAGATTTCAGCATTAGATCTCATTTTGAAAATTAAAAAAAAAAAGCAAGTAGCACTGCCTTTAACCAGTTCATCAAGTAACATCATAACTCCAGACATCGCAGGGAGAGAAGGGAGGGGTTCTGGAGGGGAGAGGGGCAGTAGGCCAACTCCTTCCTCTGCCCTCTGCGGGAAGTTTCACACCAGCATCCCCTCCGCTGCTAGGATGATTTAAAGGGCACTTCACCAACCATTCTGTCGAAGTCCTTTCCCAAAGTTGTTTCAGTGTCGGTCTGGACCAGAGGCAGATCCTTCAGACAGGCAGGTTAGTGCGGGCGGCTGCTGGACTCGAGGTGGGAGCGTTTGCCGGCCGCTAGCACGCTGCTGCTCTCCGTCTGCTCGGGGAACGGGCGCTTGTAGGTCCGACCGTGGCCGTTCACTGCCCCTCGCTGCCACTTGCAGATGTCTCCGTTTAGGATGTCCTGAATGTGCTGCACTATGAGGTTGATAGCAACTGCAGAGAGGAACGGGAAATGGAGGACACGGAGGCTTTCTTGGCCCAGCTATCTAGAAAATGTGGAGCATCCAGCCCTGTTCAACTCCACTTTTAACAACAAGCCCTTAAATGAAGCTCTGCCTGCCCTCTGCAGTGAGGTCAGCCCTCAGCAGAAACCAGCAACTGCAGCACCAGCTTTAACACTGGTGTCCTGCTCTGCCTCTCCCATCCCACGTCACTTTTCCAGCCCTCCACAGGCTCAGGGTCATGTGGGTCAGGCTCTGAGCAGCTCCCTCCAGCAAAACACCTTTCCTTAGAGACAAGTGAACAAGGCTGTGGTGTGCCACCTGCTCCCTGCCCAGCCCCAAAGGTGCTCTCCCCAAGAGAAATCAGACCGAGAACCCCACTCCCTTTTACCCATGTTGTCAACTCCTCGGGGGATGATCACATCTGCATACTTCTTTGTCTGCAAAACAGCAACAGTGGTGGAGACTGTTAATGGGAGAAGCCAGCTTTGTTCTAGGAAGAAGCTACCAAGCATCAGAAAGCTGGGGGCAAAGATGAAGGGGTTTCTGTGCTCTGGGGCTCCAAGTTAAAGCTCTCGGTCCTGGCAACACCGAAATGAATGGAGGAGTCATGCTGGCTAACGAGCACTGGATTTGAGGTCAGGGATTGTTCTCACTGTCCCTTTGCAGGCAGTCACCAGGTAGAGGCAGTAGGTTAAGCGCGGAGTACTCGGTTTTACACTTCTGAAGCATACACAAATGGGTCACCCGCTTGGAGGCCAAGGTCTGTTTGCTGAGAGCTGGCTCTAATCAGCATTTCACAAGCCATTGCTACATCTCTGCCTAGAGCCAAGGTACCCAGCGTGCGTGTGAAACTCCTTCCTGTCTCTGATGACATGTTATTGATTTTTACCATCACAGAGCCCCTGCTTTTTTCTCCCCCTCTACTTATAAAAAGGCTGGCAAATTCAGCATTTCTAATGTGTACTTTTACAATCCCAGAATTGCTTTGATCTAGAGCAAGAGGTGCCTGAGCGAGCCTTTGCCATCTTATTTAATCCACACACAGGATTTTGTTCTCAAAGGGGTTTTTGCAAATTAATTTGATGACGTGAGCACCTAAATTGGCCCTGCATTACATGGCATAGCAAGCAGACGCTATAACGGTCTGCCCCAGGTTTTCACCAGTGTTCCCTGCTAAGAGAGGGTCTGTTGGAAACCAAAGCTCTTCTCTCTTCCTGCAAGACTTAAAAATAAATGCAGAGTGGCAGTGTTTCAAAGGCACCCATGCTAAAGTAGCCGTGGCAGCGAGCAGTGAGAAAACATGTGCAGCCTCTAGGGATTGCCACGGTGCTTTGCAACACAGGGGACCAACCACTTTAGTTCCTTAAACAAGAAGCTCCTAATGGTTTAAGAGATAGGGTGTGGGATCATGAAATACAAATATCAAAAGCCACCACTGCTGCATCCGCAGTGCAGGTAACCCCCCAGGCAACCCTGCTCCTTCTCTCCCCCCACGAGCAAAACCACAAATGAAATTACTGAAACATTTATACCGGTAAGCAGAATTCCTCAAAGGCAGGTTTGACGAAGGTGGTGTACTGGGTGAGGATTTGCTCTAGGTCCCTCCCACGTTTCATATCGCGCAGAACTGGGATGGGAAGATAAAACCCACAAGATTTACCAGGCAGCCGAGGACAGAAAAGGAACGCGGGCAGGCTGACGCTGAGCGTTACCTCTGCGGGACAGCCGGACGTCAGAATCAGTGTCCACAAAGAGCCGGAGATGGAACATGTCCCGAATGTCTTGGTTGTAGAAAACCAGGATCCCCTCAAAGAGAACAACGTCAGCAGGATAGACCACAGTCGTCTCTGCCAGCCTGCCAGGGAAAAACACCCGGAGCACGTTGTGAAATGGGTCTCACACCACAGCCAAGCAGTGTGTCCCCAGGCCCAGCTGGGGACATCCACATCCTCACACGCCCCACACACAAACCCAAAACCTACCTAGAATGTGTCACAAAGTCATAGGTTGGTACCTCAACTGTTTTCCCCTCAACAATATTTTTCAGGGTTGTATGCATCAAATCGTTATCAAAAGCATCTGCAAGAGGAAGGTTTAAAGGGGAAGAATTTCAGATGCTGCTACATCAGATGTTCTGCTCTGATTTTCTAGACCCGAAGGAAAACCACTCTGTCCAGTGTTACACCAGGGAAAAAGGAATTTACAGGATATCCCTTCTTATCAGCAGCAATCCAACGCTCCCTGCCCAAGCCAGAGCTGCTGCACTTGGTTACAGAGATAAGGAAGAGGGAATTTGCTGCTTATAAGCAACTACAACACAATGAAATTAGGAACCCAAATGCGAAGCGGGTAATTGTGTAATTTTACAAAACCACTTGCTAATTGTATAATTTTGCACAACTCTTGGTCTGTTCCCCAAGAGTAATTTAGAAAAACCTCAGACATCTTTCACGCTTTTCAAGAGCGTTACCCACGCTGGGTAACCCACAGCAGGCTCCAGCCCTCAGCCTCGGGGGGATCGCTGTCCCGTTGGCAGCCCAGGGCGCTGCCCCGCCGCGTTCTGTTTACACGGACAAGCAGTACCAGGTTTGGGGAGCGGGGCCGCTTCTCTCTGCGCCTCCCCCAGCCGGGCGTGAGGCAGAGCCCCGCGCAAGGCGGGATGCTCCGACTCTCCAGCATCGCAGCTTTCACGATCGCGACTGCGGACACGTGGAAGCCAAACGGCTGTTCTGGGTGGGGGAATGAGCACTTCTGTCACCCGGCACTTGGCGCTTTCCACAAGCCCCCGCCGGGAGCCCCAGCCGCTGCCTCAAACCGCGTCAAAGGACCGGAAAAAGGCCGCGGGGCTCCAGCCTCACCCGGGTGGTCGAAGTTGTACTGGCCCTTGAGCGCCTTGGCCTTCTGCTCGGCCGTCAGCACCTTGTAGAAGCTGTCCTGGCTGAGGATCAGCACCTTCCGCTGCCGCCGCTCCACCTCGTTCTGCCCCAGCAGCTCCATGATCTTCTCGCACACTGTGGACTGAGCGGGGG
>NW_020799122.1:5201036-5289584 GCF_003259725.1 Athene cunicularia | reverse complement strand
GCCCCCCCCCCCACGGCCTCCCCCCAGGCAGAGCGGGGCGAGGGGCTGCGGCTTTAGTGCTACCACCACACACACCACTCCTAGAGACAGCCCAGGCCACGGCACAGCGGGCGAGGGAGGTGCTGGGAGCCGCCGGGGGAAGCCCTCACCAGCCACCGGGGGGAATTGCCTTTTCACAGTCTCATCATGTCAGGGTTTGTTTTAAAACCTTATTTACAAAGGAATACGCAAGCCTTGCTTCCTGCGTGGAAGGCTGGGGATGGCAAAGCCTCGGCCGGACACGACACATGGCTCCAATGCCCTTAGTGCCATCAAAATGAAGCGTTTTGGAAGGGTTCTGGCTCGGCTGCGCGTCTCTCTGCACTTCAGCATTTGGCCACTGCAGAAGTCCTGTGTCTAAACCTTCAGGGAAATAATGAAGCTGGGCACAATCCTGTGAATGGGGCAGCGCTGCTGCGGCTCCCTCCTGCCGCCCGTCAGGCGGAGTTGCCGGCTGAGACTTTGCAATCTGGAGAAGGAAGTGCTTGCAACTCTGATTCACCCAGAATAAACAGAGAGGCTTTAGCAAACACGGAGCTGCTATTGAGAAATAAGTTAAGGATGCTCTGCCAAACACCCTGTCTGTATTCCTTGCGAGCCGCTGCCCTAAAACCGCCGGGTTTGGTTAGACAGAACTCTGTAAAAACCTGTGACCACGCAACACGGTGCCGAGAAAGGCCTCGCACGGCTGCTAAACCCCACAGCGTGGGCTCAAACCACGATCCACACTGTAAACCATCGGATGAGGAGAGAGGAGGGATGCGAAATGGCCTGGCCAGGGCTGCAGTGGGGAGGACACCCCGGGGGGGGGACACAGAGAGGGGACAGAGGGGCTGAATAAGGCACACCGAACGGACTGGGGTTGTCGCTGCTGGGTGGGAAATGATCTCGCTCTTCCACACCTGCCCCTGCCATGGGGGGCTGGGGACAGGGACCTGCTGGGGCTCCTGCTGAAGCGCACAAAGCACAGCACCAAGGGTTGGCCAGGTGGGGACCCCCTGAAAAAAACATTTGGCAACAGTGAGAGGAGAGAGGAGCAGGGTGGAGGGGACGGGGCGGCTCGGCGGGGCACAGGGCTCCTTCCCAGATCCCATTTCCAACCCCAGAAACGGACCCGCTGGCTCCTTCGCCCGGCTCCTGCGCCCGCCCCGAGCCTCCTGTCTTTCAGCACTTGGAACGACACTGTCACTGGTTGTGAGTTTTATACATACGGTTTTGCACTTTTTTTTTTTTCCTAGAAACCCACTGGTATTCAGACATGCATCAAAAAAATCCCCAATGGATTCTAAATACTAATATTTACAGTCTTGTATACTACAGCATTTACTGTGCAAAAGCTAGTACCATCACTAAAAGATACGGGCTCACGGGGCACGTGAACCACAGTACCTCGGGTAGTCAATGTTTCCAGGGTTTGGAGGGATTACTGTTACTTAAATAACGAGATCTGAGAGGAGGAGGGGATACGATGACTGGAGATGGCGGGTCCCTGCCCACATTTTCAGTGCCTCTTCCATATCTACGACCGGTGCCTTCCTCTCCCGTGAAGAAGGCGCCAGAAATCTGGGGTAAACCGAAGACCCCTGTAAACACAAGCAGCTCTCTGAAAGCAGAGCTCCTCCGGCAGGCAGCCCAAGACTCTCCCACCCTCATCTCCCAGGGGTGAACACGTGTCGAGGCGGCACTGCAGGGGAGACTCAAACCCTTGGCTTCCACGGCTGCTGCCTGCTGAGCACCACTCCGGAGACAAGTCTGTGGGTGCTGAGCTCTTGCCGACCCTCCTTTGCGGATGAAAACAAAAGCCCGGGTATTCCCGGGTGCAATCGCCCAGCAAACCGGGAACACGTTTGGATGGGACCCTCTTTCCACAAAGCTCTCCCCGGGTTTAAAGCTGATTCATGGCACGGAGGGGTGGGAGGAGAAGGAGGGCGAGTGCAGCGAGCACCGGCTGATCTCTGCCCTTCGCGGCCGACGCGCGCGGTCGCCTCTCGCCCGCGGCGAGAGCCCGACATTCCCACCCCCAGGGATGGCTGCCAGCTGGGAGGGAGTGTCATCCAGTAACAGGTACAAACATTGAACTCCAGTCTCATAGCTGCCCTTGGTGCGTCTGCGGAGCAATTCTCCTCGCTCGCACGACCCCTCCTCCTAGGTTTTCTCTTCTCGGTCTGTTTTCCGCCTCGTTATGTTCCGAGGTTTGATTTTGAGGGACAGTTCCCACAAGGCCTCCTCGGCCAGGTGGTCGCTGAAATCGTTGAAGAATGACACTATGTCGTCGTTTCTTTTGATGTCGTAATGTCTGGAAAACCACAGAGTAGGGCGGCAGTTAAACAAGGGGCTACCTGGGGACCTCTCCCAACTTTGAGCCACCTCTGCCCTGCTCTAAGGGACATCCAGCATTACCTGAGCCCAATATTCCTGACTGGTGTGACTCCAAAAAAAGGGGGAAACCCATCGTGCTCATCACTGAATTGGGGAAAAAAAAAAAGGGCCCTATCACATTGAAATCAGCGGTTAGATCTGCTGCCTCTGCTGCAAGGCAGCATTGAAGAAAACCCCGCAGGTCCTAGAGAACACAGGAACCAGCAACAGCAAAACCTGGCGGGAAAACTGTTGTGGGAAAGAGAGTAGCGGCAAAACTTTACTGCACTGGATCTCAAAACTAATATAGGAAAAACGTCTTCACAACTCTTAGTCATGGCTAACCTAGAGAGGAGAGGAGACTGTGCCCAGAGCCCTGTCCTTCCCAGGTCCCCTTACACCTCCATCATGATGCTCTGACTTTAGACTCCCTTCCCCTTCCATGGGGGCTCCGTGCCCCAGCCACAACCCCCCCACCAGTCCCCACCGTGGTGCCTCAAAGCCAGCCCTGCCCTCCCCGGGGCTGCACTTACACTTGTTGGAAGCACCTCATGCTGTCCAGGATGTTAAACTGCTGCCAGCGCTTGGAGAAGTTCACTTTGCTGTCAATGTAATCAGGGTTTCCCAGATGAACAAAGGTCAGGTCCTGCAGAATCAGGCCTCTGAAAGAGAGAAAGGCGCAGCAGGCCGGGGAGTGGGCAAACAAGTGCAGAGGTTAGTCACACAGGGGCGGGACAGCCAGGCAAAAGGCAGCTCCAGGCAATCTAACGGCCTCCCACTGCCATCAGCACTGCAACTTTAAACTCGAGGGAAATGTGCCCCCGGCAGCAGATGTGAGGGGGTGCAGGTGCAGGGCACCCACCACGCGGAGCTGAGGGACCCCTGCGGCGAGGCATGCCGAGGGTGCTCTTCCACCCTCCGTGGAAAGACCAGGCTGGAAGAAGGTCGCAATGGGAAGTGCCTGCCAGGGGTTAAACCTTCCCTCCAGTTTTATGCAAGAGGGTTTCCCTCATGTTGAGGTTTCCCTAACAAGGGAGTCACTGCTCCCTTCCTCCCTCTGCCTCCCCTGCTCAGCCATGTCTGCATAGCCCTGACATGGGCCCCTGACAGAGGAGATGCCATGTACGTACGCAACCTCTTCCTACAGAGCTCTTCCCATGGAAGAGAGCAAGAACAGGAGAAGTTTACTGGTGTAAACCCAGAGCAAATCTGGTCTCAGATCAGAGGGCTCTTATGGAGAAGGGTAATGGCTTCAACCTTTCATCTAGAAGCAGGGTGACAAGCAGACTCCTCGTTTACCAGCTCTCGCTGTCAGCAGAACCAGAGCTGCAGCAGAGGAGCAAGCAGCAGCTTGAAGCTGTGAGATCCACTGCACCTCATGGAAAAACCTGTTCTTCTGCACACAGTCCCCAAAGAAAAATAGTCAACTAAAGAAAAAGCATCATCTAAAGATCCAGACACTTGATCTTTCCTTTGCCATAGTCAATTCACAAAAGCTTTCTTTACAACTGCCACCCTCCCTCCTAAGCTACAGGAGAGGACTCAGGGGTTGGTGTGGCACATCACCCTCTTGTTCTAGATGTGGGGCAAAAGGCAAGTGCTGAGCTGAGCAGAACCTGCTGAGAAATCCTTGAAAGAACCATCTGCACGTGCTGAAGTAACGGCAGAGGAAAGAAGCTACCAACTCACAGGTAAGGTATGCAGGGAGGCTCCACATCAGCCAGAGCTGCTCGGTAGGCGCGGAAGGAGGAGGAGCTGTCAATCAGCGTACAGTACTCAGCCAGGCCCTGGCAGAACACAAAGCCCACGCTGACACCGCTGCTGAACCCCCCTTTTCTTTGTAACCTCCCCCCCGACAGCCACGCAGGCCAGGCAGTTAACGCCACCCTGCAGACCCTTCCAACTGATCTGCGCAGCCTGACCCCGAGTGCGTATACTCACAGCCTCACTGCCTCCAGCCTCACCTTCAATCTGCAGGGAGGAGGAGGAGGAGGAGGAGGAGGCGGCTGTTCTCACCTGTGCAGCCCTGGCACTCCCACAGCTGTCAGAATGCCCAGCAATGCTGCAGGCTTCCAGGGCCCAGTGGCATTAGAGCCCCTGGGGAGCAGTTATCCACCACCCCTCCACCTGGGACCTTGCGGAGCTGTTAACCCCCCCCAGCAGTTTCACTCTGTAACCAGAGTTATCTTCCTCCCCTGAAGATGAGAGCCCTCACTGCTGCTCACCTCCGAGGTTTGCTTCTGCCACTCCAGCCTTCGGATGGGTGCAGAGTCCAGTGCAGAAAGAATGGCCAAATAGGAATTAAAATTATTCAGCTTTCGTAAGTGCTGTGAAGAGGGAGAATATTCATTACTCTAGAGATCTGAAAAGCCTTCTAGCATCAAACAGCTCTGCCAACCAGAAGGTCCCACTCCCCCGCTCCTTTAAGGAGCAGCGTGTGTAATTCACAGCAAGAACCAAGCTGGTACCTTCATAATCTTTATAAATTTAAGGAGCAGCCTCTCTCGGTCTTGAGCCTTCTCTTGTAGCATAATTATTGAACGGACCCTGGAAGAACAGACAGAAAAAACCAGCAGATCTCAGATTTCTTCTTGTTTCATTTAAAAACCCAGTAAGGATGGGCCAACAATACTGGAAAGTTCATTTTATCTCCATCTTAAATGGAGCACTCTAATTCATAACAAAGACAGAATAACTTCAAGGATGACCACTATCACCCTTCACAGAGTGCATTTATTTGCAAGGGGAATGTCTGTTTGAAGGGCACAATGGTACTAACAAGAACTCCTGCGGGTGGAGGGCGCTGTAACAACCCTCCTGATTTTCTTTCTTGTGTGCTCTGGGGTCTTTGATGAGTGCCCTGCATGCACTTCCTGGCCAAAAATACATGTTATCCCACTTGTAACAAGGGAACCCAACCCTGCAAGGAAACTTTTGACTATGTGTAGGGCACTGGAGGTTAAGCACGGTTCAGTGCCACGGTTGTTCTGAGCTCCTTACCAGTAGGACATGTTATTAAAGTGCTCTGTGAACTGTGTCAGGTTGGGACTTTTCTCTTCATTTTGTTCCTTTGCCCAAAGCAAAACTTCTGGGATCTGTCAAAGAAGAGGAGAGGGGCGGGAAAATACCACACGTTAAAATGGAATTTCTGCTTCAAGACTCCCAGTCACAGCCTGTGGTCACAGCCGTTTGGTGACACAGGTTCAGCTGTCTCCTACAACCCAAGGGGTGAGCTTGGAGAGCTGGCAGGGGATACCAGAGATTGCAGAGGGTATGTGTTCAAATCCCTCCCACCACCCTCACCCCCTCCTCGCATCTGTACCTCAATTTTATAGAAGAGTTCAGCATCTAGCAGGGTCAGCTGCTCGGCTATTTCATGACTGTGGAAATCATGCAGGGTCCCTGGCCTGGAGGAAACAAGGATGATACAAAGGCTTGTGACCTGTTGTCTTTCCTTTCTTATGTTTTGGACTAAGAAAATTCTTGTCTCCTAAAGAAAGGGATGCCCTGTCTCTCAAAGGACCAAGATATGGTTATGTGCATCTTTCCTCACCTGGCTGCCACCCCACGGGCTGCAAGCGGTTTGATGGAATTGGCGTAGCTCAGCATTTTCTTCTGATCCACTTTATCAAGGATATTCTTGCGTAACACTCTGGCAAGGCTTAGCTCCCCGTTGCAGACCAGCCGGAAGACCAGGTCCATCAGCAGCTTGAGAATTTCCTCTGTCAACTCCACTAAGCTAAGACAAAGATGGAAAACCCAGGGAAGGCGTCAGAGCTATGACTCTGAGCTACAGAGTCTGTATCTGTACCGAGGCTTGTCACTCTTGCCCACATGCAGAACTGAGTGACTGAAATTCCTCTTCCCAGCTCTTCCTTTCCCAGAGATTCCCCTTTTACTGGTTATTTTAAAATAACTGACTCAGTGAGGACACACAGAGAACCTACAAGAGGGTTCAGCACTCTAGGTGTTTCACTGCTCAGGGCAGGGGATTCCATCTGTCATTGCAGATGGGGTTTAAAAAGCACATCTTCACAACCTTTTGTATTGTTACTGACCCCACACCTCCCACCCCAGAACAAAGAATGCAACTCACCACAGCTCGTCCACCACTCTCACCAGCACGAAGAAGGTGTTCTTACTGACTCGCTTCTTAAACGTGTCTGGGAAGTGGCAAAACTTCTCATATGTTGGTTGCAAATTAAAGAATCAATTTAATGTAGTTGAACCAGCATCAGTGCAACTAACAGTTGCCTTGATGAGTAGCATAGTATTAATTGGATAGCATACTATTCTGCCTTGGCTGAAAGTGGTGTTCGATTTCCAGGAGATAAGGGACACCGACATGGCTCTAACTAAGATGGTATTAGGCTGCCACCAGCTGCAGGTAGCAGGGGTGTGAGGAGGTACATGCACCTCGCAGAATCGGTGCTAGAAGAGCAGGTGTACCCTGAAACTGTTCTAAGGTGGGATTTAACGAGCAGCACTCCTCTGCTGTCATCTCCCCCACTGCTCTGTGACATCTGGTCTCAACAGATCTCAGGTGTCACCTCTACCTTCCTCACTGCCCAATTTGCTGCATTGGCAGGGGAGAAAAAGCTTCTGCCAGGCAGACAAATGGAAAGAGAAGAAGGTTATCAGTAAGTCAAGTATTGACAAGGGCCTGGAGGAATGCCCCAGCCAGTATTTTCACCGAGAGCTGCTCTGCAGTGAGATTTGCCGTGTCCTTGGCCGTGCTGATCCCAGCAGGAGCAGGGGAGCAGCAGCTCTGCTGCAGATGGCAGTGATGAGCTGCGACAGGACAGGGTGACGTCAGGCTCCCTCTGATGTGCGTGTGTTCAGGACCAAAGCCCACGGGGCCTTTGCACTGCCTGAACCAACCCTGACCCGCTCAGCTGATGGTGAAGGGAGCCACAGGAACAGAGCCAAAGGGAAGGAACTGCAGGCAGGGCACTCAATGAGAAGCCTTCTCCGCACTCTGCCAGGAATGCTAATGCTCACCCGGCCACGTAAGGGGCCCTCACCCCGTTAGTGGTTACAAGCTCAGTTCAGAACTGGGAGGCCAAGAGGACATTATCTGCTGTGCTGTGTTTCTTGTAATAAGAGAGAATAGGTCTTGATGGTTTAGTCATCTCTAGTATTAAAACTACACCAGGCAGCCCGATCCCCATTCTACAAATGAGATGTCCCAAACAAATGACCAATTCCCCAGTCATGTAGAGAAAATGTGAACTGCTTCTCCCCTGCCAGGGCCCTCAGGAGACTACTCTCAGGTCCAGTACTCCACCCTGCCTGGATCTGCCCAGCAGCATTTCCCATCTGCAGCACTCAGAGATGAAAGAAGTCCTGCCTGGGACACCTCCAGGGCACGCATATTACTGACCGCCTTGTCAGCAGGCTTTTGACCAAGCAACTTGCCACCAACACCATGGTGACCGCTCGGCTCCGATTCCTGGTGGGGGTGAACTGCCACTCATGCAAAAGGATATCTGTACTGCAGCTTCTTGATGAGCTCTTCAGGGGTAATAAATGTCCTGTATGTAGTCAGAAAGGCTTCACAGTACAGCACCAGATCTACAGAGAAAGACAAGAAATCCTGCTTTCAGAAAAAAGAAGCTTCTTGCAAGGCTGAATCCAGTCTAAGAGGAAGAAGACACGGACACATTTTGACTCGAATGGACTTTACAGAAATGCTGTGCTGTTGCTTCTTACCAGCAGATGGACCCTACGGCACAAGAGCAACAGTGAAACTGCCCTGTCCCCACCAGCCTGACTCCCATTTGCATCACTCAGGCTTGCCGTTTCACTTAGGCGACCACTAAAGGGGTTAGTAAAAAACACTTGTTTGGGGGACAGGAACTTTCAATAATGGGGTCAGGAAAAAATGGGGTTAAGACTTCGGGGATACTTTAAAGAGAAGAACTGATCATGAGAGGTTCTCTGTCTTTACTGCTTAGGCAGCACAGAGCCCTGCAGAAAGACATGGTCACTCTTCCCTCCTGATCAGGGACACACGTGTTTTGACACGATGATATGGTGCCGCAGACCCTATGCCCTTGCTGTGTTCCAGGGAATCTGCCCCATGACAGTGTAAATAGAAGATTATTTTCAACCAAAAGAATAAACTGCATTGCAAAAACTGACGCTACCATGACCATGACGCTGCCACAACGCAGACTGATGCGGTGAACGCAGACAGCTTTTGTTTATTAATGTGCAGCAGTGGGTGCTACAGGCCCCAGAACTGCAAAGGCTTTGGCCATCAGCCTGGGCACAAGGGAGGGAGTTTGAAAAAGCAGGAACTGCAAATGGGAAAGAAGATTTCAGGTTAAGACTGCAGTACACGTGCAGTCCCAGGCAAGGGTTGGTCACTGTGGACAGTTTCAAAATGGAAACTTGCTAGCCCTGGTATAAAACCACACAGCACTGCAGGCTGTGTGTGCACTGGGAGGGCACACTGTTCCTGCCCGGCTCGCTGCAACTGCTGGCAGAGCCTTGGTAGCCCAGATGGGGAGAAAAGGCTTCTGCCCAGGCGAGGCTGTGCACATAAAGCTCACTTCAGCCAGGACAGGGATCACCCCACACCCGTGTGCTGCAGCATCCATCCGCTGCGCGTGGAGGGGCGGAAAGCAGGGCACGGTGTGTCAGCTGTGCCTCTCCACCTGCGCGCTGCTCTTGGCAGGAGCCTGACAGAGGCGCTGCCTCCCCCTGCTCTTAAATCAGAGAGTGCTGCTGCCTTCTGGTTAAAGACAATCAGACATAAGCTCTAAAGCTGGAGGCTGGGTGGTCATGTCAGGGGTGAGTCCTAGGCCTCGTCCAGCTCTAATCCCGCACTCAGGGTAAGCACATGTGGCTGTGAGCACTTAACTGACCATGGATTTTATTCCTAAAGACCGCAAGTCTCTCTTTATCCCTTATTTCATTTAGCTCTTTTAGAAAACTCAAATGGACAAGAAGCATCATGCAACAGGGCGTGGAGTTACATTTATTCTGGGTTCCCATCTGCCCAAAAGGCAACGTGAGGTAATACAGCTGGTCTGCTCTGGCACTTGAAGCTGCCAAGAAATTCATCTTTAAAGGAAAGCCTCTTAACTATACCCCTCTGTGCTGTTCGGCTGATTGATTTACAAGCCCTGAATTCTTCTCATTGTAAGCTTAATTCATTAACCCTCTCAGTCACCCAAACATTGGGTTAGCATAGCACAAATTCCTCCATGCTCCATTCAGCGGCTTGGCAGAGCCTGTGAGGCTCAGCTCTGTGACTATTCTGAGAAACGTGCCGCACAGAGCTCCCTCCACCCAGCCGCTCTCCCCGTCCCCACTGCTGTGCATTGAAAATCCTGCTCTAGTTTTTTCCTAGTCTTGAGAGGTTCTCCACGGCTCTCGCCTCACTGCTTGTGGCACCCTCAGAGCTCCCCATTCAGGAGCTGGAGGTCTAGCACCCATCCCTTTACCAACTAGCTGTCTGTCAACAGGAACAGCAGGGAAGTTCTTCCAATGCCGTGCTTGTTCTGGAGAACAGCAGGAATAAATCACAGTTTCTCATTCCAGTTTCAGCATTTTTATAAGGGGTATTTCCACCATCTCATTTAGACTATATTTTTTTTAAAATATACATATTTAGTCTTGCCTCCTCCTCTCTAGTGTGTTCCTAACTTTGGACCTGTCTGCCTGGATTTGCTGCCCAGTGTAAACAGGGAAATATAGCTGTGAGGGGAAGGATTTTCTTGCTAGCTCAATGGTGCTGGTAGTAACTGCAAACACCTTATGCTACAGTAAAACCCTGCCATTTAAAAATGCACATGGAAGGTATTTCCCCTTTGACTATCAAATCTCTAAAATACGAGTGTTTCAGTGGGTCAGTGCATGTTGCCTTGCATCCCAGGAGATAATTCTGGTTAAGGCCATCAGCACAAATGTGTTCGGCAGGTTCAAAATCAGGCTCCGGAAACATGACAAAAGTTGTCTGCGCCACAGGTCTTGGAAAAGAGCTGCTTCGTGTGGGTGTGACTGGGTTTGGCAAGATAAAGATTGAACAAATCTAGACCTACGGGTTGTTAAACTCCCTTTTCCTCCACCGCGTTTCCTTTCTTGTACTGTGGAACTCCTCTCTGAACTGTTCTGGGTGGCTACCAGCACGCAAGTGGTACAGAGTGGGATCAGGAAATTGAAAACAAGGGGTGTGAGCAGAGCAGCTCCCGGACAGCTTGCCCAATGCCCACGGGTACTGCGTTAGATCCAAACCAATGTCCCTCCTCTTCTACTTCGATGCAACGGTCACTCCAGCAACTCCTACGACACCACGCCCCTCAAGTTCAGAGGGCAAGGAACACCTCTGAAAACAGGATCCATGCCACAACAGGCTGGTCACACCTGCACTCGCAGAAGGCAGTGGCCCACCTCGGCAGGTATGGAGACACCAAGGCGGCAGTGTCACCAAGTCCAGTGGTGCGCCTCGCCTTCCAGGTCTGGGCAAGGCCTCTGAGGAGTTAATACCATCCCTGCTGCTAAACGGAATGAACAGGCGCTTATCCAGCTTACCTCTGTGTCAAAGATAAGCACAATCCCCCCCCTCCACCCCGGTCCCGCTGCCCGCAGCCACATGGCAACTGCGCACACCACAGGACGCAGAAGTCCAGCAGCAAAGGGCTGCGCTCCCCAGCTCCGTTTTGGTGTGTGCACTGTACCTTTCCTGTCAGTCTCTGTTGCATGCACTAACAAAATGTCTCCAGATCCACCACGAACATCTGGCCCATCGTCTCCCTGCAATGAGAACGGAAACACATTAAGCACGGCCTGAGCTCCCTTCGGCCTGGTTTACCATCTCTGGAGTTCAAGCTCAGCAGTAACTGGCAGAGCACACAATGTTCCTGGCACTGCTCACAGCGCAAGCTGGGACGTGGTCTTCAGTGCTGGGCTAATCCTCAAATTTGATTAAAGCATTTGGTGTCCCAGATGAGGATCTGGGCTGATCCTCACTCAGGGTCTCTGACTCCTTAAGGCCAGGCTGTGAAGCTCAGTGAAAGCTGAACCTTCTGTCCACAGAAGGAGGAACAGAAATGTCCCAGACTCCCAAACGCTCCCAGAAGACCATTAACAGAGCAGTAGCACCATGTGAACTGTCTCAAAGTGCAGGATCACGTACCACAGGGCCCATGGGGTGAGAGGTCATGCATTCAACTTGCATGTTCCTGGAACATCAAAACCTAGCAAATTAATTCCCTAATCTGGAACTATTTGGCTGGAGGTCACCTGAAGTGATCCAGTAAATGGGAGCAGAAACCAGCCCTGCTAACTGCTTGACCCCTGCCTTACCACTCTTTCTTCTAGATACTGCAATTCACAACTAAAAATATGCAAAACTGATCTATCACTCAGCCAGAAGTTCCCACACTGCAGGAAATGTCTTGCAGTGGCATTTCTATACTGTTTCAAACATGTAGACCACAAAGAAAAGAAAGAAAAAAAGAAGTAAAGGGTTGACACAGATCTGCCAGTCCCAAATGTCCAGAAATCACTGATTTTTAATCGTTTTTTAAAGGAAATATTCCTGTTGAGGGGAGTGGAGTCATGTCTGATTTCCCTTAGACACGTCTTTGTCATTTAAACATGCAAACCACTAAAAAACCCCACGGATTAGAGCTGTAGAGCAGCTGTGTCGAAGATGTGAATTTTTCAGGTGACCCTCTGGCAAGACTCATGAAATACTACTTAAGGAATGAGTAATAGCTTCTCACTCTCTCCTGCACATCTCGGCTGACCAAAGAACACTCCTAAAATGCCAGTAAATGATACATTCTCTCTGATTTTCAGACCAGCCCCCTGACAGCCTGAAAGCTTCAACAGTGTGCATATTCCCTCAAGCTGCATGTCAAAGACAGCTTGGTTTGAGAGCAATAGTGAGCAAAGCTGTCTGGGAGTGCACCCAAGGCTAGAAAGAAAGCCATTTCTCAGATACAGAAACAGTTACTTTGGCTGCTCTTCCACATCAGTAATGTAACGTCCTCCTCGGGAAATGTGCTAAACCTGCCTTCAGACTGAAAGGCCAATACCATAAACCTGCACCTGGACTTACTGTGCTCAGGCTCTCAGGTGTTTCATTTCAGACTGTAGCATTCTGAAGAGGTGGGAAGGAGCAGACTAGGAAAAGGGCACAAAGATGAGCTGGTTTTTAGAGATATCTCACGCTTTGTTAAACCCTCGCTCAGCGCTGATGCTCCCTGCCTGTACCAGAACCTCAGACTTTCACAACAGCCTGCACACATAAGGCTGGAGCTGCATACCACTTCTGCTGCAACCTAGTTTTTCCTGTCAAATAAAAGCTGATGCCTTGTTTGTGCACAGAGAATCAGATTTCAATACAGCATAAACCAAAGAGTATGAAAGCAAACCCTGAATGCACCCACCTCCTGCTTCAGTGTTAACCTTGCCATAATTTCACTGTGGTCGATAAGGGATAGCTCATCTACCTCTTCCTCCAACTGTGATGATTCCAAAGCATCTGGTGACTGCTGCTGCCTGTAAAATAATAGGCAAATACCCATCAGTGCCATCGCCCATCCAGGGGAAGGGATGCTGGGTCCACCTGAGCTCTCAGTGTACAAACCTTCATTAAACAATGGTACATACACAGACAGTCTGGAGGTAAATCTTTTGCAAACTAGCCCAAATGTCTAGCTCTAATTCTGTTGCTTTGTACATCTCTTGAAACGATAAACCTTTAGGACCTGAATGCTTGTCTGCTGCATTTCTGGCAGACAGGATTTTACCACGCCCTGCGTAAATACACACTGCCATGTCTCCTTAATCCACCAAATTTTTAGTGCACACAAATCTAAGCCCTTCCTCAAATGTACAGAGACTGAGCATACTCTATGCATATATATATCTTAGTCAGCTCATGACCCACTGAGCTGCTCCAAGGGGAGAGGACAGGCTCTCTTTTTGCAGGAAAATAGAGCAGAGAGCTCTGACCACTTTTTTGGTGTACATCCACAACTCCAGTATTCCTACCCCCAAGGGCTGGTACTCTTGTGCCTGGACACATGCTGTCTGCGCCTGTATTCCTGAAAAAAAAAGTATGCATGGACTTTAGAGCTTTCCCCAGGCACAGGCCAAAATCCTGTGCACCAGTCAGTACTTTCAGCAGATAGTAAGCTTTGCAGAGCACTCTTGCATTGTCTCATTCACTGCAGGGATTAAAACCCTCAAACCTGCAGGAAAATGGGGGAGGGAAGTTGGCTGTCACACACAAAACAATGCTGTTCTCTATTTTTGCTTTAGAAATGCAACTGAAGAGCAATCTCAAGCAGCAGGGAAGCACTCACTCCACTCCTCCTGAAGCCCATCTGTTACAGCCCGAACCTCTTCATTTACATAGACAAATGATAGCTAAGAGCATTAGAAGGGATATAAAGCCTCCTGCTTCGGGGCCTCGACAGCCTTTAACTAGCAGGGTTAGGAAGAAATTCCCCTCTGGAAGACTATTTCCCAACAGCAATACAGACTTTTATTTTTGCACGTTTCCCTGGAAGCAGCAGAGAGCAGCCAGTGTCAATGACAGGACTGCCAATTAGATGGACTTAGGATGGCTACCACGGGCTGCATTAACCCCTTGCAGGCTCACCGAGTTAAGTAACATCATCTTGTCAGGATCCTCCTTGTTCAGCAGGATCCCACCGCTCACCAGTTTTGAAAAAAAAGGTGGGCTTAAAGTTTAAAGAATATGGAGAAGGTTGAGGGCAGAACAGGCAGCTCCAAGGTCTGGTAGAGGGCAGGGCTAACCAGACGATGGTGAGTCTCTACCCTTCGAGGCTGGGAAGCAGGAGGAAGGACCAGGAGAGCCAGGCTCACCTTTCAGCACCATCTTTGCCTTCCTTCCCCATGGCACTGCTGCTGGAAGTGGAGTCTTTGGAGTGGCTGTCTTTGACAGAGGGAGATTCCTGCGAAGAGAGAGAAGTTTTTCATTATTACATGGGGTCCCACACCACAGCTAGCCTTGCGTTTACAGTCTGCCTGCCTCTAAATGGCCCTTTACTGTAAATTCCTACAGAGCTGTTAAAGATTGATGCATGTTAATGCCAAATGCCAGGAAAACACAGGAGTTAATTAGACAGGAAATTTGGGACCATCTCTGGAGACTAGTGTAATTAGTACTGTTTGCTTTTAACATTGTGAAATGATGCTGAAAGTTACAACACAAGTCAGCTGTTGTCTTGGATTTTAACCCTCTCATGACATTTTTTTTTTCCCCCAGTCCTTACTGTTGAAATACAATCGTCTGCTGCTTTAATCAGAATTGACACAGCCAGCTCTAAGCTCTCCAGTTTCAGTTCCCCTCCTAATCACAGCCCCCAAAACACCGGCCTGCCTTAGGGGGCAGATGCACACTGCCATTCCTACCTCCCTTCTCTCCCACCAGAAGTTTTTCACTTCACAATTCACAGCTGTGGAAATGAGGCTAATGCAAAAAAGCAGAACCATCTGAACCGGCGGCATGGAACAGCAGGTAGAGAGCTCAAAGCAAAGATACAGCATTTTAAATTAGCCATTTTTTAAGGAGACAAATAGCCATGAACGGCAAATGGGAATATTAATCTAACAGTGCTGGAGTTCAGAATTATTTAACATCATGCAGACTGAAACTTGGAAATTCAACCTGCTGAACAGACAGGACTTAAACCACCTACACAGTAACCATTCGGCCTGGGAAGCACACTGGTGAGCTTAGGTTTCTTGGTGTCTGCAGAACTTTTCCAGACTATATCTAAAGCCCTCTGCCTCAAAGTTGGGAACCAGCTTGCAGCTGCCTAAAAGGATGGGCCTGCCTAGATGTGTCTCCTGAAGGGAAGTGATGGGAGCACTATCTCTTGGCATATTTAACACCAGTATGGAAAAAGGTCTTGGAGACATCCTGTAGAAGATGTGCCTTCCAAGATGAGGGCAGGCAAAAAGATCACTACAGACCTCTGCTGCTGTTTCCTATGATCCAACAGGAAGATGGTACCTCCCTGTGATGGAAAACGCCCTGTCTCCTCTAGGAAATATCCAAGATACGAGCCTTGAGTAAAGGAAGAAACTGCGTGCGTGCAATTACAAGGCTAAATCAATCACTTACTTTGTATCCAAACAGCGAAGGGAAAAAAGAATTTAGAGCACAAGGCTTTCAGTATTATAACTGGGAAGCCAAAGCAGTTACAAGAATAGACACAGTCCCAGGGTGATACTGGTCACAGAGTGCATCTTTCTGGAAGGGAACCTCACGCAAGCAGCTCCAAACAGACAGCAAAGCGCAAACAAAACAACGTGGCAGGAAAAGCCATCCCTACCTCCTGCCAGGGCTCACCGCGACCCCAAAAGCATTTCCTGCTCTCCACCCGGACCAGGAGGCCACCCAAGCCTGCAAGCCAGGAGTGGGCAAGCAGAGGACCACCAGCAAGGGAGCTGGGGCAGCAGGATGGACACAGGAGCTCCACGGTGTGCAGAAGAGGCCGGTGCCAAGCGCGTCAGCCCCGGCGTGAACTCAGCATGCACCAGGCAGCCCCTTCCCGGTGTCTGGCCCTCTGCGGGTTACTTACTCCTTCAGAGCGAGGGAGTTCCCCGTTGCTCTGGCCAGAGGAATACAGATTGACGTATTCACCCTCACCAGCCTCCTCACTGGCGTTTTCACTCTAAGGGAGACAGGATGAAAGGAAATACGTGATGGTGCCCCCCATCAGCACTTAGTTACTGAGAGAACGTGCCCACGGGCTGGGAGGAGAAGTGAGTTCAGTGTCTGCTATCAGTGTCTGGGAGCCCTTCCTCTGGCTCAGCGGCCACCACTGGCCACCGAGGCTGTACCTTCCCAGGGGTAATTACTTTCTGGTTCTTGAGGACTATCCTGAAGGCCCTGAGCTGCAGCAAGACAGCAGCTTTGCAAGAGCTGCTATGGGCTCTGTGAGAGACTGCGAAGGTGCAATATGCACGTGTGGGTTTCAAGGTTATGCAAGCCGAGCATTCAGAGCCTGACAAAGCGCCCATCCTACCGCGCTGGTCCTGTTGCTAAACGCACATCAGCCCTGCAGCCCAGAGGGAATCAAATTTATCTCCTAAACTATGCTACAAGCACAGACTGGAGCCATCTAGCCAGGCTAAACCGAACTCGAGAGCTTCTGGGCTGTAACAAGGACCCAAGGCAAGGAAGATGCAACAGCAAGGTCAGGTCCAAAGTGTGAAAACCTGATCATTTACTCTGCAACCAGTGTCCCTGATGAGGCAGCGCTAGCATGCACTGTGCTGACAGCTCTAATCCCATCAACTCCAGCCTTTGCAGCAAACGAAAGAGGAACTGCCTTGAAAACGAGGTGTTTAGAAAAGCAGCTGTGATGGACAAACCTGATCAGTGATCTGCAAAACTGATCTGGGTCTGCAAACTAGTAGTGTGAGAGCAGCGTTAGTCTAACTTCACCAACACATGATGCTTTACACTACCCCAGGCTGCCAGCAAGCACACAGCTCGGGCTGCTGGTAACTGGAAAGAGGGAGCCTGGAGAGAGCAACAGGTTTATGCACAGGAGAGACAGAGCTGGACTGCACCCACTGCTCCTGGGGCTCACCAGGGACTTAGAGGGGAGTAGGGCAGCAATCGCCAAATCCTGCCACAGCAGCAACTGCAGGATGTGAACCACTGTTGGGAGTCTGCGTTTGGAAACCACCAACTTCACAAAACACTTCTTTACCTTCCTCAGCTTTGTATTACAATTGCAGGAAGCTACAGCAACTTCTCTCTCCCCTTCAGCACCATCTGACATTTTATGTTTTCTACATATGTGCTAACGTTTTCTCAAACCTGCTGAGATTATTCATTTTTAATAGCCATGATTTTTATATGAAATTACCTCTCTGCAATTCACACACACACATCTGGAAACTGGACTAGATCATATTTAGCATGTATTAATACAAGAGACATTTGCTTTCAACAAACAAATAAACTCAGCCTTGCGTTAAGGAGAATTATCTCTTTGGATAGTCTCACCGAAGGCGTCTGAAGAGAATCAGTGAAAGAGGTTTCAGAAGGAAGGCAGACAGGAGCATTCCCGTTAAAGCTGCTCTCCTGAGAAGAGGAGTTTGGCACATCCACAGTGCTGGGTGACTGGCTGGCTGTGGCGGGCACCGCTAGGTCAGAGCTCTGAGATGGATGGACGGGCGGGAAAGGTGGGGTGGAACAGGAGGAGGAGGTAGAAGAGAGGAAAGGAGGTATGGAGACTTGATTGTGAGGCACAAAGTCCTGGGAGTAGGACCTAAACACAGATTTGTACTACAGGATGCAGAGACGTACAACACAAAAACAAAGAAGATGGGGAAAGGAAAGAGACAGACAAAAGAAAAAGTAATTAGATTGGCAGCAGCGTAGCAGTGACAGCACAAGGCATTTCTAAAACAGGCACCTCTCTGTCGAGAGGCCAACCTGAACACAGGCAGCACCATTTTATCATCCACACGCTAGAGCAGGAATTGCTACCTGGGACAAGGGACAAGTCAGCCATTTTTTTCATGGAGAGGCATGTTCTTGCACAAACAGTAGCTCGACTGTTCGTCTTGCAGACGGAAAGCGGGCACCAGGGTGTTACCTGCAGGTATCCAGCCTTCGCTCGGCAGGGGGAAAGCCTGGATATCTCAGTACTGCTCATGGCAGCGACCCTGAAAATCACTGGAGTGGACAAAAGGATGTGAAGGCATACAGAAACCACGACTGTGAGCATGCTGGAAATATCTAGATAGAGAGAAGTACTCCAAGTGCTTATTGCTTTTCTGGGATTTTCCACAGGATCCAAATTTAAGATGCCATTTGCTCCAGCCCTGTAATTTAACAGCTACTGTGTCAAGTCTGTTCCAGAACACACGCCTCCCAGGGAGGAGTGGCTGGATACTGTCTTCAAAGTTACACTGAAGGATAAAAGAGATTACACACTGCTACTCCTTCCCATTTGAGAAACATAGGGAGCAAAAATGATAATTGGCCTCAGGAGCGATGAATTCCTTATCAAACCGATCCTTTAATGCAGTGCCTTGAAAAGTCAGCTGAAGAGATCATCTGTGTAAAGCTTTATTTCACTATCTCTCCTAATCATCAGATTACTGTTCAGATAATATTAAACAGGGTGCAGTGGGAATATAGTGTGCCAAGAAAAACAAGAGCAACCCTCTGTCTTTTAACATCTGGTGCTAGTAAGATAAAAAAAAAAAAAAAAAAAAGACAATAATGCTTAACCTGCTGGAGAGGAGTTTATTTTAGAACCTGTAAAGCTCAACCACTAGCGAGATCTGTGTTGTAGCCAAGTGGACTGAAGGAAGAATCACATCATCCAAAAAAACCCACGCTGAAATAAAGCTCGTTTGAGCGATCTGCTGCAGGAGGACGGTGCATTACTGAGCTCTCAGGAAGCACACACACAACTTGCACAAACCAGGCTGAAAAGTGACACCGCTGTGATGTAAAAAGGAGAAGGGGAAACAAAGGCATCAATTAGAGAATTCAGGCTACATTTTCTCAGGAGAGTTGAGCGGGTGCTAAAAAGCAAAGCTCAGTCTTGTCACCTGAGCTGCAGCAGCAGCAGCCAGCTCGGCAGTGGTATTTTTGTTTCTACCTAGGAAAGATGTGAGTTTAAAAATCTAAACTGAGAACAGCCTCGGGCCAGAAGCCTGGGCAAAAAAGCTTTTCCACTACAAAGGAAAGGAAACTTAAAGGTCAATGGCTAGACTTTACCTTCCACCACCTTAATCCTCCGCTGGTTGCCCTCCGCTGTGCATGGAGTCCGGCAGTGCTCTGGGTGTATTCTCGGGGCCCAAACCAAATAGCAGGCCATAATACAGAGGAGCAGAGGGAGATGCTTTGGAAAGAGAGCTTAAAAGACTACTGAAAAATAATTAAAATGCAAATCCCTACCACATGCCTGTGGCTAAAAGGAGACTGGCTCTAGGACAGGCTCCTCTCTCTTCCTGCCCATTTCTTTCCGGATGAGCAGCCCTGGCTCCAGGGACACTGTCAGCTTTTGGTGCTGCCTCAGTAACAATGACAAGTCTAATCTCTGTATTTACTTTCTGCCTGGATAAATGCTCTACATTTATTCATTTTCACTTGCATGGCACAAAACACTAAATCCCTCGTAAGACGCCAGGCTCATGACATCATCTTGGCTCAGCAGATTCATTATGCCTGCCCCGTCTCCCTGGTATTTCATGATCTCACCAGCACTAACATGCCAACTATCGCCCCAAGTCCCAGGCTAGACCCCAAAAACAGAACAGGAGCAAAGCAGATCGAGAACGTCTAATCCCACCAACCACTGCTGCAATGGCTCAAGAAGGAACTCAACAAACTGCTGTCCCGATAACGAGATCCTCTGCTCCAGTAAAGGAAATAATTTGCTCAAACAGGAGCTATGTGCCAGCTCCCCTAGAGCTGGGCTTCCTGTACGCACACAAGACGGGCGGCATATGCTGTCCTTCACTTTGTAGTTGATAGACATCTTCCACCGAGGAGTCCCAGGGGTTTTTGTCTCTGACCTGCCGAACCCAGGGAAAAAGCCAGGCTTTTGCAAAGCACCAGCGGAGCTCACGCAGGGCACACTGAAAGGAAATTACTGTCCTCAACCGAGTCACTGTGGGACAGGCAGCACCCTGCGAAGCTCCCACGCTGCGTGATGGTGCTGGCAGGGTTAGTTCAGGCCAAATGCTGGCTGGGAGGCTCGGCAGCTGAGCCACTGCCTGGTACACTGCCGGCAGGCTGAGCTAGCCACTCTGCGAGATGAAGGACTGCTTCTGAGACAGGAAAATTTGCAGGGCTTCTGCTTTGCATAGTTTCAGAGACATTAATCCCAATTCAAAGGCAATTTAGAACCAAATATAACGTAGCATTGCTTAAATTTTAGAAGTTTGAATGTGGATACGTTACTACTGACAAACACTATATATTTTGACAAACACTATATATTTATCTCTCCTCAGCCTCATCAATAACACCTTTACAAAACAGTATTTTGGCATACAATGTGTTGAAAATGCTGGTTTAAAGCCCAGGTACCCAGGAAAACACATTAATCTTCATTATGTGATCCGTGAACAATCATTTAAGGATGCAGACATGCTCTCAGCATGCTGTTAACAAAGGGAACAGTGCAGAGAAGCCTTTGGTACGCTGGCGTTAATTACCCAGGCTGCTCTCAACTTCCAATCTCGTAAAGTTGCATCTTGTAGAAAGCGAGCCAGGGAGCCCCCTCCTTCCTCCGGAGCCTGCAAGCAGCTCTGGAATTCCAGCTATGCAGCCGTGCTGGGACAAGAGCCAAGAATGAAGCATACTTTTAAAGGGGAAAAAAACCACCCTGTGGTGGAGATGATGTCCATATGTCATCCATTCCTGCTGCTCCCCAGTCCAGCCCAGCCCAGCCCAGCCCAGCCAGCAGCTGCAGCAGGAATTGTGGCAATGATTTCCACCGGGTTTGGGTGTTGTACATCCCTTGGAAGCCCTGTCATCCTTGAAAAGACATACTTTTTTTGGGAGGGGACAGTCCATTCAACAGAACTGTCACAAACTAGTCATCCTCTAGTCCTCCCCCCAAGAAATCACAGGCAACAGTTTATCTTGGAAACAAATCAGCACTTGCTTCCTAGAGGTTTCTTGCAGGGTCAGTAAGGCCTCGGTTATGACTGTACTGACACAACCTCCTACTCATGGCTTTGCTTTAAGTACTTTGAAATAATCTCTGGGAAAGCTAGAAAGCGAGGTGCAAAAAGCTAGCAAAAAGCTAGAAAGAGAGGATGCTTTCCTCTGTCCAAACTCCAGCCACTCTGCCAGGCTCCCACCACAGGACCAGAAGATGGTCTCCCAACATGAGTGATCCTGACCTACAATGGCAAATAGCCAACACGGGGAGAAGAGAGACATCCTCTCCTCTCACTAATAAAACAGATTTAAAAAAAAAAAACACACTTATCTGCCACTTGGGAAGTACTTCCACAAAGCATGCTTTGAGCTGGGAGCAATCTCATCTCCTGGGTACTGCAGGAAGCTAACATGCCCGGATCTGAATGTTTACCACACACCGTGACACAGAGGGGTCTTCCAGAGATGGCATCTTCCAATGTTTTCAATTTGCTGCCTTTGATTTTTTGCAACGGTCAGTATTTTAGAACAGCTTTCCATCATTAGCAGCAGTGTTACAGGATGTCCCAAAGGTCAATGACATGATGACCGTTTATTTGGATTAGATGGCAGGAGATAAGCACTCTAATAGAAAACTTATTTCAAGAGTGATGCTTCTCTACATTCACCAGGCATGGCTGACCACAAGTAACAGGAGACAGGGTGTTTATATGCAGAGAGTCACTAGTTGTGAGTTACAGCAGTCTCCATCCTAAATTCAAAGTTGAATTCAATTATATGGCTGACAGAGCATCTGCAGCATCAGCAGACGCAGCCTTTACCTTTTAAGCACAGACTTCTCAGTTACCCTACAGACATGTTCTGCCAAATTAATCTGCGATCCTGCCAGACACTCCCAGATCAGATAGAGCATCAGGGTTCCAAAACATGAAGCTATCAGGGGAAAGGATCAATCTTCTAGATCTCCTCTGCTCATGCTATTAAGAGAGCGATGTGGGCAATACGCCAGAACTGGATGCCCAAATTCTAACAGTACAGAACTATGTTCACAAAACACTGGGTGTTGCACAAAGCTGTTACACCCTAAGAATATAATTGCACAGACAACTATTGGAAAAGACTTCCTATCTCATGACACAATGCTGGGCTTCCAGGTACTTTTGCTAATGAGGAAGGAAATGCTCCTGCAATGAATGGCTGGAAACACAAGCTGCCAACGGAATGGCTTCAAGCACTGCCACCGGAAAGGCAGCAACTCCTCATGTCTGAATGTTTCTCAGCAAAGCCTCTGACCTGGCTGCACAGCTGACCTCCCTGTTTTCAAGCGGTGGTTAGCACAGCAGATGGATAGACGGGGCTTGCTGTTCCCTTGAGAAAGGGTCTCCTGGCTTCTGCACAAGAAAACACGAAGTCCAAACTTCTCTTTAAATGGGAGGGATTCTTGTACATCTTTGCAACAAAACAAATAAGGGGAAAGAAGGAAACATTTGTAAGATTTATTAACCATGCTATCATGCATCTCTCTTTTGAAACTATCAGGTCAGTTCAATGTGATTGCACCTACAGCATCAACCCTTGTTTAGCTTGTAGACAATACCACTGTATCTAGCAAGCAGATCTTTAAAAGGCAGAGCCTGGAGAAAAAGACAAAACCCCTAAAAAGTCAGTCCCACAAAAACTGCTGTGCATGTGGCCTAAAAAGTCAGACAGACCTCCACAGAGACCTGTAGTGCTCCAACTTCAAGAAAAATGCATAAACCACTACAGGATGTGGTTTTCAGAAGCAGGAGTCGGTGATGCCAGCATACAACAGCACTATTAATACCACCATCCAGGCCTGCCGTAGGCAGTGGAAATGAACACAAATGCAGAAGGAACACTAAACAGGAAAAGCAAAACAATACCTAGACCTCAGCAGTTGGTTAAATGGATGCAGATCTTTTTTTCTTTTTTTTCCCCTTCCTTCTGCTCCAGACTAAGAAGCCAAACCCCGTTTAGGACAGAAATGAACTCACACACTATGATCTCCCAGTCCAGGTTTGATCGTGGCTCCCACCATTGGGCCACCGTATGAATCGGAACAGCTCAGTCTCTGCTGAGGGCCAGAGCTGCAGCGTGTGTTGCAGACTGGAAGTCAGCTACACGAGCAGGGGTGAAGTGGGGAAAACATGCCATGCACATGTCTGCATTGTGTGCATCTTTAAATACTTATCCGACCCTCCTTTTCCTGAACAGACGTTAGCACACACACAAGAAAGAAAAACAGTTGCTGTGAATTTACTGTGCGCTTGCTCAATTTGCTCAAGAACGGTGGGAACAAGTGAGAACAGAAGTGCTGAACTGGAGCCTCCATAAGGAAATCACTTGTGCCTTCCACTGGAATACAACAGTCAATTTGGTTTCTGGAAAATTACTGGAAATGTTTCTTAATTAAAAAAAAAAAAAACAGCATTTTGAGAAAGGCAAGTTATTTCCTCACAGTGGAGGATGCAGCCAAATTTCCACTAATGGCATGTGCATGCCTTGGAGAAATAACTGTGTTCCTTGTTTCAGCAAGGAAAAGCTTCTTAGCTGTAACTGAACACAAGACTTTCTGCAGTCTTTGCTGGGAAATATGTGGACAGATAGCAGTAAAGCTTGTCACCGGACTGATTTCCTCTATCAGCGACGAGTTCCCCAGCTGCCAGGAAGTAACGAAATTTAAAGATTTGATTTCTACCATACAGAAACCTGCCCACCCATTTCCAGTCAAATAGCACAAGAAATTAATAAACCAAAGGACAGCAGCTCTGTCTTCACAAGGAGGAGGGAGGGAGGTGATCAGCAAGAGGAAAATTACTGCCAACAATCACCAAGGAGGATGCTTTCTTATTGCATCCCTCCTTTCTCACTGTTTAGCCATAGAAAGTACTTTCAAAAGAGATGGGAATCCCTAGAATGACTCTTGACAGTACAATCCAGTTGTCCCACCAGTGTGAGATTTAACAGTTTAGCTGTGCATGGGATGGGGAATATGATGCTGCAGTTCCTTACAACATCAGCCCACACTACAAACACGACCCTTTGCTGGCACAGAGGCCAGACGCGAATCAGACTCGGTAAAAAACAAGCTCAACTTGCCAAACCTATGAGGTTTGATCCAGTTGCTCAAGATCTGCCTCTATCCAGTAAAAGCTATTACCTCTGACACAATTTCCTGCAAAGAAGGGAAAAGTGCGATTAGTGGGTTGACAAGAGCAGCGGTGGCTTCTGGACTGCAGCAGCGTCTGCAGCGCTGATTGGAAAGAAAAAAGCCAGGGTCCTTGCAAAGGAATTCATATATTAAAAATTAAAAGAGTAGAGATGCTCTGAACAACTTCACCTCTTTTTTGCTTCAAAACACAGTTTGAAATCAGTCTTTCTAAGCCCCTTAAATGAGTAGCAAGGCGCTAGTCCTTCACCTGGAGCACAGAGCTAACGGGCTAACATCCAAACCATGGTGTAGGCTCGGCTTTCCTGCTGTCTGCGTGTGAACAGATGGGGACAGGGCCAGGTCTTCCCCCTGGGATTGATTCCTGCTGCCCAGCCCAGGCCAGTCTCCGGGGAAGGAAAAAAGCAGAGGGTACTTTCTGAAAATTGGCTACGCTTGGAAAACCTGCTCACGTTGGGTCAAGGGACAGCCATTTCGTTTATCAGCTCCTGCTATTGATCTAAGGAGGTTTTTCCTTCCTGTACGGAATGGATAATGATTAATGTAGGAGACATATAATTATAAGAGATCTGATAATCACCACTGATATTTGGGTACACAAGAGGCCAAGTCTCCCTAGCATTAACTCTCCTCTCACCTAGAGAGGTGTGCTCTCCCTAGCATTAACTCCCTGGCTGGGGCTGGTGGAAAGCTAATGCTTATTTTTTAACAGATTTATTGTTCACCACAGTGCTCACTTGAGTGGCTTTTCCTAGTGAGAGAAGAAAAATGAAGACATGAGAATAAGAAGAGCAGAGCAATGCACTTAAAGCATTACTGGTGCAGCTCATGCCATCCCTTGCATGAAACCTCAGGCTCTGGTCCTTCCTCCTGCTGAAATGCAGGGTGTCACCCTGGGAATGATCCAAACCTTGACAGCTGTTTCACATCTCTGTCTTATTAGGGATGGGGAAAATGGGATAAACCATGGTTATGGTATTACATGGGTCAGCTATGATGCGTGTAAGGATGTGGTATTCTGCAGCTCGGAGACAAAGAGACACTGTCATAGCGAAAAATCTCATTTTTGCCTGTGAAAAAATAGACCAGCTAGAGTCATGAGCAACTATGAGATTATCATAATTTAAAGACATTAATGGGAAAATCACCATTTTTAATTCAACTTATTTCCTTTGTGCATTTGACAGGGCACTGTCTAATTGTTCTCATTGTTCCTCATGCTCCAGCCATTTATTTTCCCCTCACCAAATCCTTTGCAAAAACAAGTAAGGGTTTTTTAATGAAGTTTTACCATTTCATAAAAGAATACACTCACAATAATGTAGTTCAAAGCAAGATGAGAACAGGTCAGAACAATAAGTAGGTAGTAACCATTTAATCCAACCAGGACACTTTTTAAAAACAAAGTGCCCACATGTATTTTTAGAACACTATATTATCATATTTATAGCTTCTCAATTAAAACAAAAATGGTCAAGTGCTTTTACCTGGTCTTACAGTTCTGTGTTTTGCTTGCAAGGATCACTATCGAACAAGAGAGCTGGACGATTCAGAACTTCTGCACTATTTCAAATTTTAAAACTGTTTACCACAAATTTAGTCAAGCGCTAACCTTTCCACACCTCAGCCTTTTCATCTGTGCAGCAAAACTATAAAACTGCTCTCTCACACAAGTGGAAGCCAAAAGCTTTAATTCATTGCTTGTGAAGTAGCACTACTTGTAAAGTACTCGAATACTTTCTTCTTCTTCTTCGGACCTACAATTATCGCTTATTTTTAGAGAATGAGTAAGTGTTGAGATGGGAAGATAGCAGTGGCACAGTGGGAGGATACCATTTTCAAATATTTAATATTAAACTAATTGAATACTTCTGAATTTTCTCAAGTCTTGTTTGATAACTTCTTCTCCAGAATTAGTCTAATTTACTAAACATCCAGGTCACTGTTAAAAAATAGCCTATTCTCAGTTGTCATCACACAGCAATCAGAGCATAACCACGTAGTTTTACATGCAAACGAACCCCATACTGATGAGCTGGTGGATTCCCATGGTTAGATATAATTTCATTATATTAACACTTTGTTATTACTACCATTTAATTTAAGCAGCTGATCACAGATCTAAGCGGTGCTCTAGTATTATTGTTATTCTGTATAAATCAGTCTCAGCTTCTCCTGACGTTCTCAGACTGCTCACAAGTGCTGTAGAAGAGAAAACCCTGCTCATTCGTCAGCAAATCATACAATCTTACTGAGCTTGTTTGGGACCATGGAGATGTGAAGGGAAGCAGATGAACAAATAAGAGATGAAAGACCTGGTAGAGGTCATTTTCTAGAAAAAAAAAATCAGGGAGCTGCAGCCACTGTTCCATACATTTGACTAAATCCATATATTTCAGGGACAATATCTCATTATTTCTCCAAAGGCCAGATTCACACTGCAGCCTTTAATGGACCCATCCACATCTCTGACATTATGCAATGGAACAAAAAGACTTTGCAGCTCCAATGTGCAGGTCAAAGGAGTGTGCCCAGGCACAGGCCAGCTCTTCTTCGTCACTGCCTCGCCACAAACGTCAATACCAGTGTGTATATAAAGTAATGAAAGCCACACCTCCCCTGTGCTTCGTTTAGTAAGATTTACACACAGTTGTTCTCACCTGGCCGACTACTACATGAGTTCAAAAGCCCCCAAAAGAACCTTCACCTTTACCTGAAACTGAAAGCATAAGCACAGAATTTGCACACAAGCGTTTCACCGACACAAATACGCACACGTGTTAAAGTGCAGAGAGCAACTCACCGAATGCACAGGAAAGGAGCTGTGCCGGTTGAGAAAGGAGTTAGAGACTGACATAGTGAGGCCCTGAGTGGCACCGGTGTCCTCGGGGGTGAAGGGCACTTTAGTTTGCTGGACACAGTAGGAGACAGAAGAGAAAGAAGAGGCAGCATAGGAGGCCTGCTGAAGAGGGGGAAGAAAGCAAGAGACAGAAGACACAAAGAAAGAGAGCACAGAAAAGGCTATGAATAAAGGATAAGAAATGCTAACTGTAAAACAATGCATATAATGGCTTGCTAAACAAACAGCTATTCATACAGTTCATCAGAGCCAGACACACCAATATGCCTTTCTTGGGCTCAAGAGGCATGACAAAAATCACAGTTCAAATCTTCTTTGTTTCACAAATCCCTTAAAAATAAACTCCCGCCTCCCCCTTCCAGCTCACCCATGGACAGCTGCTGCGGGGAGAGGCAAGCTGTTCCTTGCTGCCCTTTTTCCCCCATCGTGTGGGGGGCAGATGCCCAAAGGAGGAACCAGCTCTTGCTTCTGGCTGCTACGCAGCCAGTTCTTGCAAACTACTGTTTTTTGTGGCAATCTACAGACTGGGAACCTGGTCTCTCCAGTGTGAGTTATGGGCTGAGTACTGCTGAGACACTGGGTAACAGTGATGTCCAGCCATTTGTCAATCCAATCCAAAGTTATATATAATTTGCACAAGAGGGAGATATTACACTAAGTAACAAATACTATTAAGGAATTTCTCCTGAATTCCACTGTTAGTAAGGGGTCTGAGGGAGGCTAAGGTATAGCTAGGCTTTCTCAGCTTTGACTTGCTAAATAACATATAATGTTTCATAAATAAGACCTGAAGCACAAAAGAAAGGACTCCCTAATTAATATTTTAGAGAGGAGTCCATCCAGCAAAACTTGCCTACTGCTAGAGCAGCTGACGCCCATGTGATTTGCTATTGCAGAAACTCTCACGGCAGCAGGAGCAGAGGAACAAGAGTCTGGTGGCTTTCACAGTGACTGTTGGAATAAGCCATCATCCACTTGCACCACTTTCCCAGCACAGGGATGAAGGTGATGGTGGGAGGCTCCACTTGAAGAAACCTTTGCTTCAGGGGAACTGCAAGCAACACCTTGATGGTATCAGCTTGCAAAACTACAAGAATGCCTAGCAGGCAAACCTGTGACATCGTGGCTGCCCAGAAAATGATTAAAGGGCAGCAAAGAAATGCTCTGCTTCAGCCAACAGCTTCAGAAAAAGAGCAGAATTTCCCTTCTGCACAATGGCTGCAGTAAATCTGTGCATCACACACCCTCTCTCATGATGGTGTAGACCGAGTCACCGCTGGGAACTGTCACTACAGCGTAGCCACCTCTAGGAGGAGGTGGTAGGGCAAGGGACTACATGGTGCAAAGTGACAGTGCAAGGATCACACTGACAAGGGGGCCACAGACTCTGGAAAACCACCTGATCCTTCAGAGAGGAGTCCTGCAGACTCTTCAGTGTCCCTGCAAAGCAGATGGGACATGGGAGTGTAAGGGCTCATCTCCACAAAGCAATAATGCATAATACTCAGTTTAGCTTAGCTGGAAATGTTGCTTTATCTTTTTAGGACTTTTACCTCATCACAGGAATATAGTTATGCAAATCCCCAAATTAGAGTTCTTGGTTGCTTCTCCTATTTGATTAAAAAGTAATACCCTGGGACAAACTTTAGCACAGATAATGTGAAGAATATTGCGACAGTTGCCCTCATGATGGTAAGGCCATGGCTTTGTTCACACATTTCTTCCTGTTTTATTAAAGCCATGGCCAATATCAGCATGAAAGATGTGGGTTTTTTGTTTTGTTTTGGTTTTTTTTTTTTAAGTAAAGCAAATAAAAAAATGAATATAAGTAAAACCCCTAAGGTTGGAGTTAAAAAAAAAAAAAAAAAAAAAAAGATAAAAGAAAGGAAGACCCTTAAAAGAAACAGGACAAAATCCCAGCTCCACTGAGCATGGAAATCAAACTTCTGCTGCCATCACAGAGGCCAGAATTTCATCCCCCATGTGGAAAATGGCACTCGCTGTACGGTTAAACCCATCACCCAACACACACACATGTGTAAGATGTGCCTTTTTGTGCTGGCAGTCTGGGAGGGCCAGCAGAACACTGAAAAGCAGGTAAAATCCTGCATCACACAAGGGGACAAATGTGGAGAAAACAAGCATGAGTTAAATAATGGCCATACCAAAGTTCTTTGGCTCTGGCAAAGACTGAGCCATAAAAGCAGTAGTTATTATGTTTAAACGGTCATTATTAGTGGCATCCCTGACAACAGTTTCAAAACAGCACTGGGAACAACAGTGCAGCAATCTCTCGAAAATCGTGTTGCCCAGTGTGTCAAAATCTTCAAAGCAGTTTTTGTTACACAGCCCGTAGTCTGGCAGAGTCAACCAGGCCATGTGGAACACTAATGTTTCATTTTTAGGCCATTTTAGGACTTTCAGAGTTTATGGGGAACAGTCTGAACATGGGGTTAGAAAGGAGCTCAAAGTAGATGATGTAAAATGCCTAAAAACACATTAACAAGATGACAAGGAGCATGATGTGGTAACACCAACGAGACATCCTCCCACCACTGCAGCCTGTCAGAAACAGGAGCAGCAAGAACAGAGCTGCTCCTGGGAGGCTGGTGTGTCCCGCCGGGGAGGGCACTGCAGATGTCACTCACCAGCTGCCGCTGCTTGGGTGGCAGAGCAGGAGGAGGTGCCAGATCTTGAGAGGGGTCTAAGCTGATAAAGGAGTCATTGAACCCATAGACTTCCATGAGGTGCTTGTTCTTCTGCTGGTAGATGTGCTCGTTCTGAGGGGTCTGGTAGAACATGGACGGCTGGGGCTCCGAGTAGTCTTCCACAAACTGCATGTATGCCATCACTGCAATGCAAGGAAAGGTCACACTCACTGCTCCTGGTCTACGTGCTGCAGCTGCAACAAGCAGGCAGGACACTCATTCTCAAAATAAGATAAGAGTAAGGCCGTGGCGCTGTCAGTCGGGCTTTGAGGCAGGCTGGGAGCAGCAAGGCATCTGCGCTGTGTTGACAGGTAGTTCACACAGCCAGCTGCCACCCACCTTGCAGGAAAGGATCTGAATATCCCGTCCTGCAAGGCAGCGCACAACAAACACAATCACAGGCCAAAGACATATCTGACAACAGTTTAAGGAGCCAGTGAGGTCTCCAAACAACTACTTGAGAAGTCTGATTCACTGGTGCTTAGCCCACATCCCTTTCTCATGTAACCCATGGCAATTTTGAGAATATTACTCAGCAGCTAATGCCTAAAGTCACAAAAATACCCAGAATAACTTCAGTCCGCTTTCTAGGAGACACAAATCAGCTTGCACAAAGATGCAACCTTGACAATAAATCTATAACAATGCTTGTGCCTATAATAAGTCTCATATCTGTAGTCAGCAAGAGTTCTGAAATGAGGATGCTTACAGCCTTTCTCCATTCTAGCAAGCTGATAAAACTGATAACATCAGAGAACAACTACCTGTGAGACTCAGTGTACCTCCCTCTCAGCTATTTATATGCCACTGCCGGTACAGATACTTACCTTCTAGAAGTGCCTCTGACCATGCCTTCCTAGCCCCTTAACTCAAATCCAACACCCTTTGCTCCCATCTCTTTTTAAAGCATCTTATCATTTTCAATTCTGGAATACAACTGATTCAAAAGCTTTTCTGAGATGTGGTTCAATGGAAATATTAAATAGGATCAAATCTCATTTAAAGGACCATTCCATCTGTGCAATATCCTTCCAAAATCTATGACAAAACCCACACAGTCTATGCAGCTCTGACAGAGGATTACTTGCTGCTACAATATTTTAGTGTTGGAGGGGGAGAATGACAGCCAGTGTCATAGAAAGACCACTACAAATGCTCAGAATTATTAAGGATCAGAAGGGTACTCAATAAATGTAAAACAGACAAAGAACTCTCTTCTATATACCTGAGAACAGAAGCAACAGATGTATTTAAGCGTCATAAAAAAGGACTAACCGAAGCCTTTTTGTAAATACGCTGTCACGCACAAGATCCTCTGTGATCATTCCTACCTTCCTCCCGATAAACAAGCAGTTGTCAGTTTTTGTAAATCTGGTCATTAGGTGGCAATTATTCAGCCTCTGCTGGCATTTCAGTTGTACAGCTGAAATGAATGGATGACTTCAGTGAAAGCTATAAATACAACGACCACAATGCACATCGTGAAGCGGGTTCCCACACTAGCTGCAAGGCAAAGCCCTCTGTTCACCTGCCAATGCAGATCTACGGGCCAGCCTATTTCAAACAGGATGCAGCCGTGCAAACGTGTTGGCAGGAAGGAGTTGCTTTGCACCTGTCTTTTGCACCTTTTTACAGATTTCCTCTAAGATTTTAAACTCTGTTTAGAAATATAGCTAACACAGCTGACCCTTCTCACAGAATCATATTCCTCCTCCAAAAAATAGATTAAAGAAAAAAAAAAGTCGTGGTAATTGGAAGGCAGGAAACCTCAGCTGATGGATTTCAATCCCAACCGGTAACACCTGCTGGCCCCATCCTGTGACCCCACAGTCCTGCCAGTGGACAACCTGTTCGTGTCCCGCAGTACTGCCAGTTCCTGCACAGCTCTGCCAAGGCTGCTGACATTCAGATCTCCAACAGCCCCTGCTACCCAAGCCCTGCTCCTCCTCCTCCTCCAGCTGCCCTCCTGCCTTTCCAGCCACGCTTCACAGATGTGTCACATCTGAAATGTGGTTCAATGGAAATATTAAAGGTTCAGACCTCTCCTTCTTGAAGGGAGTGACAGAGGTTTCAAAGTACACGCACATGTGTGTTGGTATGTGTGTTTGTGCCCGCTCATCTGCTGGTATCAGTACTCATGTCAAAGTCAGGATCAAATTTGCTCATGCATGTGATTTTCAGCCCAAGTCCTAACAGTGAAAAGAAGCACGTTCTGTCAATATTCTCTTACTTGAATTATGGCGAAGGAGTCCTGGTGTAGAACATACAAAATTGCTAAAATACAGTTTCCAAATATCAGCAATTCAGTTGACTAAGCTACTCTTAATAATACTCATGTCCCGAAAAATGCCTTCGTATCACAGACAAGTTTAAAGGATAAAAAAGGCTTACAGAAGATAGTTCTCTAGCAGCAAAAGTGAGCAAAAGTGAGCTAAGGATCAAGACTCCTTGGAAAAGTGTAGAGGGCAAAAGCTTGAGCGCAAAAAACACATTTTGAGAGCTCATCAGTTGAGCAGGACAAAAGCCAAAAAGTCAGGCTTGGCAGTCCTGGTATAATGCAGCAGACATTACTAAATTCAGACCAACGCTTTATGTGGAGTTACCTACAAAAACAGTGCTTCACTTAACACCCAGATCTGAAGACAGCGCTCAGGACTGATGGCTGTGAGTCCCTGGGTTCAGACATCTGTATGACACTACAACTCGGGAAGTGTTGGTAAAAAGGGTATTGCATTATACACTTGTGTAAAATTAAATTACCATAACTCAAGGTAGTAAGCCTGAATGCTGTTGAGAGCCTTAACTCAATCTGCAAGGGAATAATGAAGAGCTCTTTTATCTCAGCTCTTTATGAGGCTAATGCATCTCATTGTCACAGCAGCTCCCCTGCCTTGCTTGTTACAACTAGTCCAGGGCAGGTGAGCATGTCTCTGCTTCTACTTTGTCATCTTCTCTGTTTTTAGCTGAAGTGAAAAACAGTTGGGATAGTGAAATACAAACCTGGCTCAGGTGTAGAGACTCTAGAGTGCAAATTAAAATGGGCATCATTAAAATGCGGCCAGTCTCGAACAGGAGACTAAGGGAGCAGGATCACTCCTGCGACTGCTGTTTGCAAAGGGTCTTCTCTCCCCCCTCTCCCTCCATCCCTTCCCCTTGCTGCTGTGGTTTTTAACAAGGCAGAAATTTAAAAAGCAGATGGGAAATTACATCACCAGCTCAGATCAGGCTGCACACCGTGCAGTGACTCTGTGCAGAGGGAGGGAAGGGGGCTGCAACCTCCACAGTGTCACTGGGGCGGAGTGACAGTCTCAAGGCAGCACCCGAGGAGAAAAGAGAGGTGTGAAAGAAACCTCTCCCACCACATGCCCAGCTTATGTCAGTTCTGAACCCAGACAGAAATATTTGAAATAAAAACCCCATACATCTCAGACTGAGGCTATGAACACCTTCCCAGCAATCTGCTTGCAGTGTCTTGGCTGTCATTTCTAAAGGAGCTAAAGCTGCTCAGGGGTTTCCAGCACACACCAGTTCTGCCCACATGGTAGAAGGTGTTGCTCAGGGGGAACCAGCAGTGCCTGAGCCAGCTCACCGTGAGGCCGGTGCTGGCAGCTGGACAGAGCAGCCATCGGCCCTGAAAGCAGCACTGGGCTGCGGGACAGGAGAGAGAGCAGCAAGAGACCTCTTGTCAGGAAAACACCCTCAGACCGGTGGCTGTTGGAATCCGCAAGGAACTGCTCGAAGGTCATCAGCAGTAAGGCACATCTGCAGCATAAGTGAGGCATAGGAGTGTCTGATGCGGAGGACTCCCTGCAGGTCTAGCCCGACTCCTGGTGCTGAATCAAGCAGCCTGTGTTACAACTGGCCCTAAACAAGTGCAACAGATTTGTGTGCATGGGCAAGAGCCAAAATTATGGAAATTCTTAAACTATACCACACATCAACTCACTGGAGAAGTCAAGGTCAAATAAGCCAGTCTTTGCTGTCACCTCTGGGAGGAGTGCTGTTTTTCAAAGAGCTCGCATTATTCACTGGCTAAGCCCAGACTGCCCTCAGTGTGGTTCCTGCAGTTAAATGCCAGCTGCTTACAGGGCACCAGCCTGCATTTTGTTCCCACTGACAGGGAGGGAAACATGAATAAGTGCCTCACCACTAGTTTCCAAGCTGTCTGGGGGAAAGATCTTGTTATTTCTGACTCTGGGCTCTTCATGGCAGAAGTTGTTCCACGTCTGTGTCTTGTACAGCAGGAGCATGGTGCTGGTGCTCAAGCAGAAGTGTGGAGCCATTTGCCCTTAGCACAGTAACATGTACTCTTACAGCACAGTAAAATAACTAATTCATGCCAGACTAAAAGGCTTATCACTCCGCTGTCTAAATTACACAGCAGTCAACTCAGGAGGTCCCTCTGAGCACAGCTCACAGCAATACACATGGTTAACTTGAGAAGGATTTGTTGTATATTAGCAATAAAAAGGCCATCAAAGGCTCTGCTGCAACATTGCCTGCCACCTACCAAAAGAGGATCCACAACAAAGAGACTATAACCAAGTCCCATCTGTGTGAGCTCTAGATCTTTTTAATAAACTCACGCATCTCCTGTCCAGATCCCAGGAGTTTGTTGGGGCTGTGGAAGCAGCAGTGCCTCACCTATGTGATTACACAAGAATATCTACATGCATCAGCCTCCAGGCAAAAAAATCGTGGGTGCTACCCTACAGCCTGAGTAATGTTTTACTGTCCTTTTAATGTTGAAAATAAAAGTAAAACTAACAACCACAGATCTGTGGTGTGATATACTGTGGAGTCAAGACAATCTAAAGTAAGTTCTCAGTGTCACATGAATGCAATTAAAAAATCCACAGCAGTCAGGTATCAGCCCAACTACTACTACAAGCTCTGCAGCAAGTATGGTTTATCAAACCATCGGAGCTGACAACACCTTTCCTAACAATGCAATCTGATCAGTACTCCAAGAGCTTCTGATAGTGCCAGATGACAGAATAACTCTATTCTAACATCAAAGAACATTCACATACAAGGCCTTGGTATTGAGTTTAAAATTGTGCATGGGCAATAATGGAGAAGATAGCTTTTTTAATTGTTTTTAAGTAACTCCTTCACATCTCATATGATAACAGAAAACAAAGAAACGGGGCTTAAAGAGAAAAGCAAACAGCCCAGGTCTCCCTTTCAATTGTCAAATCGCCTCCTACCCCAAGATTCACGCAGGCGTCACCCCCTACTGAAGTTGCCTACGTGTATGGGGTGCATTTTCCTGCATCCATCCCAGCCTGCATGGTGTGAAACCACCTGGACCCAGCCCTCACTATTAACATGCAGAGCCCCCAAGGACCTGAGCCTACATAAGGAGGCTCTGTATCACATTCCCTTGCAGCTGGTACTGCAGGCGAGTATTTTGAACAGCACAAGCCATAACAAACAACCTTGGCTATGCCCTGTGCCAGCATTTATTTCCTTTCTGTTGTCTATAAACAAACATCTCAGCTCCTTTTTAGCTGCTTTCAGTATCTTTTAACTGCTTGCTTACCAGAGAGGAGCAAGTGATTTCCTGTGTATGGGGACACTGAACTACAGGACCACCCTCACTTTCAGGTGGGTCGAGCCCTAGGGTTTTGAGTAAAATCCCAGAGGATTACAAATGTGATCTGGTCACTTAGGGATAACGGAAATGCTTTTAGTCAGTGATTTTTTTTTTTAAAGAAAGTGACTGGCACAGTACACTACCATAGGAATAGACAGAATACTGATCCTGCCGCACAACACACCGATCTCCCTTCCACCTTGTTCTCAGCAAAAAGACTATAAACTGCAGAAATGAGTCAGGCAGCCAATTCGGCACTCTCAGACCAGCTCTTCACTTGGGCTGTCAGCCATACAGCATTAAACTTTTGATCCAGATCTTGTATATGCTACCTCCTCACGCAGCATACAACTGCAAAGCAAGCCAGTGACTAGTAAACTAACATCTGCTGGATCTCACTATGCAGTCCACAGCCTTCCTTGGCAGATCAGTATGGCTGCTTTTTTGGCAAGAGGTTTCACATGTTTTCAGCCATGAACATTAAGGAAATCAGAATAAGGTCATGAGCTTGAGTCACAGTCAGTACTGGAGTCCCAGGAGCCTGGCTGGGGATGGTGAGCCTTCACATTTAGAGGATGCTCATTTTAACGATGTGGGAAATTCTTCGGCATCCAAAGGAAATGAGATCCTGTAGCAAAACAGCAGTACTGGACACTAGGTTAATAGTGTTGTCTTGCACAGCTATGTGGGTGACTCTGTTCCTATTGCCAAGTAACTGCTCTGGCAATGCTCAGTTTTGGACAGAAAAGCAGCCTTTTCTCTGAGCTCTTGGAGAGTACCCAGTTCCCTTCTGCAGTGGGCAAACACATAAAATCGGGGCAGGGGGGAAGGAACGAACATAAAAAGGAGGGTAAACCAGGAAGATCTGCAAGGCAGAGTGCCTCAAAGATTTGCACTCAGGTAAAAAGGAGAAGTAAAATGGTCTCACTGTAGTAATGAAGATGCTGCATGATGCCAGCTCCCCTGGGCCTGGATCGTTCCTGGCTCCAGGAGCCACTCCCTGCCTGCCAAAAGACTGACACTTCCCCTCCGTGCCTTTGACACCGACTAACTGATTTTGATACTCAGCCTCACATAAGCAAAGGCATTACTTTGGGGTCATCATAACTTGGTGGTCATCAGAAGCATGACAACTGTAAGGAAAGGGAAAGGTAAAAGTAAAACACAAACACAAGAACTTGCTTACTGTGTTTGTTTTTCTTCTCTGGCAGAGGTGGTGGCTTCTCTGGGTCACTGTTAGAATCTGGAGCAGCAAAATCAGCAATGAATTCAACCGGTGCTGAAGAGTTTCCTTGCTGGAAAGGCAAAACAGCAGCAAAGGGTGTGAAGGGTACTGATGGGACAGATGCTGCATTCTGCATGTCATCCTCCGAGATGTTATCGTATTGGGAAGGGTGCCTCTCATAGGACACCCTGCAGCCGGAGTTATCTGAAGTCTGAGAGGCTGCGCTCCTCCTCTTCTTTTCTGGTAAAGCTGGAGGAGTCTCTGTTGGCTGCGCTGCTCCTGAGAGGCTGCAGAATTCCAGTGGAGGAGAGCTGCCCTGCGGGAGCTGGAAAGCATGTCCATGGAAAGGGGAGCCAGACTCACCCAAGGACTCTGGCAATGGGCTGAGGATACCTGGCACCTGCTGAGGTATCTGATCAGCGTTGGAGAGGTCCTGCTGCAGGAATTCATAGTCCGGATCATAGTGATCTGATTGATCTGGTTAAACAGAGGGGATGGGAGAATGATGCATTAATTTCTCTCTTTTACTGTTTAGCCCTTATCAGTTCTGCCCCTCCCATTCCATCAGTTAATTAATCAGTTCATTTAATCAATGGTACTTCCTTGCAGCAGGGACCATCTTGCTACATCTTCTGCAATGTCCAGCCTTAATGAAACTCTTATCATTATTTCTTTATATTAGCAAACAAGTTACAAACATTCAGTAGGTAGATCACTGCAGATATTATTTATGTTTCATATTTATATTTTTATTTTCTTTCCTAGTATGTAGAAACAACATCCCTTTAGTCTACCAGGACTGTCATTTCTGCAGACAAGGCAGAAATCAACAAAACATTCCACTTGAGAGCTGAATTGAGTTTGAACACAATCTTCTATAGCTAGAGAAACACATTCCCTTGGGCTTTTTCCTATCCGACAGAATATAATGCTGCACAGAACCGCCTGCAGCAACAACAAGATGACAGTTGCAAGTGCAATCCATTTATTTCTGCATCACAGCTATGGCAGTTTCCAAACGAGAGTGAAGGGGGCTCCTCCAGCAGCCCCGGCCAACCTCCTGCTTACCTAACGTTTCACAGCTTGTGTTGCGGGAGCACTGACCACTGTCACGATCCAGAGAGGAGAGTTGTTCATCAGACTTGCTGAGTTTGCCAATGCTACTGCATGGCGAGAGGCGTGGAGATTCCCCCCCATAGGAGTGGCTTCCACCAGACAACCTTCGCTGGGCATAGCAGTCAACATCAAAATCCTTAAGCAATTTAAAAAAAAAAAAAAAAAAAAAAATCAAATCAAACCACTGTCATTCTTGGCAGCTTGCTAGCAAGATGCAGCTCGAGGAGCAAACACCTCAAAGCTGCGTTAAGAAATCCAGGAGGGGAGAGGATCAGTGCTGCAGGCCCTCTCCAGTCAGACAAGCTCATCAGGACCACAGTAATGTGTAATGTGTAAACCAAACCCAGCCACTTACAACCTCATAAATCCCAGACTAGCACAAGCAATGGAATATGACTAACACACACAGTCCCAAGTTTTCCTTTTTTCTACCAGAAAATTTATAAATTTCCCCAAAGCACCAGCAGTGGACAGAGCAGTTGCTCGAACTACTGCTTGGGTTAAAAGATGTTTTAAACTGTGACTGGATGAAGACAGACTTCTGATCTCAATATGCCACATGCTCCCTTGGCTTGTAGACCTTGGTGAGACCTTGGCAAGCTCAGCCAGTCATGCTGCACCCTGATCTGTTCGACAGGGCAGCACTCAACAGCTCACATCATCACACTCTGCCACAGTTCAAGGCAACAAAGTTTGTAGCAATTTGTTATTAAATCCAACAACGGGAAAAAAAAAAAAAAAAAAAAAAAAAAAAAAAAAAAAAAAAAAGCTGTTCACGTTATTTATGATACTGATGTTCCTGCCACTAGAAGTCTGGCTCCAGAGCTCTCCCATACAGGGCAGTTTGGGACGAGCAGCAGCGTGCAAGGAACTGTGCGGCTGCAGGTCATGGCATTTCTCCCAGCTTCTGCTACAGTTCACAGCATGTTTCTCTTGGCTTTCACAAAGGGGTTATGCCATTACCTGTCTGTTGATTCCAACAGGTAAACTGGACCCACTGGTGGCTCGACTCATGGGTGCCACAACTGCCACTCTGGTTGGGGAAGGTGCCGACTGTCGTTTTTTAGGGGGCAATGCTGGTGGAGGGCTGCAAGACACAACAGGCATTGATGTTTACATTACTCTTCCAGCAAAAAGAATTTTTAGAGGCTTCACGAGCTTGTTTTCCAGAAAGCCTTTGACTTGTCAGGCTCAAAGCTCACAGGTTTTTGTCCAAAGCTGGCCAGGAGCTATTCAGCAAAGTGTATCCACTAACAAATATTAATTTAAGAATACTCTCACAGGTAAGGTCCTGTTCAGTGATGTATTTTTAAGGCTGGAAAAGAGTTGGTATTTCTCAAACAAAAACAATTGCTGTTTTAAAAATTATTTTTAATGGAGATAATTAGCATGATAATTATTTCTTAATAAAAGTGGTGAAAATCCAAATTAAATGGTTTGGTTGACCCAAATATTGTTTCCATTCACAGAAGTCCCTCCTTCTCAAACCTTCCCGCTTTGAAAGTGTTCAAAGTTTCAAAAAAATTTAAAAAGTAAAAGGACAGGAAAATTCTTTTTCTGGACTTTTACTTTCCTTGTTCAGAGAACAAGATGGTCAGTGTTGCTCTCACCATGTATATTGTGAGGGCCCATGTTTTGGCATGAATCTGTTTCAGATACACATATTAGCAGTAACCCCTGTACTGCTAGTTTTTGCTTCTCATGACACATACTTCTGGTAACCGTCAAGCCTGCGAGGTTCCCAAGAGCATACATATTCTGTTCCTGGAACGTACCAGGAAATTTTTATATAACCCATGAGAACTCATAAAATACATAGAAATGTGATTCTTTTTGCCAGCCACAGCCCTTGATGGCACATTTTCAAATTAGCACACGACATGTATTTTTCACATATTTTAGCAGCAGTACTAGAGAAGAAAAACATCCTACACACAGACCAAAAACCTGCAAACTGGGGGTTTTCTCTTCCTGCTCAAAATAGAACATAGAAACTTTCATGTGGTTACTCATAGAACAGGGTAAGAACAACCAAGCAAAAGGTTTTTGTCACGCGCTATTGGCTCCTTTCACTCTTAAGCTGATAAGCAATGCAGAACAACCTGGATCTGCAGGACAGATTGGTAACTGCCAGCTGAGGCTAACAGAACATTTCCCATCGGATACAACAGCACAAGACACAGTGAGGTATTCACAAAGTTTTAAATAAGGTTCTTGCGCATTTGTGTGATGCCTCTCACGCATGGATCTCTGAGCATGGCACCATCCTCACATCAAAAGGAGGAAAGGAAAACACAGATAATGAAGGCTATTGCTCAAAACAAAACAGAGAGAATACAAAGTCATAAGCAGAGTCCAGGAGCAGGCAGGAATTACTCTGGAGGACAGGAAATGAAGAGGCATCACTAACCCTCCTCATGACCTCTCTTATGCACATTTTGTAAGGTTGTCTAGAACACAAGAAGCTGGTAAGAGCCACTGGTATTCTTCAGTCAGCTGGTTGGCCAGTAGTACCTGTTTTCTGCCACACGAATGCTAGGCAAAGGGGGTTTAGGAGGTGCAACTTCTTCATCCATGGAGTCAGTCAGTAGCTCGTTGGATTGCGTCAGATTGGTTGTTTTGTTGAGGATCTCCATTTCTCGGTCTGTAAGGGGAAGTTCTGATGGGCTGCAACAAGCAAAATACAGATTGCAAATCATAAAACACTGTTGGAATGCAGCATGCTGACAGATTAATACATATTTTAAATCATATGAGAGACACCTACAGCAGAAGGCAGAATTTGCATCTGCAGGTGGAATTCCATGTGTATGTTGAATACAATGTGCATGTGTCATGGCCAAGTGGTGTTTCATTGCCAGATTTTGGTATCTTCCCTATCATAGCATATTCTCTTTAAGTGGTCCCACTGGAACGGATGAAGCAACATAGAGAACACTATGCTACCCTCTGTGAAGAATAACTGAATGCTTTAATTCAAATATCAGCAGCTGGAAATGATCCCTTCTGTATTAGTTCTGCACACAGGAGAAATCCTCGTCAGTGACTCACCTGTCAGATTTACATGCTGGTAAACTGGGTTTAACTGGGCTTGTGGGAGAGGGATGCTCCTGCTTTTCAATAGTGAGTCTGACCAGCTCCTGATGGATGAAGAGAAGAAAAAGAGAACAATCATTATTTGCTGAATGCTGCATTCAAACATCTTAGGACAGAAAGGGATGCTACTGAAGTAAACTCTGGGTCACCCAGGTTATGGGTTAATGCTGGCATGGACACAGAGAGCGCTGAGCTGGGTGTAAGTCTGGTACAGAGCCATACAAACGATGCAGCACTGCTTCTAAGGAGCGGCGTGCACTCAGCAGTAGCTTAGCCATATATGAGTTAAGTTCATAAACCCTGACCCTATGGGGATTCTGCACAAACTCATGTATGTGTCTTTTTGCTGTGCTTCCTCTTTCCTCTATTGTCACAAACGTGTTCCAGTCCCCATAACACCCTAGATAATAGCAAATTGACTTTACATACATAAACATAAGTACAGAAAAGTCTTACACAGTGAAGTACTTCACCTAGCTAGTAAAAAAATGATTTTTAAAAAAAAATTTATAAATATGTATTTGTTTCAAAAAGCAAGTTTTCTGTAAGATCCCCAACAACAAATTAAATAGCGAACTCCTTTATTAAAAGGCCTGCTTCCCCTGAAGTCATCTTTTAACATGTTAGCAATAGAAGTCTTAATCATTCAAGAAACTACTGTAGTGTATCTGTTATAGGCAGATAAGGTTCTGGATAAAGAGATAAGGGCATGATAATCCTGAACTACAAGTCTGCCAGCAGTCAAAACAACAATCACTCATGCCAGATAGATGGGAGAGAACGTTTTATTCATGTCTGAGGCCAACAAATAGATCTACTGCTCTCAGATATAAATACATGCCCTCTTACAGGCAGGCTGGAAAACTGGCTGTGCTTCCTGACAGTATTTGCTTCCCAGCATATTATGCAAAGGAAACCATATGGGATAAATTTTTGATTTTTTTTTTTTAAAGCAGCTTGAATTGGTGTCATCATTCCAGTATCATCTTTATGTCCATGTCTGTTGAGCTTGGAAACAACTGTCACTGTTCTCTCAATGCAGTAACTGCAACTGGGATGTTGTCATCATCATCCTTCCACGGAAGGGAAATATTCTAGTTCTTGTATTTTTATATAAGGCTCTATCTAAAGCTGAACTTCCATGGATCAACACATACACAAGAGGAATAAAATACTGCACTGGATGTGCAAAGGATGGCAAACACAGTCCAAGTGTCCACCACAGCTGATTTTGATTTTGATGTTCTACTGTTCTTGATGAGCTTGTGCTCAAAAATAACATACACCATGTCAACCAAAACCATGACAAAACACTCAGCTTTCCAGAAGCTGTCCTGGAAAATCCCACACGTGGGGAAGGAAAAGAGCACAAACAGACCACATACAGATGTCCATGTGGGCTAATGCTGTGAAGATGTTCCTGTCTGTAACAGACAGACAAGAGTGCTGGTGAGGAGCACTGTGTTCTGAGAAGTGCCCTGATGAGAAAAAGCACAGCACCAAGGTGACCACCGCAGACCAGCCTGGCCAGGTCCCACCTCCAAAGAGGGCCGTGTCCCCCAGAGGGGAAATACTCTGCAACAAAGGTCAAAAGACCAACAGGGCTTTTGACAATCTATCAGCTCCACCAGAAACTATTTTTTTAGAATGTACTTTCCTCTGTTTCATCTTCTCTTTCAGGATGAACAATCTTTAATTAAGAATGAGCTATTTCTTTTAGACTTTAGAAATTCCCCTGTAAAGTCTACAGAGCATCACTAGGAAAAACAACCATAGGACCTAGTAGCCTACAAACTCCGAATGAGGCTTTTCTGTAAATTGGACAATTTTGAAATTACACAGTGACACCATTTGACTCTTCTGGCTGCAGCTGGCACCACACTTCAAGTCACCGTCAGGAGTGAGTGACGACACAACAGATTGCCACCTTCCTGCCCTCTGCACAAACTTCCACCACTGAAAATGTTTCTGGAGAGTCATTCACTTTAACAGACTCAGCGTCCGACCCTGTGGGGCTATCGGGTGCTTGCCAGCAAGAACAGTGACTCCATACAACGTGTAAGAGCACAGTAAGGGAAATAAAATATATGGGCACTCAAACCAAAAGCCAAAATACTCCTTAAACATCTCACAGAAAGGGCTATGGAAGGGAAAATGTAACATCTCCTTTTCCTCACCTTTCTTCACCATGTTTAACACCTTAAACCAAACCAAGGCCAGCGCTGCAGACCGCAGTGGTGGCAGCTGTGCCGCAGCAGAGCTGAGGAGTCCCTGACACCTGGGGCTAAAGAGCTCAGTTTTCCTATTTTACGAGTCATAATGAACACCATACAGGAGTGTAGGTTACAACAGGGGAGAAAACCAATCAAATTTAGCTTTTCATTCATCTTTAGAATGATTCAAACCATTGTGGATGGGGAAAAAAACCTCAAACCCTCCCACCTGAGACACCAAGACAATGTATGATTGCCAGTACTTGAGAGAATCCCTTTTTCCTCTAAACTTTGAGAAATACCACCACATTCCCTGGACTCTGACTTTTTCCTCCTCTGTACTAACTCCAAAATGAGAACTAGTGTTTGAAGATCAAGCCAAGATCTTTAGTGTACACACAGAAGTAATCAGCACACAACTGAGCCAGATGCACATTATGCTATTCCTTATCAGCAAGTAAAAAGATTCCTGAAGCAGTAATTAGAGATAATTAAAGCCCCTCTACAAACTTATGCTACTTCAGCAAGCTGGAAATTCCAAAATCAGATGGATTTTTAAGAAGTTACGTAATCAAAAGAAGGAATTTTCTTCTCTTTTTATACATGCCTAGCAAGGCACTAAAACCTGAGATCAAAACAGCAAGCGACACCAGTGAACAAGCGACTCCTTTACGCTCAATTCTGAAAATAAAGGGGGAAGTAAGCACTGAAATGTGGAAGTGGATCTTGTGTGATCTGCCAGAAAAACAAAAAAGGCTCTCCACAGCAGAGAAGTGTCCTGCTTCTCAGTTCTGCTTCCAGATCTGAAGGCTGGCTTGGCCCTTCTAAAATAAACCTTGTTCCTCACTATGCAGTAGGAGATGAGTGCATGCCGCTTCCAAATGCTGACCTGTTGATGGGCAGACACATGCACATCCACCCAGACAGCCACACATCTGCTCTGACCATGCTCCAAGCTGACCAGACATAAGCCAGCTCCAACTGGAAGGCCAAAATAACTTCTAATCTAACAACAAAGTAGAGACTGATATAGCCATGCCACTCAGCAGGGCTTAACAGTTCAGGCTTAGCACTCTATGGACACGCCTGCATCACTTCCAGCCTAGGCTGGCTCGTGGCACGGGCAGAGCGGGCAGCCGAGCCCTCCCACCCATGGCACAGGCACTACTGTGGCTGGAAGGCAACAGGTAACAGGGCTTTAAATATTGCTTGAAGTGAAAGGGCAACGAGCGTCCAAGTCTCATGCAACGAGACCACACAACTCTATCCTGGATCTGGTCATAACCCCGCTCTCCATGGGATTGTGCAGATTCATTAAGTGATAACAGAGCGAACTGTCTCGCTATTTGCTGGGGTATTACAGTTCAGATACCACAGCGCAGTTTTTCACATACTGCAAACTGCTGCTAAATTCTAACACTAACAGCAGCTGAGACTTCAGGCTAAGCTCTTTTTCTCTATCCTGCTGTGCAAATTTAAGATCAGCTTTACTTTTCAAATCTGGAGCTTAAAGTTAAAGGGCATATTGTGCAAAATAATCCTGGAAAATCTGTCTTCTTTAGGTGATGGGAATGTTTTGTTTCAAAGATATTTATTTAAAAGGCTCAATAAGTAATAGTAGATTTCAGTATTTGTGTCTGAGTAACATTAAAGAGATATTCAGAGCATGCAAACACCACACCAAGACTCCTGAAAACATGATAGTCAAAGCTTGGGATATCCACTTCAGTTTTGCATTCAGTTCCAGTAAATAAAAACTAAGCAGAGTTTAAGTACAGTGAAAGAGGTCTGTTCCTGATACATTCATTAATCCAGGTGAAACACCTGTTGCAGTTCTTAAAACATTACCCCAACTTTCCTTCTGTACTTGATCTAAATATTCCCCTTCAGATTCAGCCCTGCTGTTGAACGAGGCTTAACTTTCTCTACAGTTTGCAGAATAAGATTCCCAGGAGATATGACAGTCTCTCTGTTAGTGCCCTGAGCCCAGGTCAAGCAATCTTTTAACTGCGGTACTAGGACAGCTGAATGAACAGCCTCTGTGGCCATCAGCCCAGAGACAAGCCTGGGAAACAGAAATAATGGGTACCAAAAGCTTACCAGGAGGTAGAAGGAAAGCCAACAGCTTTCCCCAGGGTGGGGCAGGGAAGGAATGCTATAAGCAGGTCTCACAAAGGATACAAAGGTTTCTGTTAAATGCTCCCATTAGTTATGTAAAATTAATCTCCAGAAAACTGAGCTTAGCTCATCACCTGTTCCACACCCTAATCCAACTGCTGAAAGCAGTGATGTATCACTGACGAATCCCTTGAAATTTATGTTAAAAGATGGAGCTGGAGTCTTTAATTCTCTGTGGGCACTGACAAGAAGCATTTCCATTCTACTTGGCCTAGACAGAAAATAGGCAAAGTCTTGTGTTCTAATCTGCATGGGAGACTGGGAGACTGGGAATGACTTGCTGAAAATTTAATACAATGCTCAGTAAAGATTTATTGCTTCTTCCAATTCACCCAAATGCCAGGGTGAGCATTTCAGAAGTGCACACTAATAGCCCAACCATTTATGCCAGTCCTTAACCAGCACCCCAAGCAGGATCCTTCCACTTATAAAGCAGCTGATTTAAGAGGTGGTTTACTGAAGGCAAGGATAGGACCTTTACATTTTACCTGAACTTTAAAATCTCTTTCAACTGGATCTTTTCTAAAATACATTATTATATATATAATTTACAATCTTTGTCTCATGTACCTTGACTCCATCCAGAACAGCTTTTATGACACCCTTCACTGTTGTCACCATCTCCTTGTCTTCTGAATTCACACCTTCCAGCATCACTTGATCAGACCAGCGAATCAGATTGGCCAGACTCTGGTACACACGGCTATAGCAGGACGAGATGGCAGAGCTGGACAACAGGGGAGGAAATAGTTGAGGGGGGAAAAAAAAAAAAAAATATGAAGATACTATAAAATGGCAAGAGAGTGCTTGATTTAAAGTGCATTTCACGCTGTTAAAAATGTGATTGTTCTCCTTTTCTCTCTGACATGCAGAATTTGTGTTTAGCAGTTGAAAAGGCCTGGGTTTCTCCTCTGCTGCAGTTGCTCTCCCGTTTCCCAGCACCAAATGGGATGACAGTGCAATCAACAGTTCATTCTTGGTTAACAGAATGAATTATCTGGGCTGCAGGTTAACACAGCTATGCTAAGAAGAACATGCTTTCCATTTTAATTTACAGCTCCATCCTATGCCTTAACTTCAAAGGTAAATATTTAAGTCCTGTAGTTATGTCTAAGTTATATTATTTCAGTGTTATCTATGATTTCCTTCTTCCTTATTAACTCTCCCCAAAAATGTCTTGGATAATTGAGAGCTGACTGTGTTCATTCCTTTACAAATCATTTCCTCACTGTTTATAATGCCTGAAAACATGTAATTAAAACCTCCTTCTTTACAGAAATAGAACTGAATGAATTTCAGGTTTGGAAGAGGAAGGGTGTTGCTTTGTTTTGTTTTTAATGAGAAACAGAATTGAAGCTATTGTTCTGAAGGGGGAAAAAAAAAAAAGAATTTTGGAAGGATGACAAATCTAAATAAAAGTTAACTGTAACAACAGTGCTCACAGGCATTTTCCTGGCCATTCTGAAAACACTTCATTACTAAACAAGGTGTGTTAATAGTAGTGCTGATGGCAATGCTTCAACAATTCTTTGTAAAAAATCAATTTAAACTGCATCAAAAGCATAAGCAGATAAGAGAAGGTGTAATCTTGCAATCATTACTGATACAAGTGTTCCAAATCTTCCCATTTCTCTGGTACCCATTTTACACTGGCTTAACTCCAGCCATTTCTTTACCCGTTAGAAGACAATCAAGCCCACAAGCTTCAATGAGATTCTTTAGGTGAATGAAGTTTGCAGAACTGGGGAAAGAACTATTGTCAAGTTACAATCAGGGGGATACAAACAACAGCAAGTACTTTTTTGTTTAGCTGATTATTTTTTTTTAAAGCATGCTGCTTGCCATTTGTTCCAATTTCAAATGAAATTAGCTTGGTAGGAGATATTTCTTAAACAGGGCCCTCCCCCATCTCTTTCTAGGGCTTTGATTTCTCTGCCATTAATCTTCAGTCTGCTTCCTTCTAAGGAGGCAGTAATTGAAAGCCCATTTTGTGCGAGATTTAATTACTTTTTTCCTTGATGCAAATGCTTCCCCTAAAGCAAAAAGAAGTCCAACAATAATTGTAGGGCTTTCTTCCACTCTGACACAAGTCTTGCTCACTTTTCTTGAGGGAGATTTGCTATCAAAATCACCCCTTTGGGTCCTGCCACTACTCAAAAAGAAATAAAGTGCACAGGTAGGCATGAACGAACGTGGCTTTTTGAGAATGCCAGATCCGCTTTTATAATGTGAGGCTAAACAAGGCAGAATATACATGTGGAATCTGTGCTGTAATACATAGCACTTCCAGAAAGACTTCTATGTGGACGATTCCATTGACTACAGACTAAGAAAACTCTGCTTCTACATCCTAAATAAGGATATCCAACTGTCAAGGTTGCATTAGTTCACCTCTAAGAGAGAGGGTATAAGGAATTTGAAGAATAGAACTGTCTGAAATACTGCTGTTGCTGAAGACCACTTAGTTGATATTTCCAAATATATTATTGGAATGAAAGATCACCCAGCGAACACCCAGTGGATACACAAATCAAAGCAAGCAACTATAAAGATGACATGTTCTGTCCTAAAAATATTTGCTGACGTTTTACATGTTCTCCTGGTGTAAGGGGAAAGTTCATTCTTTCTTTTATTAAGTGAAAGCAGGTGCTTGTCAGGAATTTAATGGCTGTGGGAAACCTGATAGCAACTGAAGAAACTTTTGTGTCTGTATCCCGAAGCCTGATGATTGTTCCCATTCTAACAGTTATTGCTCTCTGAAGTTCTACAGATACAACCTAAATTGGATCTCTCCTGTCCCAGCCACAGCTCTGATACCCACTGCCTCCTTCATTCAGACATAACCCTGGCCTATGCATTAGGGCCAAACACAGCTAAGCATCTCATTTGCAAAATATCTGGCACCTTACTGCTGCCTTGACCACAGTATAAACCCTTCTTGCACCAGAATTGAAATAAGCATCCCAAAACAAAAAATTTGAGTACCTGATGGGAAAACAAATAAGAATAAAACTTGGCAGGATTTCAGGAACTGAACACTTGCATTTCTCTGCCTAATTTTGTGCTTTTCTCTGTCTGTCCTAATTTTGCTCGTTCTGTATTATTCATCAATGTTTGCTTGGTTTGTGTAGATCCAGTGCTCCAGCATCTATGGGATGAACACCAGCTATATCTCCAGGGCTTGAGAACTCCACAAATTCGTATAATCCATTCTGAGTTTTGCTTTGGCAAATTTCTACTTCTTTTCTGGCTTCAAACCCACTGCCTAACTGGTTAAAACATAATACATATAATCTGTTAAAACATAAAACAAATAATCTGTTGAGTGCACAGGAACGAACTTGGACTGGTTAATCTACTGAAGTACATCTGTTTACTTCTGTTCTGTATCTGATCCAGTAAAATAAAAAAAAAGCCATTAGGAGTGCAGGCTCAGACTTCTCCAATATCAGGGTGGATAAACTGAACACAAAAAGGAATTACTCTGAAGATAAACTCTTTTTCAGGTAAAAGCTATTGGAATTGTTAGCTTTTAGGATACCATCATGACTGCAGAAACAGTATAGCATCTGCAGAGAATCTTCCACTAGTAAATGACGAATTTCCAAGTTTATGCTAAAAAATCAGCCTTTCCTCCTCTCTGAAACCATCCTGATTTGCTTATCCTTTTACAGCACAGGCTTCTTCACATCAGGGAATCTGCTTTTAAATTATGTTTGAAAACTATCACATAATTAATAAAAATAACAGTCACTTTATTAGTCACTGCAGCATTTCCTGCCTCCTGTGTGATGCCATTCTTCAGACACAAGATGGAAAGAAGCTGGGAATCTGCTGGTCTGGCATAGTCTCAAAACCCAAAAAGGAATTTACCTTTGCTGGATACGGGGATCGGTTTGCACCAAGGGTAGGATGGCTTCCAGCACTTTACTTGCTGAGCCTGGCAGCATCTCTAACACTTTCTTATCAATTGCCATTTTGTCCACAATAGTCTTAAAGTAGCGCAATGCACTGACAACCTCCTTCTCCTTCTCCTCTAGCCATGATACATTCTAAAGAGATGGAAAAAAGGAAAGATATGTTAAAAACTCAGAATTTTTAAGGGCAAGGTTACTTTAACTTACCTGAAGTACAGCAACACGGAATGAGGTACGTTTTGTGAGAACTGGAGAAAACCCCTTCTTCCACAAACACTTTTAAATTGAATTACTACTCTTTCAAAGGAACAGTCAGTGCAAAATTGCACCCACACTTTAACTTTCTGAATTACATGCACTCCAAACTGAAGACTGATCTTGATCAGTTTTAGGCCAAGATTAACACTACTGATGACGTGCAGGGCACTGCTTTGAAACCCACACAACTGGGAAGGTGAAAGAAAAAAATATACCAAGCGCAGACAGTAATGGTAACACAAGAAAGGAAGCAACAACTACTGGTTTTAAATAGAGTTGCACCTCTTCTGCAATCAAAATCCCTTTACTTAAGCACATCTCATTACTGAAAGGCCTTTTCAATGAAAAGTAAATGCAGTGGATCAGCCAAAGGAAAAAAGAAAAACAAACCACAATCAGAGAAACTTCCAAACTCCAGAACAATCCAAACAAGACGCCTCCATTCTTGTACCCATCCCTGATAAGTTCCAACAACATATGTAGTGTTTGCCCTTACTATTCTGAGCAATTCTGCTGACTCCAATACGTCTACTTGTATGAAAGTGGGCTACAGTCTTGTCTCTACATTCACAAACAAAAAGCTCCTTTCTGATCAGTCTCCAATTTAAATAATTTTGTGATGCTGCTGGAACAAGGCAACTCACACGCTTTCCATAGGGACAGACTGTGAAAGCTAAGTTTTGGCATTGGTGGATGAATGTTGCAGAAGGGAACAATTCATTGGAATAAAGCCGAGTTGTGGTCACCAACTTCCGTGCCACCACCAACACTAGAAGAGGAAATTCAGAAGTGATACATGATATCTTAATGGCATTCTGGACAGGGATATTTTTAAAAGGTTTACCAAAGTATGCCTGGAGGACTGTTAATGCCACAAGTAGTTCCTAAGTGAGATTTAAATTAACTACTGAACACTGCTAGAAAAGGAGCAGAGAGCTTAGCAGAGTCAGGTTTCATCCATTATCTCCTCAGTAAATTCAGCTTCAAGAATTAATGACCTATGGGCATTGTGTGCTCCCCATACTCTTGTCAGCCGTTAAACTACTGCTTTTCTGCAAAATCAGGCCAGCAGCCCAAAAGGTTTTAGGAATAACAATTTATAGGCAGCGCTGGTTAGCAATTTGGGGTGAGTTGCATAAAAGGATTAGAGTCCCAAGTTCTATCTAGCTCCAACTTCAGAAGTCTAAGACCCAATCCAAGATCTGCAAACCACCCTGTCATTTTCCATCTCATCTGGGAAGTGCCCAAACTCCACTGCTGCTTCCACTTTTGACAATACTGCTTGCCAGGCACCTCAAATTCTGCTCTAGAGCTTACAGCCACCCTGAAACTCCCTTGCTGGGGAGCATCCTGGCAACTCGCTGATGTCAAAAATGACATTTCCCATTTTTCAGGCATGTGCCTTCACCGCTGCAGTTTATTCCAGGGTACGGAGAGGCTCAGACCCTCCCATGAAGGTTTCACACTTCATATGAAATGATCACACATTTCAGAGATGAGAGCCTGTATATTCCCTGAGTGAATATGACCATGGCCCAGTGGTCAGAGCTCTCAAACAGAAGTGAAAAAATGTGGATTGCAGTTCCTGCTCTGATGGCTTTTTATGTATTTCATTCAACAACTGTTTCCTGTAGGAAGGCTTGCAATTTAATAGCTTAAACACTCTCCTGGCACATAGGAGGGATAGGCTTGACTCAGAGTTCAGGGCTGAGAATGACAAGTGGAAACACAAATCCTTCTATTGAGCACATCAAGGCATGCAAATCCAGCCACTGGACACTATTTGGGACACAATCCTTTTTTTTTTGCAACTTCCCTGCTAGCTCTTTGGGTGACATTCCCTAAGAGCACTTTTTATGAATCCCCTTCTGAGGTCCAAGGGTATCGTACGTATGTGTGTATACATGGGCACACAAACACACACAAAGCAAACCTATACTTCTGCTACAGAGCTCAGATAAATGTCAGTTGTTACTACGAGGCTGGAGTTTCTCACGTTCAAGTGCTTTGCTCACTGAGGCCTGAGAACAACAGCAATAAATCCAGAGAAAGCAGTAATAACCTGATAAGATGGATGGATATTAATACATACCAGTGTCTGCATCTCACCAGACAATGATGCTAAGTTTTTCCAGCAAACATTTCAGTGTGTCCCTAAAGCCAAAGTAAGCATGCAGTGGCACACCACTGGGTTGGCAGAGATGACCTGAATTAATCTCTCATTTATGTCTCAATTGAGAGTGCGAGTTGGCAATTGTGGGAGCTCCTAAAGCACCACGACCACTCGATTCACCCATTTCCCTTCTGGGCACTAAATGCAATAAACTTAATACTCAGGCAAAACATCATCTCCTCTCCACTCCCCTGCCTGCCTGACACATACTTATTTTTGCATGATTTTTGAAGTTTTCCCTTAAATAATCATTACAAATGCATCATGTATGAGATACAGCTGACCCAGAAAGGGTTACAGTGAGCTGCACAGAATACATGGGATTGCAAAAGCTGGAACAGTCCCTTTTCCCCCTGCATTTTGGCAGTGAAAAACCTATTGTAACTTTGCAATAGTGTTGAAGGACACTACTGTTCCTACAATATGCCTTATGATAAGAATCAAAGACAGGGCCGGGGGACAAAAGGAGGCTCTGAAAAAAACTCCCCCAATACTATAAAGTGGAAGAGGAGAAGATGTCTGCATGGGTTGAGCATAACCTTCAGGTTACACGTAGCAATTTTACATTAATTTTTGGTATTGCTATTTCTGCTCTACAGTGATTATCTACTTCAAGAGTATAAAAATAGCATCCTAAGTATTTAAGAGGGTGTAAAGGATGACATTTGGTTTACCAAGTGTGTCTTCTGACAGAAAATCTCCCGTTTGTCAACTGATGTCTATATTCCAGTGAGAGAACCTGGTGACAATCCAGGCATATGTTCTTCCCCACTCCCTCCACACGAAGCTAGTGAGCTGACTACATCCAAATAACTGATTAGCTGAACAACAGCTATTAAAATAAAGAATGAACCTGAAATCAACAATATTTCACAGTATAAAAATATATACAGCTTAAATAATCATGTATGGTAATAAAAATTATTGCAAGTGTTTGTTTTCCAGTAAAAAAAAAAAATAATCACAATCTGTACATAAAAAAGGTTTTACACGTTCAGCATGCCTTATCAGTAAATCCTCTTGCATTGTTTTTTAGAGGAAACAAAGAAAAGCAAACACTTCGCCTATTATTAGCATGATAATATATATTTGCTATAGAATAGTATTTTGAAAAGGGCTCTTCATTTTCTCGCTTATTTAATTCATGGTGACACATAAATTTAAAGGAAGGCCTCTAAATTTTCTCCATATACTATCCTGAAACACTGTTGGAATAAAAGCCTTCAAGGAGTACTCTCAGATTTTTTTAATTTTGTTTTTTAATAGCAGTCAGCAACGCAAGGTGCTCGGCTCCTTAGAAAGCATATCCATAGCTTCCTGGGGAAAAAATACAGCCTGGGAAATAAAAGCCTCATCATCTTCCACCTGATGGTGTAGAAGAGGGCTAGAAAGCCCTGCAGCAACTTCTCTGGGCGTTAAACACATCACATGGCGTAAGATAACTGTATCTTGCTGACTGTTCTCAATAACACTGCAACAATCCTCAGCAGAGATAATTAAAAAAGTTTGCATGCCTGGTGCTGAACAGTGGATGAGACTTTTAACAACATCTGGGAAAGATTTTGTATTATCATAAATAACCTCAACTGTCTTAACTTTTGGCTTAGATTTATACTTGAAAACCGACTGCAACAGCATTGTGAGAGAGATAGTCTCCAGTCTACATAATCAGGTCACAACAGCAGAGGAGATAACATTTTGATAGGCTTGTGCTGGGAAGGAGCATGACCTCAGCTCTTCGAGGACTTGAGGCACGTTGGGGCTGAGGAACGGTGTGTTGTGTGCTGCCATCAGCAGCTGCTTGAACACATCTGTTTGACTCTCCCTGCTGATGTCGTCAAGAGATTGAGCACATCTTTGGATCAACTTCAAGGATTTGCTCGCCTGGGTTTTGGGGTTATTAAAAGGATCACACCCCAAAGCCAGGCAGTTATTTGGAAGTTGTAAGCATAACCATAGGGTGTGCATGTGGGGAGGATGTGTCAGGTCTTACACTACATCCCATAATGACTTAAACACTTATGGAAGGAGGTGTCATCAGGCTCTCCAAAGGGAAGTAGATGCCTTGGTTGCTCTTATGTTATACTACACAGCACAGTTTATAACTAAACATAAAGTAACTCCGAGGATCCCTGAAAAACCTGCAGAACTCTGCAGAGGACAAAGTCAGACACCAAATTTTGGTAAGCTGAGTACCAGCACACAAGAAACCAGCAAGACTAACAGAGCACGTCCTTCATCTGCTTACTTTATTCGCTGACTTCTCTGGCGTTTTCACTGTCAGGTCAGCTTGCTTTCCTTTCTTTGAAGGGGTTCTCTTTATTTTTGGTGAATGAAACTTGCCCTTCAACTTCATAGTGAACGAGGAGAGATGGGAACGCTCAGAATCTAGAAAGACACAGAAATACGTTACTGGATTAGTGTAAATTTGTTGAAGCCTGGGATGTTGTGTTACAGCACTATCTGGAAGACTGGCCTATGAAAAACACTGCAACCATGTAAATTTATTGAGTGGAACAGGATTCAAAAAATAAATAATTGTGGCTCTCTATTATGTTTCCAACCACAATATCACCATCATTTCCTGCTTCCCCTCGGAGGCAGCAACGCTGCAGTGCAAAGGCAGGAACAGCGGGATTGCTCCTGCTCTGTGCCTTGGAGAGAAAAGGAAAAATACCTCTTTTAAATGCTTTTATCTCCAGCAGATCCCAAAGTACTTTACAAAGGAGGTAATCATCGTCCCTCTTTTGCAGATGAGCAGCTGAGTCAAGGGGATGAAGTGACTTGTTCACAGACCTCTGGCAGAGCGGAGCTCCTGCCCGTGCCTTGGTCAGTAGCCACCGTGGGTGTGCAGGCAGGGTCTGCCTGGTACCCAGGGCTGGTGGCTGCTTCATGAAAGGAAAACACAGTCCAGCATAATGCCCTTCCTAGGCTGCTGATCTCTACCCACTTGGTAGCAGTGGCTCCATGGATAAGCTGAACAAAAATGGCACCCCTTGTCCTTTGCAATGGATTTCACTTCAAATGTACCAGACAAACCAGAGAACAGAGGAACTGCTTCAATACCAGAGCATCCTTGAAGGAGCTTAATTACAGAACTGCTCAACCCTTTTAAAAATCATATTTTCATAGTGTTTTGAATATCTAAAAGCAGAAGTCTCAAAGGTTTGCAATCATGCCATATGCAGACTTACAGTTAAAATATTTTTATCTGTTTAGCCACAAAGCTAAATAAAACTAAGCTGCCTTGTAGAGAGCAATTTAGAATGTATTTTGAGCAAAGAGCACTTTAATAAATGAAGGTCTGAATTGCTCTCTAGTGACCCAGATAATTCAACAGAAGATACCGAGCTTGTCTTTAACTACATTATCAAGAAAAGTAAGCAGTTTTGCTGTAGGTTTTGTTTTTCTTTTAGATTATTTGGGAATTGACTGCACTGGCTGTAATGAGTCAAACTGACAGAGTCCCATGCATGCAGCACTGCACCACCTTGTTAGCATTCTGACTGCAAACAGAACAGGCTGCTGAGTCAAATCTAGCACCCAGAAGCTAAATATCACGCTGCAGTGCAAACACGGCTCCTCATACTCAGAAATTACCTAACCACAACTCAAGGGAAGGAACCTGTGCTTGCCTCCCCATAAGGGCTGTCTCCCTTTAAACTTGGTTTCCTGGCAGTGTGTTAAGACCCTGCTATTAACACTTTCACCAGAGCCAAAACTCGCATTAATTATGTCCTCTAGATCAAAATTTTGCAGGCATCCTATTAACAGAAGGTGCAACAGCACTGCTTCTAACCTAGCCTGGCTGCAGACCTGTTCTCCATTTACACCAGTACGTGTTTTTCAGTTTTCTTTGTATCATAAAGTCCTGTTTAATGCACTGAGGTGGGAGGCACTAGCAACCTTGGTCACTGCAGATAAATCCAGACATATCAGTTGGCCTCTGAAGAATCACTTACAGCAGCTGGCACCCTAACTTAGCAACAATTTACGTCATGGCTTTACATCCATAAGGGGATCTCCAAACCTTTAAAACCTCTCCGGCTCCACAGGGTGCTGAAGGTCACGACTGAAAACAGTTCCTGGCTGCTGTGATAATGCTCTTGCACTCCTAGCCCCAAAATAATTTGTATTTCATACACTATGAGAATTTCTATACATGCATGTGTATGCACACTTGCCAAAAGAAGTCGAGACTCTCAATTTATTTTTCAAGAACTGGCAAACAATTACAATAATTAATCTACAGGGAAATAATGGTAGCAGCAATAAATTGTGTCTGGCTCCTCCATGGGCTGCAGTGGGATCCAAACCACTAGTCTGAGTAAGAAAATGTTCAATAACTATAAAACCCTTGGATGCTTATGGTGATAATTTTGCCTTGTAGGGACAAGAAACTTGGAAGGGATAAAGATTTCAGAAGACTATTTCCTTTTCTTTTTCCCACCAGACATCTCTACCTGCCTTTATGGGGCAAGCACACGAATGGCTGAACCAATGTTTGTGCATGGAACTTCCACGAGGGAATCTCCAAAAGGAGATGTCCTATCAGCAGAGAAAATATCTCTTCTGCTGACAGCAGATCCCCTTCACCACCACCACCACCAGCCTAACCATTGCCCTTCGCTCTCTTTACCCTTCTGTCACATCAAACACTGAATCATTTGCACACCACGCTCAAGGGGACACGGATCTACAGCGCAAGGACAGGAGCAAGTGGCTGGAGCAGAACAGGGACTTCTTAAAATAGTACTAATGAAGTAAACCATCTGACATTTGCAAAAATAATAAACGTTATTGTCTGAACAGCCCTGCTAAATCCTGCTTTGAAGATCACAAATTAATGCAGCTTTCCACTACTATGTCTTTCCATCCACAACATTTTCCAGATCTCATCTCCTCCTAAGTTTCTGATGCATTTGTAGTTAAACAAATGAATCACAAACCAATATTCTCTTACACTCAGCACTTAAAATAGCGCTTTTCTTGTTCCAAGCACATTACAAATGTATCTTTCTCATCCTCAAACAGTAAGGTCTTAACCTTACTCTGCAGATGGGAAACAGGCACAAAGGTGAAGCAATGTGACTGAACAGAGCAGAGGGTGAGTCAGTGACTCCAGTACAGCATCTCCACCAAACTGCAGCCCTCGTCCCTCTCCCCAGTTCATGAATCAAGCAGTGAAGCTACTGTGATTATATTCAGTGAATGCCAACAGACATCATTCAGCATGATGGGCTTTGCGGTTTTCTAGCAGATACATCATTCAAGCGTCATAAACAGAATTTGCATTTTAATGAATCTGGATGAAGTGGTGTAAAAGAGAAGTTGCACTTAAATAGAAGGTGTTCTAGCTCAAAGGCTTTTACAGATGAAGGCTGAAACTCTCCTGCAAAAAGTACAACTAAGCAATGCTTCCTAGACAGGTTACCGTAGCACTGGTCTGCTTTGAGAAAGTCACTTTCTTTACACTATATCCTAATTTAAATATCTAACATGTTCTATGTCTGGCCACTTAAAAAGTTCAAACAGCACAGCATACCTTTCCAGATCAAATAATTTGATAATGTACAGAGAGAAGCAGAAAACATGAGCCAGAGAGCAGCTCAAACCCCTTCTCCTATCCCTCTGCTCCTTCCTGCCTGTCTACAGTAACCAAAGCCCTTAATGCAGCATTGAGGTTGCTCCTGATCTTGGTAGTCTGCCTGCTGGAAATTGTTCTATTGGATTACCCTCACCTCTTTTTGATGAATAACTGGCAGTGTTTCACTGGAGTCTCAGCACCAGCTTTCTCAACTTCTCTTTCTCCTTTCTGGTGTGCAGGAGGAGGGTACCCTGTACTTTTATGCAGTGGCCAAATATTTTTAAGATTAATGGGAAAAGACAGGGTAATAAACTCAATGGAATGATTTAAACTAGAGGGGGGGGAGGGGGGGAGAATACTGTTGTATCACAGTGTTTCTGTCTCAAAGGAACCGCTGACTTTCCGTCCCCTCATATTTCATCTGCCCAGATACTCTGCTGCTACATACAATTGGAAAAAAACCCAAACCCTTCAAAATTACTTTACTATAGATTTTTCTTAATTTCTGACTGGAAGTTTTAATACGTCATTCGATTCACGGCTAATTCTATCCCCCTATTAATGAGGCTCTTGCTCCGTTGTTCTTGAACGTGCTCCAGCTGTTGAGTCATGGTCCTGCTCAGCTCTTGGGCTCTTCTCCCCCTGGCCGGCACGCGTCTGGGGTCCGACCACACACGAGAAAGCTCACGATACACGCCTGCTCTGAGCTGTCAGGTGTGGCCAGCGGGTTTTTTCAGCACCCTTTGAAGCCCACCGGGCCACGGATGCTATGGCTGGTCAGGAGCCGCCTCATCCCCTGGCAGCTCCACCAGCTCCAGCAAAGAGGCGCTGCCCGCCAGTTTGCTGACAGAAAGCTAAATCTGGTGAGGAAAGAACCACAGATTTTAAATGACAGCAGATTAAGAGGCACAAGGGAAGGCAGATAAATCAGCTTATGTGCTTGTGGGCAAAGAAAGTAGACTGTTTAGCAGAAAGTCAGCAAGTCAAAACCCAATATCCCTGGCTGCCATAGTCAAACAGTCACTTTCCACTTGGGTTCAAATGAACGCAAGACATTAAGTCGCAACACACCCATGCTGGTGAATTCCACCAATCTAACCCAGCAGCAAATTATTTAGTTTAAAGTCAAAATGAAAGTTCAGCCTTTTACAGAGCTCAGTCATGGCAGATTTTCCAGCTGCCGGGTCCTCCTCGCCAGCTGCCTCCCACGCCGGCTGCACCTAACCAGCACATGGGAGACTCAGAGATGGGAAATTACCCCCCCAGCTGCTTCTGGACCTCCTGGTCACGCTTCTGTCACTACGGCACAGCTCAGTGGCAGGCAGGCTCCAGCAGCCGGGATGGGCAATTTAACTGTTCAACTTGTCTAGTGCTTGGATCATACCAAACAATTTGAAAAAAGACTTTTTTTTAATTTTAAAAAAACAGAATACAGTACCTTTTCTTTCCTTCACCTGATAACCTAAACCCTCCATCTTCTTTCACTCTATATGTGTTCACACACCAAAACCCTGCAGCTTTAGAGGAGACAAAGCCTTAAAAAAGGGTTATAGTTCATTTTCCAGCTTGAACTGACTCTTGTGGCTCGTTAGAAGGAACGAAGTGGAGTCTAAAAAATCTTATCCCACAAATGGTTCCCTTTTCAAAGGCCATTTGGGTCTCTGCTGGATGCACATATTTAAAAGCTATCAGATTAAAAATAACAGCAGACATCTCTCCACATGTCATAATGAAGCTATTGTGCACATTTTTAATCAACCGCTCCTGCCATTTATGCCACAAGTCCTTTGAAGACAGAGGTGACTTATGTAATGAGTTACAAAACGATGCCCATTAAAATGGCATTTGTTCCCTTGGGCTCAGCTCCATCTTTGTGGAAGACAACAGGCAAGTTGCAAGGTTTCAGCTAAACCCTAGCTGACAGGGACTTTAAGAGTTCTGAAGCAAAAGGAAAAAATAATGAGCTATAGTTCAAAACGACCGTTCGGCTGAGGATGTCTGCCTGGCGCTGCGATGCAGTACCCAGCGAGAGGCTACGGGGCTGGGGCTCTGGCTCCTCTAGACCCAATTCTGCTGTCAGAAATGCAAAACAGGTGATTCAGGACAGACAGATGGGCACACGAGAGCTTCCCACGATAATCACCAAACATGCTGCAAAGTAAAGGTAGGTCTTTCAAGATTTTACACGAATATTGCTAGAATTCCCAACCATCTTCCTTCTACCCTTAAGGCAAAAGGCTGTATCTCCTAAATACCTGTAAGTACACAGATCTGTGGGGCCTTTGCCCCGGCTAAAGGTTTGGGGCTCACCTGTAATGCAAACATTAAAATAACAGTGATTGACAGAAAATCAAAGCCTTTGAGCTTTGCAGAAATGTTGCTCTAACCTGAAACTCAAACAGCCTCTCCCAACAGCCGAGTTCCTCCGCGGAAGAGCTGGCAGAGGCGATGCAGGAGGCACAACGTGAAGCTCACCAGTGGGCTGTGGGCAACAGAAAGCTACTGCAAGGGCACTTCTAAAAATAATTTTTCATAATTTCGTGGTGGAGGCCATCTCCGTCTTTCTTGCGACAAAACATTTAAGCCTGCCAGTGTGTAGCTATGAGGATGGAGAGAAAGCACTAGGCTTTCAAGGAAGGTTGAAGAAACAGATGAGAAGAACCCCAGACACATTCTGGGCCCTTTCACACCTGCAGTGTGTAACACAGCTCTCACATTACACAGCAACAGTCTTCACGCCCTCTTTCTCCAGCAGTCCTGGGGATGTTTAGAAGACTAAAAATGCTGATATGCAGCATTTGTGCAATGCTGTATGTTCTCAAAAGGATAAGTTGGGATCCTGAATACAGAAAAGACAGAATGTGACAGAACAGCATTAAAATATCTGTTTTACACGTACAAGCATATCACTGCTGCATCATGGGTGCGCTACGGAAGCCTCAAGACCTACCACTTTCATCTCCATGAGTTTACTCTTCTCAACTTTGCCATTACCCCCAAAGACTAAAGCAAAGAGAATTTATTCAGAAACAAAAAAAGACACGGTAGGGGATCCAGAAAGAAGAAAAAAAAAAAAGGGAGGGTCTGGTGTCAATCAGGAAGTTTGCCCACCCTAACCTTTGTACCTTAGGTGGAGCTGTTTGTAAGCTGCTCAAGTCCCTCTCGAGGGAATTCAATTGCTAGGAGAGCAGCCAGGATTTAGAGGAAAACGGTGGAGGAAGGGCAACTGAAGAATCAAACAATCGTTCTTGAGAGCTAAAGAAACTTTTCCTTTAACATAACGTCACCTTCGAAGCAGCCAGCTTTGGGGAGCGGAAAGACCAACTGCCCTTTTTCTTTTTTGGCACCATTACAGTGAATGAGCATAAACCAGCAAGCATTAATGATGTGCAATGACAGCACACAAACTTCTATGGAAAAGGGAGGCTCAGCTCCCTCTCAGCTGGCCAGGCAATGCTCACTGACTCACAGCCTTCATTATTTTTTATGCCGCCCTCTGGGGCTTCCAGAGGAAGCAAAACATTTTTATTTGTCAGAGAGCACATTTTTATTTTGATTTTTTTTTTTTTTTCTTCTTTCTAAGCAACCATGAATGAGGCATCTCCAGCTGCAGCAATCTCACGTGGAAAGCACTCACAGTGTTTGCAAGGGAATTGGGAGGCAGAGAGGGCAAACTTATCAATTCAGCCACATCTCCCAACTGCAGAGAAAAGGATTGGGTCAGTCAAAACCATTAATTTTATGGTGACTTAGTACTATAGCTCTTCTTCCTTCCAGCTTCATATCTGGAAGCAAATCTTCAGGTTGCGAGGAAGAGAAGATGCACCAGACTAAGCAGCAAGCTCAGAGAAGCTGACCAGGTTCCCTCCTAGTCCTCTTTTAGCCTGAATTATTTCAGAAAAGAGAAATCTGCTTGCACGCAGACACATAAACCAGAAATCCTTTAGCTGCTGAAAACTGCAACACCACCCAAATGATTTACAAGGGAAAACAAAAAAAAAACAAAAAAAAAAAAGAAAAAAAAGGGAAAAAAGGTTACAATTAATTAAACCAGGAGGGATTTAAGGGAGTAGAACTTGCTACCCAAGTTCAGCTTCCTCCAGCACACCAAAGCTGGCTTTGAGACTTCTTTTTGAAAAGGATTCTGTAATTTATTGATAAGCAGCAGACAGGACTTTTGCTGTTTTATCTGAAAGCAAGCTGCACCAGCAGATTGGTCCCCTATCAACTCACAAGCAGAAATGCTGCTGTTTACCAAATCACTAGCAAAGCTTTGTGTGGCATCTGGTGAGTCTCTGGTAATTTCCCATTTAAGTACTGATTTTGCACAGCCCTGCAAACCCAAGAGAACTAATGGGATTACAACGCTGGTAACATGACTTGTGACTCCCCCTGTGCCAGCAAGACTAAAACAACAAAAGAGTCAAGTAGCCTCCAACATCAACATGATCACTGTGGTCCATGCTCACCCTGCTTTACCCATAAAAACCACCAAGGTTGTTAACTAAACATTTAATTTTAAATAAGAAAAAAAAAATCAGCTAGAAGGCATAGCCTCTGCATTACTTCAGCAAACAGCTCTGAACACAGAAATTGCAACGGTTGCGAGGGAATCTGTTGAATTTCTCCGTTCACCAAACATGACTTAATATGGGGTCCGTGGGCATCCCCACTTGTCTAGCGGCTTTATGAGGATATAGTCATGACAGTGATTCAGACATCTAAAAATAAAGCCCTGAAGGCACAAGTATGCATGCGCACTACCTGAGTCACTCCGGGCTGTAAGGAGCGAGTGAGCCAAAGCTCATTCGTTTCATTCACACTTAACTGCCATGGCCAAGCAAAAAGCCTTGTCACTGAGCTCCACTTAAAACTCTTTCTCCCCTCCTCTCTTTTTACTCGAGTATATTTTGACTCTTTCCATGTTGAAAAACCTTTGCTAGGCTTGGGTTTCAGTCATACGGCTATCAGCTTTGAAACTCAGACCTGAAAGATTATAACCCGATGTTGCTGAAGCTGTTTATCCATCTCCAAGGTGACAGAATGTCGTCACTGGCACTCTGCAGGACAGCAAGCATAAACGCATTATTTTAGATGCTTTAGGGAAAAGCCTAATTGCTCACAACCTGAGTACAGGTTCAACAGCTGAAAAACAAGGTTGTAAATGAGAGTCTTGACTTTGCCTCTGCCCCACAGCACCAGTTTTGAATGGGAAAAACTCAGCCCTCTTTCATCCTTGGAGAGTAACTTCAGCTCTCTCATTCATTAGGCGATGGAAAAAAAAGAGAAGCTGGCTCAGATCTGCCTGACACAATTTCCAGTTGCTTTGGACATTACTAATTATAGTCATCTTTATTTTTGACCTCTGATTACAGACTCTTTGCACATTCAGTCTGAATTGCAAAGCTAACCCCTCTTTTCTAGTAGGCCTGGGAGGAACCTTATACCCTGCCCAAAAGCCACCGCCCACACTCATCTGAGCTGAGCACAAGAAATAAGATCAAAACATGGGAAGCATTTGCTTAAACATGCTCAATTTTATTTCCTTCTTTAGCAAGTGCCATAGATTAAGGGCAACAGTCCAGGTGAGACTGTGATGTAAGCTCTTTTCCATGCATGTTAAGAGATGAGCTAACTGCTCTGCAAGGAAGCCTCATTTCTCACTGTTCTGACTAGCACCGTATCCTCAGGGCTCAGATGCTGAAAAGCAGATATTTGGTTCAGTAAGATTAAACATGTCTGCACAACTCCAGTGCACCATGCTGGGGGCTCACATCTCTGCAAGAGAAAGAAAAATGAATTTCAGGAACCAGGCCAGCACTATCTCCTAGAGGCGTTGCAATAGCAGTGTAAACTTCCCTAATATTGCTTACTCAATAAAACAAGGCATCACAGGAGGGCTATGCAAATCACAAAACTTTGAAGTACTACTATAGTGTTGCCCCAAAGGGCCAGCTCACTATCTCCACACACACAGACGAGCATGTGTGCAAAGTGATACAGCAGCACTGCAGGTGTGAAATTTCTGATGTAATCAGGTCAGAAGCTGCTTTTACATTATTGTTGTGCTGCTTGCGTAAAGGGTTAAGAAGCTGCAGGCCATATCCTCAATTCCATACCCTATTCTAGACCTGATAGGATCTGCAACCAAACCACCAGTTTTATTGCCTGCCTACAGGCAGTAGGAAATTTTAGTCTTCTATAAGCAGAATTTGAAACATCAGGGCCTCCAGCAAGGGGAAACCGAGATGTTAATTGAACTGAACAGCCCAGGAGGGAGCTACGTCTTTGTTAGCTCTAGGATTAGCACATCCCTAGCCCATCATGGCAGGAAACATGGGGTAGCTTACGGAGTCTAACTGAGATGTCTGTCTTTTCACTCTACTGCACATAAACATTAAAAGTTACTTTAGCAGTAAACAATGATTTGTGACAACTTTCTATTTTATCCTCTCTCCTCCTGCCTGAATTAAAATCTCCTGGTTGCACTGCACCTACAGACAACAGGTTACAAGAAGGCATACTGCTACAAACACCTGCATTCTCCCCGATCTCAGCAAATCCTGACTTAAAACAACCTAATAAATTAAAAATACATAGAAGAATTAACTTCTACAGAAGCAAACCTTAGCAGATCTGTAGAAACACAAAGGGAATCTGAAGGAATCCATGCCATCTGTAACAAGACTTGAGGCTTCAGTAGCATAGAAACAAGCACTTGTTAATTTAATGCTGAAGAGAAAGCAGCTATTCCAGAATGTTACATAGCCTAATGCAATGACAAGTTTGGAAACCTGCTTAACAAAGGGATAACTGAGCCTGATTTATTTGAAGCTCAGTTTTTTGCTGGCATGCAACGTTATTTCTTACATCAGCCTGGCTATCTGTATTTAAACTGATACTGTTATCTTTAATGGAAATTACCAGAAGTGGGCCTTACTAAGAATCAGTTTCTATTTTTCAATGAGCCTCCACTTTACTGATACAGGAAGCCCGCCTGCATTTCAAGAAGAAACACCTTCAACCCTAAGATAGAACACCAAGGTGATAGCTAAAGGGAACTAAGCTGAGACTGTATTTTACCGAAACCAAAGTTGAACCTTATCTCAGCATCTCTTTACAATCCTGCTGAAACAGTTCTTTTATCACCGAATAAATCTTGGTGAATTAACAGCTACTTGAGTGAGGTTTTTACTGACAGCCCATTCCCTTATCATATCACATCCTATGCCGAGCATGGCATCAGGTTTCCAAAGTGAGATCTTGCCCAAGACTCACACCAGGGTGCCACATTAATGCATTCAAAGACCACAACCCACTCCCTGAAAAAAAAGCATGTTTAAAAACCCAGTGCCCAGATTCTATGGCAGAGAGACCTTAGGATTCTATAAATAAGAGATAATTTTGTACGGTATTTATATTTAATTTGGTTTTGACAAAGCAGCAAAACCACAACTGCCAAAGTTATTTAAGTCTCTGCAACACAATATGCGATTGTGTGGCGATCCTGCCATCCAGCCCTGCAAGGTGAATCAATACTAATTTCAACTTGTGGTACATTGAGCAATACTTTGGGAGCTTAAGAGATCTGTTTGGAAAACATCAACTAGTCTGTAACGAGAAACTTCAGCTCCACGAAGCCTCAAGATGTGCGGCGCTGTGTCTGGAGCCCCGGGAGGGCTGTGGGTCGGGTCAGGCTACGCTCCAGCATGTCCAGAGAGCACTGCCTCTTCGGTCAGGCTAAGCCTGGTGCTTTGTCAGAGCTTCAGTGTGATTAACTTTATGCTCTTTCACTGTGAAAAACGTTCAATAACCTACTGATTTCTGCAGCAGATTTAGTATGTCATAGCAGTTGGGTTCAGAAAGATATAAAGAGATGTTTATAAAAATACCTTTGGTTCCATTATTAGAAGGGTAAACACCTCCCAGACCTTCTGTGCTTATTATCAGCTGGTCATGCACAACCACCCTGCACAAGCTTCATTTCTGTCAGATTCTGAGTCTTCAGCTGAGTAGCTAATGAGTCAAAACCATTACACTGCAGTAAAGCAACAAGAAATGCTGTAAACCATCTTTCAACTAATAAACAACCACCTATAATGTTGCAAACAAAGAACTGACTTTGGACATATGATTGATGTTTGTTATTATTATTCTGCAGTATAAGAAGCATGTAGTACTAAGCTTTGTGGCAGCCTAGTTGAAAAACATAGCTTTGTAATTGCTATCTAATATCACATGAGCTAAAAAAAATATTTATGCCTAAGAGATTATGTGTATGTGCCTGAGAGTGCAATAACAAACAAAAAAAAAAGAGGGGGGGGCAGACTAGTGGTCCCACAGACCTTTTTCTCTACTCCTATCTGAAAACTCACAGGGTGGGGGGGGTGGCAGGGAAAAAAAAAAAAAAAAGAAGGAAGAGAAGGAGATAGGGAGCTGCTCAGCAGAAATATCCACGTGTTGTGAGAGGGGGTTGAGAAGAGTTGAACACTGCAGCCATTGACTGCAGGACCTCAGCAAACATCTGCTCCCCACAAGGAGCACTCTCCCACGACGCCCTGCACGACTTCACAAGGAGATTTCCAATCTGAGCTGGGACTTCTTTTGTTTTAGTGTGTGTTTTGAAGAAACTTTCTACCCTGTTTACAAATTTAGACAACAAAATCAATTTGCCTCCCTCTGCAAACAAACAAATAAATATTGCCCTTTTTCTCCTCGTTGTACTCATGAACTCTACTCTGAAGCTCAGCGAATAAACTCTCAGCTACGTCTATGTCTAAACTGCTGATTTCTGTAGAAGAATGACAGAGGGAAGATAATTTCTCCTGCTTCATTTTTGGCAACTCTGCAGTCAGGGAAGTCTGAATACACTAAATGTGCCATCATTCTTCATTAACCTGGAAACCAGCTATGGAGCTATTGCAAAGAGTGCAAAACCAGAAGATGTCTCAAACAAATCTTGGAAAAGGCATTTGGTTTGAGAAAACTTGCTTCATTAAAATGTGTCCAGAGTCCCCAGTTCCTCCGCAGAAGGCTCCTACAGTCTATATGACTTTAAACAATACCATTTCCATGTCAATTCCTGTCATTACACACAAGGCATAGGTACAAAACACCCATAATGGCTTAATTGCTGTTATTTGTTAGAAGAACAACACTATATATAGCAGTCACAGTGTTAAATAATGAAACTGAACCCACTTGTAAGGAAACTTTGAAAGATGCCCCTCACAAAAGACATTTTCAACAGGGATTCAAACCACTTATAAAGAGAATTAAAAAAATGTATAGAAAATACTTCAATACTTCAAGTACAGGGAAGCTAATTTGCCATTTGTTATCAGAGAACAGAGAAGGTGAAGAGCTGAGCTGTTTTTCTGGCAGCTGTATGATTCTATATTTCTCAGGAGACCACCTGAAACTATAATACACTGGTATTTATCATCATAAAACATCCCAACATTCAAACCCCACAAGAACCTTATAGGTCAGACTTTGTAAGGAGAGGGCTCTCGCATCCAGGAAAGTTAATCCAAATCCAGGTGAAGGTTGGAAATTCACACATATTATTCACAATTAACTCCAAACACAGTTTTGCTTTGGAGTAAGACTGTCCACTTGCAAAGTGGATTTAGCTAATTAGAAGCCGAACTGGCAATAAAGGGCAACATTTAGGGATAATTCTCATGTATATGGGAAGCTGTTTCTCAGAGATAAAAAGATGAAGTCTAGCTTTGTCAAACAGAAGTAGATGGCAAACCTCCAAGGAGATTTTTCTTGTAGTCACTCTGCCTACAATCCAGCAGCCTGTTCTCAAAATTGTTTGCGTACGCTTCTTTTTTCCAAGTTAGTAGGAGTGATTTTAATTTGTCATTTTTATTTATTTAAAGGCCACTCCTGTGGTAGTATAAGGAATCGGGAAAGCAGGGGAACTAAACCTGTTCCTCCAACAACATAAACCAAACATTTTCCATTGTAAAGCAGAAATTCCTGTTTTGTGCTCTCCTGTTAAGAATCAGGTCTGCATTTGCAAAACAACCCAACAAAGAAGTGCCAGCTCCACTGAAATACTTTGTCATTCACAACCCAGTGGAAGGGAAGTCAACTGTAGGCCTAGCAGCAAAGCTCTAGGCTTACATTTAGACAATAGTCTAAACAAAGCCTAACCTAGCACCAAACAGGCATCTAGTTTTTACACAGGAATTTGCAGAATGTTTCTTTTGCCCTTTAATGTCAAAACTGCCATCTCTGTGCCTCTGAAATAGCTGTGTGATGGTTTTTCATTTTACACAGCCAGAAATTCATGACACAAATGGGTAAGAGGTGGGGATTCAGAGCAAGTGACACTTGCCATCAGTCACATGAAAAGCTAATGCAGAACAGATGCAAAAACATGTCAGTATTGGCGGAGGACCTACCTGGATGACAGAAGCTCAATTCTCGATGTCACCGTAAGTGGCACTGAAGGACAAAACGGACTAGCCGTGATCCTGAAGCCACATAATATTCCTATAATCGGCTTGAAACACACTGTCAGTCAACAGGCAGCAGATAGTAAACAGTTTGGTAAAGCTGTCCAACCAATAATCAGGCTACTGTGAAAGAAATGACCAATACTCACAGCAAATGACCCCGTATAACCGATCTCACCATCCCTAACAAGCTCTCCAGATGTAACAGTACGAATGCTTACAGTCACTTCCAACATTTCAAACCAAGACGCCACTCCCTCATATTCTTAATTGCCTCCCACAGCAAGATAGACAGGGATTTGGAGTCTCCACGTTCTTAATAGTAGAGAAATCATCCCATTAATTTTCTAACATTAAGTCTACCACGCTTATTTTATAAAATTACTAGCCTAACCAGAGTCCAATAATGAGATGAACTATTTGGAAATAATATTTTGCTTGGAGGAAAAAAAGAAACGCTGTTTTCATCTATAATACCCATAAATCACTTTATTTACAGACTACAGCTTGGGGACTCAGGGCCAATCTAGTGATAGGATTTCTCTTCTATTTGCACCATGTCAGCATCTGCTCTCTTCATGCGAAAACACAAAGTTGCCCAAGGACATTATAGCACTTTCACACCCCAAACCACCCATATCCCAAAAAGCCTGCCTAGTTCAGCTGGTTATAAGCACGCCACAGTTAGCATTTCCTACCATTTTAGTATTGAAAGTGTTTAGCTGAATATATGATAACACTGACTGGTAGAGCAGCTCTTGTTCAACTTCCAACAAATATAAAATACTCCTTTATTTGAAAAGCTGAAGTCAAATGCTCCAAGGCTTCTTTTGGAAAGTGATCATGCGGCAAAACGATGAGCATACAAGGTGAACACCAGTAAATACAGTCAAAAGTATGTCCTCCTCTCCCTAGACATGTTCCTACTGTTCAATTACACTGTGGTAGACATGGTTTGTTAAAGGATTTTCACACGCCTAAGGAGTCAAGTCTGGCAGTGATATTTTTTTAATTATTTATTTAAACATTTTACTCCTATATATACGTAGTGCTTTTAAAGAGAAGCTCTGATTGTGCTGAATTACTGTATCAAGAAACAGTCATCTCCAAGGTAAAAGGTAATAACCAAGTATGTGAAAAATCACAACAGGAAGAAATTATATTCCAGATATGAGAGCAAATGACACTGCTTACAAAGCATGCTAGGGGCTATACAGAGCCCACTTATTGCAAATAAGAATTCAGATTGAATTTTGGAGGTCTAATCTCAAATACAGAGAGTCATAATATTCCTGGGGGTAAACAGCTCCAGAGAGCATCAGTGTTACAGGAGGAGGCTTCTTCTACCCAATTACCATCACTCACTTGAATTCACATCTTCTGGTTGTATATTAACACAACAATCTTGCATTATCTTAACCTCAGTCTATCATTTTACCTCCACAGAAGCACAGGCCAGAAAGGGAATTCCAGAGTTCAAGCCCATTCTCTTGCTGGATCATAAAAATCACAGCGTAGCTGTATCACACAAAAGGTCACCCACTGGGACCTGATGCAAAACAAGGAAAACAAAAACAAGGAAAGCAGGCAAGGACACAAAACAAACAAGGAAAATCCTTAAACAGAGAAGGAAAATCTCTGAAATCATCAGTCCATCCACTTAAGTGCTGTTGATTTATAGTTATCTTGATTCTTATAGCTCGCTCTAAATTTTCAATAAGTATGTGTCATTTTATTTAAAAAATACAACCTACATTTGAATTTCTGAATAAGAGCACAGATGTACACAACGCTTTGCATGTTAAATACGTGGCTTTATAGTGGCTTAAATTTCACACGTGCCCATCTTTTCAATGGCAAATCTGTTCTGACATTGCTTATTGTTACAGGATCTAAAAAAAATACAGAGACACAGACAGCGCCTAACATGTGAGTTTTGATAGCAAACAGGCTATCTACAGAGAGGCTCAACAGACACAGAAGGAAAAAAGAGGCTGATCAGTCGTCAGTCAGACTCTTTCTAGGTTGAAATGCTTTGCTGCAGAGAGGAGGGGGGGTTCAATCTCTCCACATTCCAAACCCTCACGCTGCTTTCTTAATTAGCAGCAAGTGGACAACAGCTGTCAGTAGCCTGGAGGCCAGAAAGTTATCAGCAAAAAGGGTCACATGTTAAGCAGAAAGACACAGGGGCAGCCACAGAACAGGTCTGTTAAATGCATAAGCGGTCAATACACGCAAGAGATCCGGACGTGGCCGAAATGGCATCCTGACACACGGCCTCGTACACTGACACCGAGAGGATGCTCTTCCTGCTGGCGTTAGTCTGGTTGTTTTAACATATGACTAATTGCAATTCAATTTTTTTTTTTTTTTAGTATTCCCATAACAGGAAAATTTAAACTGAGAATAGAAGGAAATGGGAAGGCCATCCTAATGTCTCGATGAAAATACATGGGGGTCAATTCAAAGACACAATGTAATAAAGTCTTCAAGATTGCTCCTGAGGTTTTAAGCATAAAAGTTGAAACACGGGAGAAAGGGGGTAGAAAAGATGTTTTACTTAAAAAGCAAAGAGAAACTTTAGCAGAAAATACAAACTTAATCAGAGGCAACTAGAAGCCATAACCTCAAATAGCACAAAAGAAAAAAACCCTCATTATTATTTGTGTATTAAATCCTGTGAGCCCAAGTCATTGGTTATGATCTTATTACACCACATACTGGACTAATGTGGATCAAAATGAAATTTCTGTCCTAAAGAGGTGATACCCTCTGGTTAAGCCATGTGCTTATCAGACAACACAACTGCCTGACCCTCTGGATGATCATCAGTCTCTGGATGATAAAGAAATAAAATGCTTCCTTGTTGGATGTATTGATTACTGTCATTTGTGGCAATGGGGGAACTCAAGGCAACTGTAAGCAATAAAACGTATTAACATTTCCAACTGCCCATTTGTTAATGAAAAATTGCCATCACCCTAACTTCAACTTCTTTAAAAAAAGCCAGGCTTCTTTCAAATTTGGCTTTAACCTACCCAGAAAGCATAGATTCGGAGCAGTTTTCTGAGGCCTCTCTAGTAGGCTGCAATTCTGCTGGTTCTAAATATATCCCAGCTTTCTGAGCTTGAACCTACACAAGGGAAGATGGGCTGAAGATGGAAGCATTTCCCCAAGCTGCCAGTAGACTAGCAACACATTTAAAAACCCTCATCAAATTAAGTGCTTAATTACAACTCAGACTTTGAGACTCTGGAAATTAGGATAATCTTCTGGGAAATTTATTAGTCTCCCGCAAAAGAAATTGCAATATACAAGCCAAAAAAAGCACAGAGCTTGGAGAGAGTTAGCCCATCCAATCACACCTTGTACTAGATTCCTCACCCTAATTCCTGGAGAATATGAGGTGAGATCCGCAACTTAATTTCAGATTCTTGAGCCTCCATGAAAGATTAGGCTTCACATAACCAGGAGGCTAAATCATCAACAGAAGTCTCATGTAACAAGTCGAGAAACTTTTGTTGAGAAGAGATGATGGAAAGCCAGCTATGCATGGACCTCCTCACACTTGACTTGGTGAATGTACTAGAGGCAGGGCCACAAAGGGCACTGCTTGGAGAAGATCTCAACATAGGCATTTGCACAACCACCTAAATTATGCCAGCAAACCGTGGCTCCAGCCTTGCCGGCCCGCTCTGTTCCTCTAGGTGGCATGCTCTGTGCACACAATGTTACCTGCATCTTCCCACAAATGGAGAGATGCCACCACTACACAGCACTACCACTCTCACTACCTAATGAGATCTCAAATGCCTTAAAAACAGGAACTAACAACCCACTCACAGGGTATACAGCTCCAGTGATAAACTGAAAAGCCCACAGACGCTTATGGAGAAGTAGAGATCATCTGACCAAAGTAACAAGTTAAATCATACCAGTAAATGAAAAAAAGGCAGAAGTGGTACTCACTGTTCTCACATCACTATAGCCAGCACTTTCCATCACCACCCATCATGAAGTCAAAAGTACAGAATAAATGCTTGCACAATGCTCTAAAAATGTAAAGCTCTAGATAAACACTAAGCATTACACATTTTCCTTTTTGATTCATGAAATTATTGCCTCAAGGGAAACTGAATCTTGTTCTCAAAATAAGCCAGAACATCCCACATTTCCCACTGCTACCACCCTCACAAGTCATGGCCCGAGAACCACATTCAGCACCAAGAGAAGCTCTACTGCTTGGGCAAGATGTGTATGTATGTTTCTTTGCTGTGACGTACGTGTTACTGTTTGCTGGCACATCTCTATACATCTCCAGGACAATCCCGTTCAATCAAAACCTTGTGACAAAGGCCCTTAGACACGATGTGCTACAAGCAACATGAGTGTGTGCCTCAAAAAAACTGTCAACTAATAGAAACAAAGGGCAGTGAGAGGTGACAAAGAAGAAATCATATCCTGGTATCAAAGGCAACAAGGAACAATACAAAATGGAAAGCAATTCAAACACAGAGCTCAAACGTAGAATGAAGGAAGTATGTGAACTTGGATTGGAAGTATCTCAAAGGCTGAGCTAGGAAACTATTACGTTGGGTTCCCTTGTATAACACATCAGCTATAGGTGAAAGGGTTTTCCCCTTCAGCAGCTTATTTCTGCGTACTCAGCTGTCAGACAGGTTCACGTTTGGAGCACAGGACTTCTTGCTCACTCTTTTTTTTGTGAGCCAAAGGTCAGAAGTTCTGCTACAGACACCCATACCCAGGAAGATCCCACCAGAGCCCAGTGCCTCCTCTGCTGCTCACAGCTGGCACTGATCAGAGGTTTTGGGACCAAAATAATAATTGCTTTTTCCAGAAAATGTCAACTGCAGAAATTTACTGAGAAGTCCATTAATTCGAAACAAACTTTTTTGGTGGAAAGCTATGAAAATCTATATATCAGTCTCAACAGAAGTCAGCTCTGCATTAAAAACAGAGACAGACAACAATACACAAGTCCCAACTTACTGATTAGAAAACTCAGGACAAAGCAACGACTGTATTTCAAGTGTGTGCCCTGTCTGATACGGGCCTTGGTAGAAACCCTGTCTAAGTAACACTGGTGCTACAACGCTAGGAGATGCTAAAAGCCACAGAGCTGGTTGAGATGTCCACTTACAGAGACAGAAACTGCTACATTAACTCAACATGAGGATAAATCAAATAAATTTGTACCCTGGAGCAAGAGTCTGGGGAGTGTCCAGACAAGCCTTTACAAATATTGACTAGCCTGAAGTTTAACACCTCTCTGTAAACTATCCTAGAGATTTGGTGCCATAAGAACCAGAAACTTTTTCCAATATAAAATTCCAAGCAAGTGAAAATATGAAAGCAGTTCTTGATACAGCTTAACCACACTTTGGTGCTGATCATTTAAGCTCATGTTGCTTCCTACTGATATTAAGGCTTTCACAAGATTTTTCATACGGCTTACTCATAATGAACAGCTGCTCTGGCAACTGCTGGAGTCAGCATGTACTTCCTGCTTTGAGAAAAAGTCATCAATATATCTTGGTACAGAAAATCATACTCTCTTTAAAACAATTCATGATAGGGTTTATATATCAACTGGCTACATGCCATCGACACTCCCTTAAACAATGGTTACACCCTCTATACAGCTAAAAATGAAATAGCTGAAAGGGAAGACGTTTTATACAAGTTCCCAGGGTAAAACACATCTGAGAAGCACTGGTCTGGGACTGACATTGTTCTACTAAAAGAATAAATATCTGAGTCCAAATCATGTTTCCTTCATCACCTTCCCAGACTCGCACAAGAAGAAAATCCATCTGAGCTTTCCTTTTGCACTTCTGGTGCTCTCTAATGGAACAAAATCCGAGCGTTTTATAAAACTGTTAAATAAATTAGAAGAGCAGATTAAGATTTTCCCTTTTGCTAACATCACTTGTAGCACCAGTGAGACCATTTGCCAGCTAAGGAGAGGTCTGAAACTCTTTCAGTGTTGACTTTACGCTGAATACAAACGTTGAGTGATCTGCCTGTACAGTGAGTCCTCAAGCCCTCAAGCAGAGATCTCCTCGCGTAGCAATGCTGCTTACAATGCCGCCACAGTGAGACAGGGTGTCAAGACAAACATCATTGTATTAATTGCATCTGTTGATTAACCAGCCCAAGAACAGCCTCATTTCAATCATAGGCTTTATAAGACAGTACTGAAATGTTACTGTGAGTGTTGAGATGGATGAGTCAATAGATAAAAAATACAAAAGCATTTGTAAGGAGACTCTCACTGAAGTAATTTGATAAGCTGCACAGCTACAGAAAATGATGGTCTTTATTGACATAGCTTGCTCATATAGTCCTTAACTTGGTTTTATGTTTCAGTCTTGGTTTTTTTACAAGCTTTCCAGTCAAAGCTAGAAAAACACATACGTACTGTTATCTTAGCAAAGGTGAAGGACGGGTAAAGGTGAATAACCAATCTAAAAATAGTTTTAAAAGTCTTATTAGGTATTAATCCTTCTCACTTGGGGAGTTTACAATGGCTCTCCTCTGTATTTTGGAAGCTTTACTTGACCTTAGGGAGTGAAAGACCTTTCAAACCAGTAGGTAGATATAACACCGGGGGCTCTGGCTTCAGACCAATGCACTGGCCACACACCACAACCAAGCCTCTCCTTCCCCTCTTACTCGAGATGAGCTCTGCAGTGCCATGTAAAGTCAGTAGATTCAGGTTACTGGAAGAATGACATTTTAAACCTGATCTCTCTCATCCAAAACCATCCAGAATTCATCTTTTAAGGCTGAGATTATTCATTCTGGGGGAATTATCCACTAATCATTTTTATCTCCAAAGTAGGTCCTCATGCTTGCCACTAGTCAAGAGCTCAGTCTGGCAGAGATTTTGGTTCCCTCTGCTCTCACCAGAGGCCGCAGTAACACAGAACAGTCTCCCACAAGACAGGCTTTAAAATACCTTTGATAGCAACTCCATGACAAAAGGAAGGTCTATGCTAAGGAAACTGGCACCAATTCACCAGCCAACACTTCACGTAGCCAAGGTACAGAGGTACAAAGAAAGGCTTCAAGTTATAAATCACCTTTACTGGGCTGGGCCTTAGTTCTTTACATCTTCTTGCACAGGGAACTGCTGTGTGTTGTTTTGCCCCATCATGATTTTTTGAATTAGGATAAAAACTAAACAAAACCAGAATGCACAACAAGAAAAGGAGGGAAGGACTCCAGTATCTCTCCTAAAATACAAATGCACAGAAAGACATCAGCACTGACCTTTGGCTCTTAAGCACACTTGCTCACCAGCCTGGCTGCTATTCTGTTCAATATTTGTGACAGTCAAGTATGAAACTCAAGAGAAGCATGTGGCCAAATGAGTCAATACCCTGGTGTCTGCAAGTCCTTCTCCCCTACTTATTATAGCTCATGCTTTTGCTATAGCCCTGTCCCGTTCCAGCAAAGCATTTTGCATTGACTGCTCATTTGCTACAAAAGCAGTTCATTCCATTCACCTGCCCATACTATGTACCAGCACAAAATCCATTTGCATCTCCATCTCCCAGAGCAGATATCCCTGTTCTGCAGGGGCTTCAAAATAACATGTGCCCTTCATTTGTAATTATCATGCAAAAAAAAACCCCAAATCCAGGCAGGTAAGTTGCCTCCTGCATTTCGCCCAGAAGCCAAGGCAATTACTGCAAAACTTGCAGTCTGCATCAGTAAACACAGCAATGTAATAATTTTGGTTTATCTGTAATAATTTTGGTTTATCTGATTTTCTACTTTGAGGACTATGTTAAAAACAAAACCAAATAAAACTCAACTGGATTTCTCCCAGCAAGGAAATTGCTGAACTGGTCAAAAATCATATTTTACCCACTGCAAAAGAGAAATTCTGGAGATTCTTCAGCTGGTATGATTCAGGATAAAGGGCATTTTACAGCTGTACAAGTGAGAATAGTTTGGGAAAGAGACATGTTTTTAATTCCCTCTAGTTCATTCCATAAAACATAAACATCATAGCCTAAAATAATCCTGACAGACAAAGCCAGCCAGACCTTCCTATCTAATACAGTATAACCAAGTACTGCATCAAAACTATTCTCTACCCTCTCCTTTGGTAAAATAGCAAGGATGGAGAAAAAGAAACCATTTACACAGAAAAGCAGAAACCTCTCCACCCAGACCCATTTGTTTTACTCTGCAAGTATTGACAGATGAGTAATGAAAACTCTGCTGCAGACACAAGCTCTTCTTCAAGACAGCATCAGTTAATAAACCACAACCACAGCTGCAAAAATATTAAGGAATTTAACTGAATGACTCCTTCAAGGGCACAGGATTGCAGGAGGAGCCAGTTCTTGTGCTTTGTTATCATCCCAAAGGTTAAGATCACAGTGTGCAAGATCAACACAAACCAGTGTTACTTTTCTGGGTATAAGAGCTTTGAATAACAATTTCATTAAATGTATATTACTGAGCACTAATAGTTCTAGCATGATTTTTTTTCACCATTAAGATAATATTTCAAAGTTAGTACACTATGTTGCCAAAGCTTTTAGATGTGAAGTACCTCACCTGAGAAGTATTAACTGATAAAAACAAATGAAAATAATAGTAATACTAAAACCCACAGCCTGTTAGCTCTGCCCTCAGGACAAGCCACAGCACTGGTAGTGTTGCTAAGAATGGTGTTTTGCATGAGGTTGGATGCCAGATTCGGATCAGGACCTCAATCAACTGCCATTTTAGCAGCCCATGTACACTGGAAATGACTGCAGAATCAGTTATACTTTCACTTGATGGGGGAAACTTTTTTGGATATTGCCAGTGGATCTCCAACAGACTACATGACCAATGGTTGTAACCTTAGATGCTTTTATTTATAATAGCCCTAAGTACTTACAGAACTTAAGAAATATCAAAACAATGACATAAGCCATCAGCAACCTTCTAACATTGTTTTTGTTGTTACTAACACCTTTTTGCCAGAGACTCTCAGGATTTATAAACTCATCTGCCCAGCTGCCAGAAATAATCCCTCAGATGTTTCCTTAGTCTTCCCTTCTCTATCATGTTAACTTCAGCCAGAACAAAAAGTGTAAAATATGTGTTAGAGTGGTAACCCTGAACACAGATAATTGTGGTCAACTGCCAGGTAAGCACTTTTTCCTTACTCACATAGTAAAAAGCCACAACAATCCCGACAACCCCAGGCAACGATGTGGGTTACACCAGTGTCTGCTCCGAATGATGGTTTTGATCCCTCGGACCTTGGCAGTCCCCAGGCTGCCAGCCAAATGGAAGCTCAGAGAAGTTCTCCTGTGTATCACTTGCGGTATACCTGATGTCTCCAGGGAGCCCTACAAGTATTACAGTGAAATGTACACCTCAGATTTGAGGTCTAATGAACAAGGCTGTAATTCAGGATAAAACCCAAGAGTAAGAGCTGCCAATGCACGTTTAAAGAATTTATACACAGGCTTTCACCCGAGACAGACAGGAGCAAAACCATCTTTGTTTAAAGACTACCTGGAAATACACGCAGACAGTAATGAGAACCAAATTCTCTCTTTGTATGGTTTTTAAGGAATTGTTTGCCCTGCCATTTTTATCTGGATACTTTTAACTTTTAACAGCAACCCACCCTTCACTGCCCTCCATTGGCTCCTCTGAGCTGTCCCCACAAGACAGACATACTTGCTTTTTTCCAAGGGGTTTTGTTTTTCCTTGGCATTCCCCATTCCAGGCCAACCAGCTCACAATTCAAGTAGTCTCTGTTCTAGCAGCAAAGGAAAACATTTTTTTTTTAATCAGTGTTTTTACCTTTCAGCCAATGATTTGGCATCAGGCTGATGGAATTCAATACCTTGCCCTCCCTGGACTGATCAGCACAAGAGAAAGCAAAGAAATTCAACTTTAAAAAGTCTAGTGCCTGTTTCATCTTTGGGAACTAACAGCAAATTAGATAAAAGTGTTGCCAGCTCACAGACCCGCCACCACTATCAGGGTTAACATTAAGTAAGCTCTTGTAGGCACCTCTTTTGTGGTACGTTGGGTTCTCACAGCAGTGACTTGCATGTGAGATGGGATTTTTTCAGAGGCAAGGGGTCTTCTCATAGCCCTGGTTTCCCTTCCAGAGAGTCACACGGTCTGAGGGGTGAACACCACGACCAAACAGCACATTTGCTTTAACGCTGCGAGAAACGGGCATGTCAAAGCAAGGGTGGCTGTGAAGAAACGCCTTCCCCGGCTCTGCCTCAACCAAAGGTCCTGCAAGCCATTTGCTAAATCAATGTGTTCAGCTTCACACAACTAGAGTATCAAACATTATCTAAACATCTCTTTGAACAGCTTCCCAATAGGACAGAAATCTGCCCAAGGCTGGGATTCATCTCCCCCAAACTTGGCTGGGTAAGTGCTAGGTGTTGGGGTCTATGCTAGTCATAGTCACCACAGGTTTTTCCTATAGTCTCTGGTGAAAGATGGGCATTTCCAAACCAATATAACCAGTATTAAATCCTTTTGTCAACTGCTGGAATCCACGAGGGACTAGAAATTATCACAACAAAACCAATACATAAATAAAAAATATTTTAGACTTTGTTTACACAAAATTGTATCTATTTCAGTACAGCTGCAATTTTGAGCCAGCTTCACAAAATTTCCTAATTCTGAGCAAGGATATTCTCAAATCACCATAAATCTCTCTTTTATGAATTTACCTTACCTTGATAAATTTAGAGGCAAAAGCTTAAATGACACAATCAGTGTTTAACTAATGCAAGTGTGCTGGTGCAAGAAGTTCAGTGGAGAATGAAGTTTGTAGGCAATAAAGAATTTGTATTTCTTCATTCATACATCTTGCCTATACATGAAGGTTGAATACATTAATCCAGCTGTGGTTAAACTAGAGTAGCTCACTGCATAATCTCATATTTTTTCAAAATACAGTCAGATATATCCCATGCCTGTGAATTTTACAGTGCAAATAAACTATGAGACCGGTTTAGACTGACAAAATGCCTATGCCACTGAATGAGCATAAGATCATAACCTTAGTTAAATCATCAAACAGCAAACTACATCATCAAGGTCTTATTTTAATAAAAAACAAAAGTCTTTCTCTATGAGCAGCAAAGCTAGTGAAACTTTATCTATTCTTCTTCCAACAGAAGAAACTTTGCTTCCCATATCTCCCTTGGGACCCCTCTGAACAAGAAGCATCACGTGTGTTAGTGACTCTGAAGTGACATGTGTATCAGGTGGCACCGAATGGCCAAAGGCAGGGTGGGACAGCTCCATTTTCCCTTTTGCCATAATCAAGGCACTATTTGTGGTCTCTTTGTTCTACCCAGTCTTCTTCAGAAAACGTGCAGAAATTCAAATAACTTTATAACATCAATTCATCTGAAAAGTTTGACTGAAATTGGCCAATAGGTCCAAGGGTTCTAGCAGAGGATGAGCCTTCACTATTTCCTTATGAAAAGATACTACAGATTAAGTAAGAGAGGTACAGACCTAAGAAGCAAGCTTACCTCTGAGAAGATGTGCCAAGTTATGCTACAAGACTCAGTGGTTCTTTAAAGGGATACTGTACACCTGAATATCGCAAAATTGCCCATATTTGAGAGAGCCTGTAAACCATGCACTTCAAATACCATTTTTATATTCTTTAGAACATTTTAATAGGATGGTTCTGCAACTTTCCGAAGTGTCTCTCCCGTAAACTACAAGAGACTAGACTGACAGAGCAGGAGACAGGAGCGCCACTGTTTCCAGCGACAAAGAGCAAACAGTTAACTAAGCTGGAAACAGAGAAACTCCCCACCTCAGTTTCAGTCAGTTATGGTCTCCGAGGTATTGCTCATAAAGAAACAAAATTATTTAAAAAAAAAAAACGTCACGTGACTTTCAGATGCATAATGGTTTTGGGTACTGCAAATTTCCCCCATATAGTATCCCCGGAGAAGCAATTCCAAGCAGTAAAAGAGTAAACTCGACCCCTGCACCACTCTTACCATGCTCCACCAAAACTCTGGCATCAGATTTAACATATGATTTCATGGGGCCTTTGCACAGATATTTATACAGACAAAGCACCTCCTGCACAAACCAGTGCTCTACATTTCCTTTAAGTCCCTGTAAATTCATAGGTGAGTTCTAACTAAACCTGTTGGTAGACCTCCCTAGTTCCTCAAACTTATTATTTTACACAACTCTGTTTAAAGCTGCTTCTAATTAGAAAAGCAGAAAACATACACTTTAAAAAAAATGGGATGGAAAAAAAAATCTATCCTAACAGGGGTATTTAATTTCTTTGTAGATGAAAGTTGCAGCACACATCACGTCCAACAATGAAATGCAACGTTGCATTGTTAAACAAAAAGTGGATGGGAACCATCCGTGCTTTATCTTCTCATACTCAAATTGACGAACTTAATGCAGATAGAGCGTAAAATGAAAGGATAATATATCACTCAAGGAAAAGAGTGTTTTAAACAGTATTGTCCTGATGACTGAAGCCCACTGTCGGATGGATTCACTGAGCACCGCTCTCTAGCACTGGTTGGAATGTACTATACAACTAGAACTAAAATATTGATTTCCTGCGTGCCCTTTATTACATGATATTTGGTTCGTAGAGGAAACTTTCTAAATATGGAATTAATACCTGGGGCTATTTTACCACCTTTTGGGTAGTATGGACAGGAGAGATTGGTAGACCAAGAAGCACAATACAACCATCAGAAAGTAGGGGATAAAACAATGCACGCCATACATTGCGAACATGCTCCTTTTGCTCCCGTTTTAATTATCAAAGAGTAGCTGCAAACTACAGCTTAACAGATATAGAACCACATGTTCAGACTCTCGGTAAAATTCTATCAAGGTTTAATCAACCAACCAAACTGCAGCATCTGCTTACCGCAACTTTACCAGCTATGGGTAACTATTCTTTGATTTTAACCTCTACTGATTTTTTCCTTTCTTTCCAGAAGCCTAAAAAGAAAATTCTTGACTATTTTCTTTCCAAACCCAAGATTGGTATACACGTGATGGATGAAATTAAAGATCTTGTTTAGACTATAAGTGGGACTGGTTTGGTGAATATGTTAAGTACGCAACAAAGGGCATCCCCCCCACATGAAGCCTTCAGAGAGAAAGAATGAGAGCATGAGAGTGCAAGCAAGCTTTAACCTTTCTCCCTCATCAGAATAATGAATTAATATTTCCTTAGAGACACCAATGGCCACACCAAGATGTTAACTTGAATCACAAAATGTACAGTATTTTCATGACCCCAGAAAAGCTCTACACAAAGCAGCAGAGACCATCACCCAGGTAAAGTAAGAGAACGCAAAACGTGAATTTGCTTAATTCAAAGAGCCTCAGCCCCATAATTAAGAAATCTCCTCCCTGGGTGCCACGCATGCTCAAACAACCTTCTCAATAAAAAGAAAACCAAAAAAATGACAGAAAGGTGAAATCAAATTGCTAGCCAAGGCTTAGAATCTCCACACAGCTCTTGTCAAATCTTAAATCTTTTAGAGTACTTTCCTAAATATGATAAAATAGAGAACAAGTGTAGGAGAATTGATTCCCCTAAACACTGCCAATATCCCATCTCCCACAACACTAAGTGAATGCTCTGATACAGACCATCTTTTTCTTTTATTTGTTTCTATTCACCTCTTCCTTGCTCTCAACATGAAAATATTATCTTACAAACTCCAGAGGAGGTGAGCTATGGCAGCAACTAAAACAGCACACAGATTTAACGTCAAGAGACTTTCAAAGGTGAAGTGCTTTAACTGAACTATGCAACGCAAATAAAAGGAGACCAATAATCCGATCCATCAACTATCTCAGGTTGCTTCACAGAATATGTGGAGACATAATTTCTCTCTCCCACAGATTAAATTGTTTGCTCTCTCGGTATCAGTGTCACGCACCATAAGAAGAGATCGGAAATGTATTTTTAAGAGTGGATGCTATGGGTCAGGTAGTACAGCTGTAAATTTGTCAGGCTGCAGTAACGTGAATAGCAGAACTGCAGAACATTCCTTTGGCAGCACGTCCCAACCTGCAGGATTCCTGCAGCTTTTCCGGATTGCTGAAATTCATCTTCTGTCTCTTTGCCTTGGAACAGACGCCCATGAAAGCCGCCGGGAGCCTCCTCCTTGCCCACTTTCCCTTTCTGTCATGCTGTCCTTTCCTATCTGCTCTACTTGTACGCAACTTAGCCCTCCATTCCTCCCTCTTCTAACATCTGTGGGTTGGGCATCCTCTCACTTCTTTTCTGATCTTTCCAATCATTCCATAACATCTCCACTTGCGATGTCCCTTTTTCTTTTCCTGGTCACCTTTTCATACACCTTGGGGTTCTGAGGCTGCAAATTCAAACTTGCAAAGGTGAATAAATCTAGTTTTTCTCCAACCACTTCTCCTTTTTTCCCCTAATCTCTACTGAAGCACTGAGAATGACACACTGTTCTCCATCACCATCCCCTCATCCCATTACGTTCTGCAGTATTTCCCAACTGTACACCATGAAAGCTAAGCTTTGGTTATTTAGACAAAACTGAAAATAACAAAGCTAATAATCTTGCAATAGCTAGGTGATTTTAATACTCCTTCCATGACAATGGCTGAATCCTATAGTTTGCTAACATTAATAAAGAAAAAAAGACAGATGTAACACCAAAGCAGAATTTCCCAAATATTCAGGTACCGATAGCACAATAAATTTTCAATTGTTTTCAGAGTGAAAAGCCTACTATGTCAAATTTGAGAAGCTGAAGGATGGCTCTCCATGCACAGGTTTTTCTTCAGATAATGTAAAGTCTCCACAGGAAGAATACAGACTGGAACAATTCACCTCACTGATAAGCAACAATACACAGAGGTCAATAGCTCTGTAACTCCAGATCTCTAGTTTCAGCAGAAGAATATTGGGATGATTTGCCTTGGAAAATGGAACAAGTTATATCCCCTACATGTATCTAAACTATGCAAAATGATGGGTGTGGTGAGGAGTACCAGAGAGGAAGGCAGCTATTAAATCACCTTACCTGTAGCTCTGACATGTAATTTGTTGTTTTTAATATACTACATAGTTTCTGGAGTTTTATCTGGCAGAAACACAGGAGATGCTGTCTATCATCTTACCTTTGCTGGAGTACAAGTATCTTCCAAATCTGGTAAGAAACAATTCCAGTTATCACCTCTCAGTAGCCCAACGGAGAACTGCCTAGACATCTCCTGCAACACACATACTGACTGACTGCTTGAATTAAATCTGGTTAGCCATCAAATGCCTCTGCCAAGGAAAGATGCAACATCTCTCTAGTTTCTATAAAACAAAGTCTAGAAAGTTAACACTTCATGATCCTCCACTTGCAGTTAAGATGCTGTAAGCTTCTGAATTGAATGCTCTCCTTCCAAAGGATCAACAGTAAGTCAACAGAAAACTCATTTTGCGAATGCTACCAACAGGCTTTCAACTTTGGAATAAATAAGGCGTTAATGTGTATTTTTTTAAAAAGACTAGCACCTTTGCATCAGAGTCTATCTGCACGTACAGAGTTATAAGATATCAGCTGATGTATCAACCACAATTCAGAATCTCCAAAAAGATAGACAAAACCCCAAGGAAACCTGAAAAAGCAGTTACAGATTGACTCGTTCCCTAGAAACAAATACCTAAGTTTCTTCCACTCATGCAATACATCACAATGAGTAAAGCCATGCTGACAGCCTACAGGTCCCTTACAAACAGGAAACTCTGCAAGTGAAGCAACAGACCTGGATGAGGGACGTTTGTGTTAGGATCTTGACTGACAGTGAACTCGCACTCATCTCTCTGCTTGCCAGGAGTTAGCAAGAGCCAGTTTGAGTTACCACCACATAAAAATCACACCAATAGATATATTTAGTCATTGCGGTTCAAGGAAAACGATTGCTTGCACTGAAAATAAATTTAGCAATTGTTTCCAGTTTCTGCTTTTTCACTGACTAAGGCACAACCCAGCTGCTTCACATTCCAGTAGACTTCAGCTGTCTTTTTTCTCCATTCCTTGTCCACTTCCTTCTTACAACTACTAAGACCATCTCAATCTTGCAGCAGTTATCCCGCAGGCTACATTTCTGAACACTCGTCTTGAAGCTATGCAACAGAACACCTGTCAAGCCTACAACAATTTATAAAAAAAAAGGCAAAATTCTCCTCTTTAGTGTTTGCTACAAAATGGCACAAATAGTGACCATCTTGTGCATGTATTTTGCCTCAACACAAAACTAGACTGAATTGTTGATGCTTTTTAAACAAGTTACAGTAAAACACACATGTGATGTCACTGTCTGAGCAGCATATAATAGGAAATACAGTAGGTGCTAAAAGCCCAAGTAAGGAAGAATTGGAACCTAATTGCTTTTAGGGTTGTGAAGTGAGTCTTTAGAAGAGTTTAGTTCCCAGATTCCAGGACAAGACATTTCACAAGAGAATTTTTACTTCATTTCATAGACTCATCCTTAAAGCCCTCACTTATACTGAAGAACATGGTACAGTGGTGAATGCGTAACTGAATCGAGAAGAGTTCCGCAAGTATCTCACCTAAGCATAGCTCAGACAAAAAGAAACTGCACAAAACTGTACAGGTGTAAAGAATATGCAGGAAAACTTCCACTGGATAATCCAGAAGATGCTGACAGTTCAAAATATATCCTCCCCCAAAATAAGATCCCCAGGAAACTTCACATTAATACAAAAACATTCACAGATGCACAATTCAGAATCACATAAACTGGCAGAGAGGAATCTGGACAAACATTAAGTTCCTATAAGGATGAGAATAATCTGGCCTCCTGAATGGTTTCTTCTATTTTGCTATTTTCCTTAAGAGCAGAGTTCTCCTGGGATTACCCCTAGAGACTTATACCACCAATACTAAAGGATGAAACTTCAGAGGTGAATTTGCTTATCAGGCAAATGCTCATGAGTAAAAGGTGAAGACAACAGCATTTTCAGTCTGCTGGGAATAACTACATCCAGTTGAGTCCTGAGCAGAACGGAGATAACTGACTGCACTGCAGGTAGCTAACACTTGAAACAGTTATCTCAAACAACCTTCAGCAGACAGCTATTGAAAAAGCAAGCTCACAAGGAATATGAAAACCCTGCAAGAAATTACAAGATTAAGATTGAAAACATCAAGTTAAAAAAAAACCTAACTTCAAAGTATGGCACCCATATGTTGTTTGGTTTTAATAAAGGGCATACTTGAATGGACCTGCTTCATGGAAGAGCTTTTGTTTCAGACCTTATTCTCCCTGAATGATGCAGAATAGTTCAATTCCCCAGAGCACATAATCCATCAGGTAAATAAATACAGGAATTCATGTATTGCCATGGTAACAGGAAACCCAAGCAGAATCTGCGACCTTGTCTACTCTTTCTTGGCATCCCTATTTTGGATTTTAGATCAAAACTATCAGACTAAGTAAGGTGAGGCAAATGTTTTCTGAAAGTAAAGATGCAAAATCACAGTTCTAGAGTAAAAAACCCAATGTTTGATGCCATTCCTTCTCTTCAAGTCAATGAGGGTTCTGCTTTGAAAAATTACTTGCAAGGCTACCTGGCTGGAGCCTAGCAAGACAGGAGGTCTTATACTAGTGAAAACAAAATATGCCATCTTATTCTACATTACCAGATGGCTCCCCTTCACTCCAAAGCAGTGCTCTGAATTGCTCTACAGTGACCCTTCTGTTGATGAAACAGCAGCAGTGAGAGGCTCCGGAGGGAGCCTTGTCCACGCCTCCTTGGTGGACAGGATGGTAGCTGTTACCTCTAATCATTTATGATTGTTTTTTATTAAATGCCAACAAGGTGTTTCATTTAAGGACCCAGGGAGCAGATGTATCTAAGATCTCTAGGGATCTAACCCTGTAAGGCAACACTTTTTTTCCCAGCAGCCTGACTAGATGGACATGAGTCAAACCAAAGCCCGAGCCCATTCCGAAGTTTGTCAAGATGGCTTGTAAATAAAATAGGCTGTTGCCTGATAACAACAGCATCGGTTTTGCATGTATTTCCGTTCCCATAAGAGAAAAAATAAATTCAAATGTACACAAACATGCAGACCTTAGACCTCATGGCATTTGTTTTATGAGTCTGTATCCTTTGTTCTGCTACTGTATACATTATGGCAAATATTACTCCAGAATTACTGTGGTATTACAGACCGTGTTTATGCGGTGACGCTATTAACTGAACTGTTTGTATCAATCAGAAGTTCAAACACTCAGAAGTGGTGATCAAGACTGTACTGCACTGAAACAGCTGGTTTCCAGCCCTCTTTCCCTCCCCCTTCCCTCCAGTGTATATTTGGCCTGGATTTCTTTTTTTTTTTTTTTAAACACCCTTCTTAAAGAAATGAAAGTACAAGCAGTTGAAAAAAGAACAGTTTCCCAGATCAACAGTTTCTCTTGTTCAGCAAATCATCACTATAATACACATGCACGAGATAGAATGTCTCCGCATCAAGGCTTCACCCACTGCCTCTTCAAAACTGTACGGTTACAGCACTGACCTGGGGATGGATCCCGCATGATGTCTTGAGTTCTTCAATGGGAGTTCAGTGTGTCGCAAGGTCGGGTCTCTAGGTTGCACAGCGTATGATTTTTGTATGGTATTTTTGGCCTTTCTGTTCTATTGTTTATGGAACCACACTGCGTTTGTGTGTGTCTACAGAGTCATCTTCCCGCGTTTGAACTCTTCCCGCTGCTTCGCTGGTGTGGAGTTATATTTACTATTCTCACAGGGTTATTTACTGCACGCGAATAAACAAAACGTGATCACTTATTTATACATCCGTAATTACTGTCTACAGCGCTATCAGCATTTACTAAAATCCCAAGCCAAATTCACCTCTAGCATAAACAAGTGGCAATTATTTCAGAGCTGGCCCCAGGTCTATATATGCTGCTAACACCTTCCTTACTCAGTTACCCGCTTCCCGGACAAACAGTTGCAGCAATATACCAGTAAGCATTGAAAAGACACAGCCAGAATCCCAAAGCGAAATGTTATATTGCGATACTATGTAAGGGATCGTGCATCAGATTAACCTATGGTATTTCTGGAGTAACATTTGTCCCATGATGTGATGCACACTTGTTAGACAGTAACTTAGCGCCGAGAGCTGGAAACATGCCTACGTACTGCACTTAAAAGCCGGCTGCCAAGCAGCCAGTCTGCTTATCCCTGGAGGCTGCTCCAGAACCCGTACCACAGGAGAACATATTCGCAGTGAAGCGCAGAAGCCAGAACAAACCAGGATCGAATGATCAAAACCAGAAAGCACGGCTACCAGCTTTACTCCTTTGAAACAGGAATCTTCCCCAAAATCGGTGGCTGCTGTCCTGGAAAGCCTGAACGCTGTACTTCGCACAGCCAGACTCAGACTGCTTACCCTACGTTCCCCTGTAGGAAGCTGCCTAGCTATTCCTTACAATGAAAAATACAAACCAGCATTGATTTTTCTCTGCTAATTAAATGCAACATAATTAAACTAAATAACTTCACTGCTTGATTTGCAAAACACTAATTGAATCTTTAAACATACTGCTCCCGCTACACAGAAAAACATCTAAAGTGACAACTGAGAACCAGACACGACTCCAGAAGCACAGAGGGACAATATGATCCGTGCTTGAGCGTTTCCTTGTGAGGGCTGAAGAGATCTCAGCAGCCTCCCCCCCTGGCTCTGGCTCTAGGTGAGCACCCCGGGCTGAGGGGAGAGCTTTGCAAGAGAGAGGAAAAAACGAGCAAGTTCCCTCTGACATTTGCCCACGGACTCATCTTTTCTGATCTTGCACAAACACCAGAAGAGGAAAGTTGGAGAAGTTGCAATTAATCATCGCGTGTAGGCCCCAAAGCGTTGCAGCGCCCCGGCTTTGCTGATGCTTTGCTACATGGAGAGGACGGCAGGGGTGCGGGAAAATAAAATAAAATTTAAAAAAAGGACACGGGGGAGAGGGGGAAGGAAAAAGCAAAGAAGGCAAAAAGCCCGACCCAAAAGGCGCCCGGGCAGCCCAGGAGCAGCCCCCCTGGCAGCGCGGCGGGGACGCTCAGCACCAGCGCGCTGCTGCGGGCCCAGCTCCGCTCCCCGGGCCGCTGCCGAGGGGATGCGGGAGGCCGAAGGAAAGGGCCGTCTCCGGGGGCAGGCCTGGGCCTCTGGGGCGGTTTCCCCCCAGATGCGATCCCCGGGACGCGGGTTTGGGGAGAGCGGGACCCGCCGTCCTGCGCTGCCCAGGGCACGACCCGCTCGTGGCCCTTCAGAGGCACCTCTGGTCCCGCGGGCGCGCTGCGTTGTTCTGAGCTTGCTACGGCAGCAGAATCTTCAAGGAGTCAGCAGCAAAATTACAATTAACCGAAGGGGAATGAGGGTGGGATTCGTGCAAACCCCGATGTGGTTTTTTTTACTCAGACTGGACAGGGGTGCTGCTGCTGCAGAGCATCCTCACAGCACCCCACAGACACACAGAATCATCTGGGTCAGAAAAGCCCTTGAAGCTCCTCCAGTCCAACCATGAACCTCACCCTGACCCTTCCCAACCCACCAGACCCCTCAGCGCTGGCTCAGCCCGACTCTTCAGCCCCCCCAGGGATCCCGGGGACTCCCCCCCTGCCCTGGGCAGCCCATTCCAACGCCCAACAGCCCCTTCTGCACAGAAATCCTTCCTCAGAGCCAGCCTGACCCTGCCCTGGGCAGCTTGAGGCCATTCCCTCGGGGCCTGGCGCTGGGGCCTTGGCTCCAGAGACTCATCCCCCCTCTCTGCCCCCTCCTGGCAGGGAGTTGCAGAGGGCCAGGAGGTCTCCCCTCAGCCTCCTCT
>NW_020799122.1:5192479-5200986 GCF_003259725.1 Athene cunicularia | reverse complement strand
AAGGTTTGTGGAGAGTTCCTCAGTGTGTTTGCTTCATAAATCTAAACCAAAAAGATTTTGGGACAGATTCTTGTCTCGCTTACACAGGTGTGAAAGGTGGCTGACTGGTGCCCACACTGAGCTGTGCTGACTCACGTGTATTAGTGAGTGATAGTAAGTAGGAGCATAGCGGGTGATGCTAATGCGAGCAGACCCGACTGTGAGTACACACAGGAAGCAGACAGATGAAGTAAGAAGCTGCTATTCTTACACCCTCCGTTTTCAGACTTGGACAAGGAAGAACGAGCGTGTGTGCAATAATGTGCAAAATGAACAGAACAGCTACTAAACTGGAAGGTCTTTTCATAGTCTCTGATATAAAAAGCCCCGTTCCGCCCGTGATGTATTGCCTTTGGGGGATGCTGGAATTTCTCTTGTGCTTTCTGCATTAAGATGTAACTCGCAACACCGGCAAAACCTGATGCTTCTAAATATCTCATTGAGTCGATGGGGAAAAACGCCCCAGAGCTGAACGTGTTAGTGTGAATGTGTTCTTACGGACAGAGCTGGGGCCAGGGGAGCGCGAGGGGAGCTGTGAAGAGAGATGCTGCTTCTCGTCCTGTTAGAGCAGCATGAGATCCTGCGGGGATGTTTCTTGCTGCAAGCTGGGGAGAGAGGAAAGGGGATGATGGTAGCTGGCTACCTTCAAGAGGGAGCAATTCCGAAGCACCCTGCAAGGCACCAATTTTTCAGGTATCGATGTTACATCAGAAAGAAGAGAAGAAGATGTCGGGTCCTGGTACCGGTTACCGCTTTGTTATCAGATGAGAGTGCAGTGCTAAATTTTACCAACTGGAGCCTCCTTCCCCAAATGCTTCTTTGCTGGGAGAAACCACCTGGCAGCAAACCTGCCAGCTACAGCAGTCAGGTCTCCGCATGCAAACCCCTCAGACTGAGTCTTCAGCCTTGTCCACCTGTGCTGACAGCAGCTAGGGAAGGCCACAGGCATAAACTGCAGCCCCGCAGGGTCATTTCCTGCAGTGAGTCGCTGAACTTCACAATTGACCCACTGGACGAGGGAAATTATGCAAGAAATGCCAACAGAACTATTGAGACGTGCAATTATAAAAGAGCTCTCCTGCCCTCTAGTGACCTCCCCTCTCCCGGGCGGCTTCTCCCAGCCCAGCCTTTGCTCTCCTCATCTCCTCCGGGCTTGAGGGACCGGGGCTGGGGAGATGCGGCGTCTGTCCCTGCAGAAATGCCTGTTCACTGCCAAACACAGCTGTCCAAGGGGGTTTCAGTAGCAGGGAATAACTGGGATTACGTAGCCAACTACCTTCTTTTGCACAGTGGTTTCTGGGCCAGCATTGGCCTTGATAACATTGCTGGTCAGTGTGATTGTAATTTAGTTAAGACACAGCCAGCTCCCTGTAAAGACCTTATTCAGTATGCACAAGGATCTCCAAGTGACAGATACCCCACAGTGACCCAGTGTGCCCCTGCCACCACACATGCTCAGCCGACAGAGTGGAAAGCTTTGCACTGGGAAGAGGTGAAAAAAATGTAGTGGAAGCAAACTAAAGCGAAATGACAAGATTCTCACCTCTTGTTAATGGATGCAACTCCTCTGAGGTATTCAGTGGTGGACAAAAAAACAGTAGTGAGATGCCAGCATATGGGGTAGGAGAGGAATTGTTCAGAGAAGAATAAGATAGGGTGATCACCAGGGACAGGCTCTGGGTGAGACAGTGGGGATCTAACCACACACTAGCACAGTGCCAAGCCCCGGGGGGGAATTTTCTCTGGTTCAGCCACTCTGACATTTGACTGACAGGACTTGCTTTCTACCAGCGTTTTCCTTTTAAAAAAGTGAAGTTTGGGTGCTGACTCTAGAGGGCAGCATATGCCGGTACATGGGGCTGGGGGGGGCCCTGCGCCCGCCACCCCCTCTGGTGCGAGGAGGAGGAAAAAATCCCGGCCCAGGTTATCCCGGGGAAGCAGCCGTGAAGATGCTCACGCTGTCCTGTGAGCATCTGAGCACAGAAAAGGGGGACCAGGACGCAGGGAGACACGGGTGTGGGCAGTGAGGGGGTTCATCTCTGTCTGCAGGTGGGACATCCCAACCCTGAACCACCCTGGTCCCTTCCCTGCCTGGTCACAGACTTTTTGGTTTTTTTTTTTTTTGTTGGGTATTTTTTTGTTCCCCAGACAAGTCTTCAAAGGGATGAGGCACCAAAACCAAACAAAGTAAGTCTCAGCTCAAATCCCCACCTGCTGCTTAGCCCCTGCCAAGGGGCAGCCGCAGAGCCCTGCCTTGGACCCATCGCTGGCTTCAGGAGACCAAAACCAACAGATCCTCTGGCTGCTTGAGATGCGCCACTAAATGTTTCAGGGCTCCCCATCTGTAAAACACAGCCAGCCATGCGGGCAGGAGAGACGAGACCCAACAATGCTTAGGTCACTGGGGCTAGGTAGTTTAACCAGAAAAAAAAAAAAAATTGCACTTTTAGGTCTGTTAACATGGCAGCTTAAAGTGAAGCTCTTTGATGACCCTCTCTTAGTCTTTTGTGAAAAGAAGTAAATAGGAAAAGATTTTTTGGCCTTACACTGCCACGGGAGGATGAGGTGGATCTGAGGAGGAAAGCTGAACTCCAGGCCCTGGGATTATTAAAAAGAAAAATGGAGAGAGAGATTAACAATTTTTGACAACCCCCTTTTATATTTACAATAATTAGGAAGGTGAGGGTGGAAGGAGAAAAGGCTTTAAAGGTTCTTTCTCTGGCTTAATCTTATCCCTCTTCTGGGGACTATATTTCACAGTGGAAAAATAAGTGTGTGAATCACCACAAAAATACATCTTGGCTAACACCGAAGGGAGAGGCTAACAAGCTGTCTGGTACCCCAAGGTGTTTCTGTCAGCACTTCCTTAGCGGTCAGACGTCTGGCTGTCCTTTCACCTCACCACGTGCAGAGGTTCACATCGATAGCTCATCCTCTTGGGGTTTATTTAGTGACAGGTAATTCGATAAAGAACTTTGCTGTGCGTGGTTGGAGCTCAGCTGCTGACTTCACCGACCAAATCGTATGTCCATCCTTGCTGTCCCTGAGGAACAAAAGCAGCTCCGAGCAGCGACTCTGGAGCCTGCCCTGACTCGTGCTGTGGATTATCTGCTGGCTCTGGAGTCTGTGGTGCTGAAGAGGAAAGGTGAGAAGACCTCTCTTTGCTTTCTGAGCCCAGGGAACTGTATATCCTGGGCAGTCCTTCCCACTTGCAAATTCTGAGGGCATCTTCTCAGAGACCTGGTGGTCCCAAGCCCATCCCCATAGGATGGCTTGAACATCAGCTAGTGCCGCTCTGCATCACAGAGACTGTAGGCAGGACTGTACCCGGAGCTACAGAGTTAAATGAAAAAAACAAAAAAGGAAAAGAAAAGGTGGAGATTTTTCTCAGACCACCAGCTGCTGCTGTTGCAAAGGGGATGGGCTGAGTGGCATTTCCCTGTGTCACAGTGGTTCGCTGGCAGCAAAACGGATAGAGAAGTAACTCAACCCACTGAAAACATCACCTGTGTGTTTGCCCACAGCCAGTGGCCACAAGGTCACTTTCCACAGACAAGTGACCCTTCCTGCCTCACACTACAGAGCTAGCAGAAGTTGAAGGTGACCCAAGTCACTCCCTGCAGGAAAGAGTGAAACCAAAATGAATCAAAAAAGGAAATCAGAATCAATATTCCAAAGTCAAATAATCAAAATTGCGTTATGGAAACAGAGGTCACCCAGAGAAAAATGTAATCAGACATGACAGCCCAGCTCTGATTTCCTCTCTCTGCCAATCCCGGGCGGGAAGACCTTGTGCCCAAGGCAAAGTGTCACCTGCCCACGTTACCGAAGCACCATACGGTTCGTACAGCTGACAGCAGATGCACAGACCTGGAGGGATGGGGGACAGAAACCTGCGGGAACTGGGTGAGATGCAGAGGGTCGTCATTTGAAATAGCAGAGGTCTTGGAGGGCAGGAACGAGCCGTGTTGGCAAACCCACCTGGGGAGCTCAGCACTGAATAAACGAGGCTGTGGCAGGTCAGGACTGAGACATGCTGCATCCTGAACATTGCACGAGAGCAAAGGATCCAGGCTGGGGAAACGCAGCGCTCCTGCGGAGCAGTGAGCCTTTGCTTGTGGGAGGGCATCGCTTCCAGTGCAGGGAGGTAACTTGGGGCAGGCAGGCCTCTCTGTGCCTCGTTTTCCCCTTTCGTAAAAGGGCCCTTTCACCTTTGCAATTAGACAAGAGAGGCACAGACTCCTCTGGACCTCACTGATGAGAAGAGCAGCCAGCCTGGAAGCCACTGCGAAGATGAACCAGGGATTCTCACCCAGTCCCTCCGAGGTTCCTTTCAGAAGTGTGCGGGGTGATGAGCTGCAATGTCTCGCGCAAGTTTTGGCCCTTCGGTTCCTGAAGGAGGGGCTGGCCCACCCCCATGCCGCTCCCATTACACCGCACAAGTCCCAGCCTGCATACATTTCAGACAGCATTGTAAATGTGGGGCACGTAGCCCTGATAATGATGCAAACTTCAAACCATTATTTCTCAGCCCAGAGCGCTTCTCTTCATCGTCAAGCCAGTGCTGATGGGTTGTTTAGTGTAGTTTTTTCCTCCTTCCCTTTTTTTGTGCTTTTTTTTAAAACTTGACCTCCTGATTCTGCCTGGGAATTTACGTTGGATTCTTTTTATTATTGTCTTTTTTTTTTTTTTTTGCACAAAGTGAGCAGCAGGGAGATAAACTTCCCATGAAGTCCATTTGCCAACAAAGCTTTCTTTAGCAGAACAGACAATGGAAAAGCAAAACTAATGCTCTGGCTGGATGTGACATTTCCAGCACCATGGTGACCACGGCGTCTGCTCTCTGTCCCCCTGCAGCTGGCCTAAGGGTGACCTCCAGCTCCACAAAATGCTGATTTCCTTGTCAGCTGTGTACCTGTCTACCTGGGCTGAGAGGTCTCACCACAGGAGCTGGAGCTTCCCAATTCTTTGGCAGCCCCATCTCGGCAATCGCCTCTTCAATTGCTGTTACCAGCTTTGTTATCTTGTTTGGTTTCTTTTGGTCTTCAGTGCTACCCTGCAGGCTGGGGTATTTGGGGGGGTGTCTCCTTAGGGGTAGCTGGATTTAACTGAGGAATGAGGGAAAGTAAAAAGCATGGTGAGATGGAGGGGCTGAAATCTTGGTCAGAGTCCTGTCTCCATTAACCAAGGAAGCTCCAGGGCCTTGGGAGAAGGCACAAAACTCACAAACCTGAATTCTCTTCCCATCTGTCTCTGCTCTAACTGGAGGACCTCGAAGCAGCGGATCTGCCGGGGACCTGTGACCAGTCCCAGCCTCCTGGCTCTCCAGGCTGGCCTGTGTCCCCCGGGCTGGAGCCCTGCGTGGGGTGACAGCAGGGTCCGTCAGGGAGGTGCTGAGTGGGCACAGCCAGCCTGGGTGCTCCTGCATCTCCTGCCTGGAAGAAGAGGCAGGGCTGAGCTTCTCAGCAAGAGCAGCCCCCACACCCCTGCAGGTCATTCAGCCTTCATTACTGTTACCAGGGGGCCAAATCATGTTTTTTCCCCAGGTTAAAGGGTTTAGCTCCATTTCTGATAAAACTGACACAGCTGTGGTCTGGATGGCAGTAAAACCTGGTGTGCAGCACATTTCAGATGGACATTAAGACTCATTTCCTGACCTGTGACAGGAAGAAAATAAACCTCTCATTAGCCCCCCCAGCAAACTGGAAAAGTGGTAAAAGACAAACTCCAACTTGAAGGAGACCTAAGGGATAAAACCAGGAAATCATAGACCAGTCACCTCCCAATAAAAAAAAAAAAAAAAAGAAAAAAAAGAAAAAAAAAAAGTAATAAATTATTCAGGTGAGCAGGGTGAGTCGAGACAACTCTTTGGCCAAGGGGCTTGAGACACCTCAACAGCTGGACACAAAGCGCAGGCAGTGGGCAGCGCTGCCCGCCACCCCTTGTACTTACAAGATCTCCCCAGGACCCAGATAATTTTGTATAAATTGGGCCACCCCCCCCAGTTTAACAGGAGCCTGTGCACTCCCTGCATCCCCTCATGGTGGGTTTGGATTTGCGAACAGAAGAAGCTGCTGGGGCTGTGGATGTGCTGGGACAGAGCTGGAGCTCGATGGAGGCCGGGCAGGAGCGAGCTGAGGAGGGGAAACGCCGTCACTCCCTGTTACACGGAGATGCTGCTGAGGCTCCGTGCGGAGCAGTGGCATCACTTCTGTGTCTGGAGGGTCCAGAGGGGCTCTGGACTGTGCAGCAGCAAGAACTGGGAGGAGACTCAAAATAGCTATTGAGTCCCAGCGACGGCTGAGCAATGCTAAGGAGGATTCAAAAAAAGAGCAGGGGCTGGGCAACATGACTGCAGATCTCAACTACTGTGACAACTCCAGTGCAAACACACGGAGAAAAACACAGATCCTTCTGCCGGGATCTTACTGAGCAATAAGCTCTCAGGGGAGCAGCCTGGGTATCACTGCGGGCAAATCCAGGAGCGTGCACTGCAGTGGGCAGAAGCAGCCCCTTCCCTAAAGGCATCGGGTTTGGGCAGTGCAGGGAGAGGCAGAAAACCTGCAAATGTTGCCGTGACTTTATAAACTTCACCTTCAGCGGGAGTCTGCTCTTGTCACCCCATCATCTCTATAAAGATAGAGCAGAAATGGAAAAGATCCAAAGAAGTGCAACAAATAGTATCAATAATCCATGAGAAGAGATTAAAAAGATTTAGGACTATTTAGTTTAAGAAGAAGAGGGGATGGGATAGAGGTGAAGATAAGGAGGGCATGGCAGAGGCATACAAAGCAACGGCTGGTGTAGAGAAGGTGTCTGGGAGCAAAAATTTGTCCCTGCAGCACCAAAAGAGGAGACATTCGACGCAATTAGAGGATGAGACCTTTCAGAGCAAGAGCAGGCAGAACTGCAGGACTCCCTGCCACGAGGTTTCATGGGAACATGGAGTTCAGCAGGATCCACACCACCAGTGGGCACAAACCAGAACACCGGGATTAAACTAAGATACAAACTGTCCTGCCCAGGATTTTGTACTTTCGAGGTCTCTGTCATGGTCTCTGCTGAAGACAGGATGGTGGGGTGGGGAAACAAACCTCTGGGGGTAATTTCTACACCTCCAACAGCCTCATGTGAAATAGCCCCAGCACAGGCCCAGATAGAGAAAGAGGAGCTGGATTTCAGCATCTGCCTGGAATAGATCCTGTAAGTGTCCTTGAGGGACTTGGCCACAAGATGAAAGAAATACATCGGAGGACCTATAAAAAAAGCAACAGTGAATAATAATGCTTGGCACCTACAGCGTGCCCTTCATCCTTGGATCTCAAAGTGAGTGCCTGCGACTCTCTCATGCATATACCTCGAGAAACTGAGGCACGATGAGACCTGGGCACACGTACGGCAGCTCAGCCCTCAGTCCATGGCTCCGGCACACATGTGCAAGGCTCTGACAGCTTTCCCTCCCGAGAGCTGCACATCTAGTTGGCAGCAAGGTATGTAAATATGAACACTGAAGAAAAAGGAAAGCAGTTTATCAATTCAGGGCCAGGTGGCTACTCGAGGAGGGCTCGGGGATGGAGGGAAGGATGCTGGCATGTGGGGGGGCTCTGGTGGCATCCCCCACTGCCCGGCAGCAAGCAGCACCCCAGGGTGATGTGGGGACAGCGGGGTCTGCACCCGAAGCAGCTCAGGTGCCTCCTGCAGGGCAGGGGGAGGGTGGCACCGGTGGGAGCAGGGACGGGTCATCCTGGCTCTGGGCGATGGGATAACAGGAGCAGCAGAGACCACCTGCTCCACTTGATGTGTTCGGAGGGCTTTGCTGGTTTGTTGTAAGAAGCCAAAGAAGAGGATTATACAGGAGCCTGTCAGGAGGCCAATGACATTTATAAAGTATTAATCCCTGCAGTGTGTCACTCACCAGTGTGTTTGATAGTGGCTCTGTGCTGGCTACCGTAGTCTCTCGCCTCTCGGCCGCTCAGGAGAGGTTTTGATATGCTTCAGGGACTTGCTGGATATTTTTTTCCCCTAGTCACTTTTTCTACCAGAAATTCCTCCTCCTCCAGTCCCACAGCCACTCTCTCCTCTTAGATTTACCGCATGGCTTGCTTTGATCATCTGCTCCCTCCCTCCTACCCCAGGCCCCCAAATTCTCTCCTCCCCAGACACAATCCCCAGTGCTGCCTCTGCCAGCTCAGCCCTATTTCATCTTTAAATGAGGCTTAAAAGACTCTTTACGGGGGTAATGGGGGAAGAAACAAATATTCTTCCTCCGTATGTATGCTGGCACCCCTGTGCTGATTCCCTGCCAGCCCCAGCCCAGCCTGGAGGCACCGGCCGTGCTGGGGCTCCGGGAGCATCACTCCACGGTGATACCGTGGTGACAACTTCTGTTGCTTGGCTGCCCTCAGGGAAGAGAAAATGAGCAACTGTAGCTTTAAAACAAAGATTAGATGCAATTCCCCCCCCCCCCC
>NW_020799122.1:5136806-5192429 GCF_003259725.1 Athene cunicularia | reverse complement strand
CAGCGGGGAAAGCGGGTGTTTTCACAGTAATCTCCATGAGCAGCCTGTTGGGATAATAAAACAAATAAACAGAAGAGTTATAGCCAAGGCACTCAGGGCACCATAAAACAGACTAAAAGCAAATACAGTGTCATTAATCCATCATAAAATAACAGCCTCTTACGATCCTGAATGCATCAAAATGAACGGGAGACCAGCGGGGTCGCAATTCAGCCAGGGACGTGTTGAATGTGAAGCAGGGCTGTAAACGGAACAAACCCCAACCCGCCGGGTACTGGCTGAATCAGGGCTCTGGGGTTCAGAGCTTCCCGCCCAGGTGGGTTTAAAACCAGTAACACCAGGCCAGGAAGGGAGGTGTGTTACATGTACCTTTGTCTTGTGGTCTCCCTGCCTCCTGTTGCCTGAGAACTGGGATATTCCCAGCAGGGACGGCACTAGCAGAGGTTGGCCAGGTCAGTGCACGTCTGGTGGTGAGCGATGGGAGCACAACCCAAACGTGGGGCCAGAGACATTGGTGGGGTCCCCATGGCTGGGCAGGGGGAGCAGGGGGTGACACAAGTCCCTGGGACATGAGCACCGGGGTGCTGGGGGGATGCTGGATCTCAGGTCCCTGTGGTTGTGGCAGATCCTCGCTCGCTCTGCCGGTGGAACCGGAGGGGACGGAGCAGCGTGTCAGGAAAGGAGGAGATAAAACAAGTCAGGACAGAAACTTAACGGGAATCTTAAGTGCTCTGTCTTCCCCACTAATGAGGGTTCTGTGTGTGCCAGGGCGAGAGAAGAAAACCCACCGCGTGCTAATAAAGTCCCGTGACTTTGCTGACTGGAGGCACTGGTGCTAATGAAGTCACCAGAGAGTTGGGATTCCTTTGGCAGGTCTGACATTGTTCTGTATAACCATTATTTTAATTCAGTCTGAGGAAACAATAATAAAAATTTTAAAAGCCACACACCATAATGATATGCCTGCATGGCAGCCAATCCCTCCAGTTTGCCTGGTGGCTGCAGAGCCCGGCTGGGTGATGGGTTTGGGAATGGGGATGGAACGAGCTCCTCGAGGGATGGGATGCTCAGGTCACCCCAAAGCTGGGCTGTGAGCACCTCCCGGGTGCTCACCAGGGAAACCTGAGCCTTGTCCCAGAGCAAGGAGATGCTCTGGGGCTTTGCCAGGAGCCCTGGGGACATGCAGGCAGTGGGACATCATGGAGAGGAGGGCAGGGACAGACAGACAGACACCACATTTGATTTCAAAGCATTTCATAAATGCCGTATGCACACTCAGCTTGGCTAACGGAGACCCATCCGTGGAGAAAACACCCAGCAAGGGCTGGTCGATAACCCTGCAGCTTGAAGACTGTTTTCTGAAAGCAGTGGCATTATACATACAGGCATATATTTAAATATATACCCTAAACATATTAATATATTGCTATACTTAACATATTAATATATTAATAATATCCCTAAATGCACTCAGACACACTCATATATATATAATAAGCTCAGGGCCTTAGTCTGGCACCAATAGCAGTCACTTTGGCACAGACTATTTTTGGACCCCTCACAAATGTCCGCTGGGTCCCCCACTTCTAGCTGCAGCATCTTTTATTTGAGCAGAGACATTAACAAGGAGCCACTCCGCCGTCCGGGAGCCGCCGGTGCCCAGCTGTCCTCACTGTCGCCTCCGCGGGCAGGGAGGAGCGGACGGACGCCCCTCGGGGTCCTTTGGTGCCTCTTCTTAATTAGAAACTTCATCTCTAAGTCTTACGTGCCCTTCCGCAGGGTTAGTCGCTCTCACCTGCTTAATCCTGGGAGATTATTTTCTGGTCTCTTTTAAAAAAATAACCCAACCACCCCAAACCCTTCTGTCTTCTTTCAATTCTTTTCATTTCACCTCATTTAATTCCTTGCCAGCTTAATGACTTGGTAGTAATGAATAAGATGAAAATTAGGGCTTAATAAGTGTTAAGAAAAGACAGTTTTCTTGCTGATGAAGGGAGTGCGCTGGTGGGAAAGTGAAGCCTGGGGAGAGAACAGACAGCCCCAAAGCTCTTCCCGACCTTGAGAGGGGTGATGCCAACTTCAGGTTGTGACTGGTGACAGGCTGCAGCCTGGACCAGGAGCACGCCAGTCCCGGGAGAAGGATGCTGGAGGGAACTGGGATGGGGTGGACACAAAGAGGGGTTGGTGCAGGGACTGCTGGAGAGGAGGTGGTAGTGCCCAGCTCAGCATCCTAAATGCCCCATCACCCCCCAGCCAGGGCAGGGGCTGTGCTGGGGTGCAGCTATGTGCAGGTGAGCTCAGTGGGCTGGGAAAGCTCAAAAACTGCAGCGACCCCCATGTTTGGGGAACCCCACACCCAACTTGGAGCAGTGGCTTTGGCCCGTGAAGTCCTGGTGGGGTGACACCCACTGGGTCTGCAGCCAGGGACCTCAGAGCCCAGCAAGGCAGCAATAAATCCAGCCCCAGGGCTGCAGTTATGGGACCAAAACTGCTGCAACGTCACTGACTGACCTGCCATCGTCTGCCTGCGGGGCCAAATTCTTGCCTGGTCACCTCCGAGCTGGTGTTACACCGGGATCAGCGTCTGGCCGCAGATGGCATCAAACTGGCAGAAATGCAATATTGCACGTGCCGCTTCGTTTGCTGGGGAGGCGCCTGGGGAAACATCCCCGACAGTGCCAGTGTTCCCCGGGGCACAGCCCAGCACCGCTGGGTGAGCGGGATGGTGCTTTCTGCTGACTCAGCGGGAGCGAGGAACCTGCTGACTCAGCAGAGGCAGCGCTGGCAGGAGCCGCTGTGTAACGCCAGCAGACCTGGCACAGCCAACGGTTGCGGGTACCCGAGCGCGCCAGGAGCGAGCGTGACCCTCGACAGGGCTGCGCTGGTGAGGACACCGGGAGGTGTCAGCGGCTGCGCCCCAGCTCTGCCCGCAGCACAGCTGACGAGGGGCCGGCCGCCCGCGCGCCGCCTTACCTGGCTCTGGCCCTACGCTCTAATTCACGATAGCATCGGGACTGACGAGTAGATCAGGGGGAAAACCAGCACAGAGCTAATCCACCTGACAGACAACGTGTCCAAGAAGACTCACCCCTGCCCTGCGCACACCCAGCCCCTCCGTAACACAAACACCCCCCTGCCACCCCCCAGGCAGACAGAGGGCAAACGCGGGCGGCGAGCTCGAGCGCTGGGCGCTGCACGGCCACACCGTGGGCAATACCGATGACTTCCTAATGCGCCCTGAGAGCCGTCCCTAGCTCTGCTGCTGGCCACATTATTCAAGCAAGAGGCTCCTCAATCATCCCATTTGCGGGACCCCCCCAGCTGTCCCCTGCTCCCAATCTCCTTTCTCCTTGCTGCCAGCACTTTTTCCTCCCAGAGATTGGTTTGCTCCTTCTGTTCCCAGGCGCTGTCACTTCAGAGATGCTGATCATTTTTTAAGTGCATTTCTTGCTCTTTTGATCCTTATTTTACTTCCCTTGGAGTAACTGGGCATGACCAAGTGAGAATACCAGATCTAAGCTCCGCTTAATTCCTCTGTGTAGATCCACAGAGGGCTCTGAGTGCAGCCTGGGTTAATTCAGGGCAGGGCCAATTTGGAGAGAGGGTTTTGCCCAAAGCAAAAGCACAAATCCCAATATCTCTAATTAAACGAACAAGCCTGAGTTTGGCAATGTGGGCTGGGGCCAAGGAGCGGGTCTGGCCCTGTCCCTGTCCTTGCTGTGCTTGGCTGAGCAGGGCCGTGCCAAGGGCTCTGCATCGCGCGAGGCCACCGAGGAGCAGCTTGGGTTCGGTGTAAGAGTGTTTCCCATTAAAGCTGCGAGCTGGGGGACTGGGCTGGATGCGCACCCGTATACCCACGCTGGGACTGTGCGACATTACACACATGTAACTTTAATTCCAGCCTGTCCAGATGCAACAAGACAGTGAAACCCAACAACTGTAAAGCATGTGCAGGGTTTGCAGGCAGCAGAGCCGCCCTCCCATCGCCTCCTCCTTTTCTGGGTGCAGAGGGGTGGCTTTGGGGAAAACAGGGAGATTGTGATTTCCCTTTGCAAGGAAGAGAGGCTTTCCTGGTGCAAGGACTAGAGGTGGTGAAATGGGTTTCTCCATGTAGGGGGTCATATGAGCTGCTGAAGTCCTTACCAAGGCTGATGCATGTGGAAAACACCTATAGGCTGAAGAGGAAAGTGAATGAGGAGCTCAAAGAGAGGTGGGCAAGCCAATTCAGGCTCAGGAAATTCCCTGACTGAAAAACGGTTGATGCTAAAAAACTATTAGAGAGTTCAAACACAAAATATCAGGGGGAATAAAACACCTTGACCTGTTCCTGCTTGCTCCTGTGCATCTGCTTTTGGCTACTATAGGAGGCAGGAGACCTTATAACCATTAAGAAGCCACTCTTTTGTGGCAGGCACCTGCAGCAAACCCCAGTGGAGAGGAGCATGTGGGAAACCCCGGCTGGGCAAGCTGGTGCACTGAGGCAGCTGGAGGAGGTGGTGGGAGCTGCACAGGGCTGTGCCGTGCTGGTGGGCACCCGCCGCCACACACCCGGGCTGGGTGATGACGGGGTGGGTGCATCTATATCGAGGGGAGTGCATCGTGCTGGGAAAATAACTGATTTAGATGGGGAAATTCATTCCCGCTGGCACTGTATACTATAGATCCATAAATAATCAGCCCTTAAAAGCAATTGCCTCAACTAAATTGGAGAGGCATGTAAACATCCCAAAGCTGCATGACTAATAAGGGGAAATTACACAGTAGAAGAGGTTTCGCTACTCACCTTCGTGTCCACCCAGCAGAAGCCGTCCTGGAGAGCCTCTCCCCATCCCTTCAAACACGGCAAAGCAGACGGTGGTGGTGTGACAGCTCCCAAAAGTTTCATGCTGGTAAAGGGGCCCCTGTGATGAGGAGGGCTGGGAGCAAAAACCCCCGCCAGTCTTGTTTCACTGGCCATGAAGGAAACGGGAGGGAAGGGGAAAGCAAATGCTGCTCTTCTTGCAGGAAAGAGGCAATGACCAAGGAGGGGGTCTGGGATCCGTCCCACCACCGATATCCTTGTGCATCCCCTGGGTGCTGCAGCGGGTGCGGGACGGGACGTGTCCATCCCTCCCAGCACCTCCACGCACGAGGCTCTGCCAGAGCAGCAGCAGCAGCAGAGAAATGCCTGGAAACCTGTTACCTTTCTAGTGTCCCTCTGGAGAAAGCTCTGCTGGGGCAGCGCTGCAATTGTTTCCCAACGTCCTGAGAGATGACGTGCCCCATGGCAGAGGAAGGGACCTGCAGGTGGGACATCTTCTGCGAGGAATGTGCTGGGGCTGCCGCTGGGAGAGACGTGGGAAAGGCTGGGGCAGAGGTGAGGGTGTGCATGTCCAATGCCGGCTCTGAGAGACCTTGTCGGGGGCACGGCGCTGAGCAGGAAGGAACTTTCCCCCACCCCTTGGGTCTGGGTGCTGCAGCATCCCCAGCCCCCCAGCCTGGACCCTGTGTGCCCTCACCCACTGCTGCCAGCAAGTTTTTATTCATTACCAGAACAGAGAGCAACACTTGGAGAGGATCCAAAAGGATGCTCCAATCCCCAAATTTATAATTAATTTAATTTTTTTTTTTAAATTTTAAGCCTTATGAGTGTCCTCAAGTCCAGTCTTGCTGTGACAATTGGCCTCAAAGCGCCCCTCCACATTAAAATCGGATGCTGCTCCTGCACAGCCCAAGATCAGAAACACCTGCAGTGAGGATCGATTGCTTGATTAGGGGGGAATTGATTGCCCCATCCTCATTAGCATATCATTAGTGCTGACCCCACGGGCTGGCCCCGCTTGAGCGGGCTGTGACCTGGATGGATTAAAAAGCAGCGTGCCAAGGAGGAGGGATGAGAAATCAGTAAACAGGAGAAGGGGAGATGAAAACCCTGGTTGATAACATCCACCTCGTTACCCTCCCAAGGCTTTGAGTGCTCAACACCCACCAGCCCTGGGACCATCGCAGGGGGCTGCAGGTCCTGGGGCACAGGCCCCTGCCCATAGTGGTCCCCAGGCGGAGCATCCCCTGTGGCAACTGTGGAGGGTTTCTTCAGGAGCTCCAGCCCTTTTGAACGTTGACTAACAGGTTTTTTTTAGTGCTGTGAGTCAGTAGCCCCATATAGGATTTCCATCTGTGCTGCGCGGGGCCTCGCCAGACTGTGTTTTAGGCCTCCATCCAAATAAAGCTGAAGAACTAGTTGGATTTAATTTGTTGGGTTGTTTTTTTGGTTTTTTTTTTTTCTTAATAAGTTTTGCACATAAAAGATGGGGAGAGGAGCCTGGGCTGTTCCCGAGGTCCCGTCCTGCCCAAACGTCCCCAGGACCCACCTCATGAATGACTTACCCGAGCACAGGAGGGAACCTGCAGCAACAAGCCTGGTACCAAATGGGCAGCAGGTCACACCGAGGGGATGGAGAGCCTCCAGTGCCTGGATTTGCAGAATAATCTGGATTTTTCCTAAAAACCTGGGCTGCAGCATGTCACAGCTCTGCTATTGACACCCAAGGGGACAGGGGAAGTATTTCATTTTGATCAAAGGACCAAGAATGAGCCTCTGGGAGTGGGCGGGAGGAGCAGCTTCATCCAGAGACCTGGGATAGCTGCTGCCTGATGCTCCGAGGTGACATTCACCCTGAGCCAAGCTCCAGCCCCATCCCTGAAAGTACCTCGGTCCCTTCTGGGACTTTCAAGCTCTTCTCTGGACTAATTTGCACAGAAGTCCCTGTGCATCCTCTGCTTTCAGGCAGAGAAGTGATTCCCAGCCCCATGGAACGCAGGAGCACTAGAAATGCAATCAAACATGCAGCACCAGCCCTGGTATTCGGCTGCAAGCTGATGAAATCCTGGCGTTGGGCAGGAGCAGACTGGGCACTTCTCCAAGGCCGCGTTAAGTGCCCGGGGCCATTCAGGAGGAGTCGGTGCCAGCAGCCAGCCTGGGGGGCCCAGCCAGGATGGGAGCCCCAGAGAGGTCATGGCCACGTGTGCAAGAGTGGGATTGTCGGGAAAGTCTGTTCTCAGACATCCTTTGAGAATCCAGAATAAGTTCTCTCCTATTGTTTTGTTTTAAAAATCTGATGTCCTACAAGGACTCAGGATGCTCAATGACCCGTGTGCACAGCACGGGTGACCTTGTGAAGGGCAGTTGTCCCCAGGAGGTGACATTTGGGCACAGAGACCCAGTGCCCGTCCCAGGTGACCACTGCCATGAACTAGCATGGGCTGGACAATGCCAGGAGCAGGTAGGGTCCCCCACAGCCCCCTGCCCTTGTTGTGCTGGGAGGGGATGTGGGGATCCCACCTTCACCACTGGGCCTTCCCCACCTGTGGGGTGGAGGTGCTGGTGTCTGACTGACAGCGGTGCCACGGGTGCTGTTCAGGTTTACGATACGTTTTCAAAGCAAATAAATTCATGTTTCCCAAATACTCAGTACAGATTTGGCAAAAAAAGGAGTTTCCTTTGCTTCTTCGCTGCTGCTTGGGACATTGCTGCAGTGAAGCTGCTGGCTCCAGCCTTGGCTGCAGCGGTGTTCCCGTGAGTGATGAAGTCCTCCACGTCGGTGCTGTCCATCAGCTCTCATTACGGTTTGTTTTCGGCGTTGCGTGAATTATTGCGGGGTACTCCTTGCCAGCAGCCGGTGTTCAGCCCATTGCCGGATACTCTAACACAGCAAATTAATTAGCAGTGATGTGATAACTACCCGTGAATCTCATAACTCTAATTGCACCGCGGTGCTCCAGCGAGGAGCGTTTGATCTCCTATTGATTAATGAAACAGATTTCCCCCCTTTCACAAGATGTCTTGTTTCCTGCTGGCTTTTGTGTCACCATTTTTGAAGAAGACAAGGTGCTTGCTTCACCCTCTCTGCAGTGGGACAGAGCAGGAGGCTGCTGCCGTGTTTCAAGCAGCTTTTCCCCAAGGAAAAACCTTCCCAAGCTTTCCCTGTGTTTTTCCAGCTTCAAGAAAGACGAGTGCCCCGGCTCTCCTCCAGCGCCGGAGGAGCCTTGTTCCCCTCGGTGCTGGGCTCTACCACCCCCGAAATGGAAACGAGTAAGCAGGATTCATCTGAATTACAGTGACCCTTCCAACCCCAACGCTTTACAGGAATGATTACAGATTATTTCATGAATAAGTAATGTCTCGCCACAGATCTCCACCTGTTCTGAGCATCTCCCTGTGATCTCTGTGGCTTTCAGGAAGGGAGTTGGAAACAGAAATCTATTTTGCAGGCAGCAGAGATGTTTGAAGCCTCCTTCATCCCGCGTTTCAAGTGTTTATCTCCTTCTCTCAGCGCAGCTGTGCCTCCTTCCTGGCAGGTGGGTGTGACTGAGCAGATCAAGCTCTTGACGTAAAGTTTTGCTGCTGCGGGTCCATCTCCCAGTCCAAAGGGAAAGTTGTCGTGAACATCATAAAGCCACTGACGAGAGAAACAAAACCTCGTTAAACTCGTTCACAGCTGGATCCCACAGACTCATTAATTAATTAGCTGATTAATCATCCACGTGTCCAACATGGGTGGTTTCTGCATCTCTCTGCTTGCTGGCGAGGGTCTGCAGGAATGGGGGGATGGCAGGCGGCTCCCTGCGCTGCAGAGGGGAAGGCAGAAAGGCCCTTGTGCTCTCAGCATGGTGGAGATAATTTACTGTTCTTTAAATATCTTCCTTCTCTATGTAACAGGCCAAGAATTAAATAGCAAATATTCTTTTACTGTCCCCTACCACCTCCACCCACCCAGCAAAAGGCAGGGGTATAAAAACTGCTGTAGCCTTCAGTAAAAAAGTCCCCCTCAAGCTTTCTCTCTCCTTCTGTTGTCAAAATTAAAAAAAAATGAAAAAAAAATACTGAAAATGTTTCGTCACCAAACATAACGTCTCACGGTGTTTAGGTGTTCCCCCTCTTTATGAAATCAGCGTTGGTCAGATTTAGTTATTTTAACAACATTTCAAAACAAAGAGCCAAGATACTCCATTTTTTAAGTATTATGAAGAAACATTTTGACACAAAACCCAACCCACCATTCATCAACTCCTTGTCTAATTCAGCACAAGTTCATGAATAATTTCCATCAGCCTGAAACCGCTTATCACTGGTGAAACGTATCCCAAAGTGCCCGTGTGGGTGTGGGTACCCTCTCCTCTCTCGCTTGGCTCCAGCTGGCCTGGGACATCCAGCAGCCAGATCCCCATCACCTCCTGGGAGCTGAGGACCTGCAGGACTTGCTGGGCAAAGTCCCTGTGAGTCTCCTCCTGGGTTCAGCACAGAACAGACTTCATCCTGTCTTCTCGCTCTACAGTGAGCAAACAAAATCCTGGATGAGTCAGGTGAAGCGGTGCAAAACCTCTCAACACTCCTTCTTCCCCGCGACATGGGAATGCCCCAGCAAACATTCTGCAACAGTTTTGATCTTCTATCAAACAAGAGCTGTTTGGAGGACAAAAAAAAAAAAAAAAAAAAAAAAAGGCACAGAACAGGGGCCTCTGGAGCCACCAAGGGTCTGGCCCCAGGCGCAGCCCCTCTCCGGGCAGAGCAGCCCTGGAGAAGCACGAGGGGCGGGGATGGACACGTCTCGGCTCTCAGCTCTGTTCTCTCCATGGGGCTGCAGAACCCCCAGCTCAGACCTGCCCGGCTGCAATCCCCGCTCCCCAGCAAGGGGCTTTCTGGGCTCAGACAGCAGCACTTGGGGGTGTTTGGGGGGCAGGGAGGCAAAAAGCTCCCATCTCACCTCCCTCCTCCTCTCCACGGCAGGCTGATGGCAGCACTGGTGCATGTTGCTCTCATGGCATCTCAGATGCCGTCACACATACCTCAGCACTGCAGGGGCTGCCTCTTGTTCTTATTTTCCTGAATAAACTTTGCTACTGTAAAGATTTTTCTGCACTGATTTATATTAGCATCAGCAGGTCCCCCCCAGATTCGGATGTGGGTGCAGGATGCCCCCCTGCACCACCTGCCTCTGCTGTGAACCCGGCTGTAAACCGATGCAGGAACCTCAGTCTACAACTTCTGGCTGACTTGCAGCAGAATATTTTTATCATTAACTTTTCCTTATGAAATCTTTTGAACCACGTTTTCCCTTCCTGGGATCTCCTGGAGTCAGCACGTGGGTGTTCAGGGTGGTTTTACAGCATCCAGCTTCGCAGGGAGTGTTGATCAGTGGGGTTAAGCTGAAAGCTCACGACGTTCGCAGCTTTGCACGATTGATTTTAAGCCATTGGTAAAGATCTTAGCCAGGGGCCCCAGCTAACAAATGCTGCCAGATAATCCAGGAAACATTAAATGCTGGTTAAAGCAGTTTTGGCAGCCCCGGCTGGCCCTTTGGGCAGCTGGGTAGATGCTCCTGGGAGGTTCAGACCAGCTTTTCTAGCATCACACCCCTCCCCGAGCTCAGACACCACCAAGGAAAGGTCCTCAGCCATCCCTGAGCCTCCTTAGGCAGTTTTTTTGCCAACAGCCCCAACCATCCCTCTCCCACCCGTGCTGCTGTGCACAGAGCTGGTCCGACCCTTGTTTTCCAAGGGGATCGACGTGCTGCCCACCAGGAGCAGATGGCAACAGAGGAGCTGTGCTGCAGCCTCAGTTCCCAGGATGGAGAGGCAGAAACCAGGGGGTTATTCAAACCCCCTGAACTTCAGAGCTTGGAGCAACACAGCTTTGCAGATGCCAGCGGTCAGAGGTGGATCTGAGGTGTTCCACAGGCACGTGGGAGCAGCAGATGCCCTTGGGAAGCCTCTCCCTTCAGGCAGCGGTTAGAGTTTCACCCAGTGCTGAGATTCAGACCGTGCCCATGCCCTGGCACAGCGTGGCTGGCAGAGCCATCCACTCGCGGTGGGGTGCTGCCTCTGCCACAGCCACCTGCTGAGAGCCAGAGGGACAAAACAGGCCTGTGGTAGGGGGGGAAATTTTAAAAATAATAAAGAATAAAAATAAAACGGAGATTAGAAATTATAAACGGCAACAGACAACAACAACAACAAAAATACACATCTTTCTCCTCAAACTGTTCTTTTAGTCCCAACAGCGTCTGCTGTGCAGAGCTCACATCTCAAAATTCACAGCTGCTCAAAAAAAACCAAAACGCTCATGAATTATTTATCCCGCTCAGATCAATCCTTCAGCATGCTGTCAGTGAGGAATCAAAGCCCCAACAAGGCAGGCAGGGGAGGAAGCGGCTTCCAACCCCCCCCCGAGCGGCCAGCGGGTCTGTGGGCTCACGTGCTGCACCTCGGCTGCTTCTCCCCCAGCCCCAGCCCTGTCCCCAGCCCCAACCCCTGTGGCCGCGGTGCCTGTGCCAGCAGGAGCCCTGCACACGCCTCATTTCTGAGCTGCTTCCAAGACCCTGTGTATTAATAATTGATGGCAAAAGCTTATTTTAAGGCACGTAAGTCACCTTGTTCCCAGGGAGGCTTCTCTCCCTCACCCCCAAATCCAGCCTGTTTCCACCAGCATGGCACTACGCGAGGGCGCTTTATTCCCGGCTCTGCCTTGCCCCTGGTGACTCCGTCTCCTGCCTGCAGCCTCTGAAAATCCTGTACCTCTCACTGCAGCCAGCATCTGCCTCCCCATCGCCTCTTTGCCCCTGCAAAGTGACAGGGAAATTAAAAAAGAGCAATTGCAAGAGCCAAGGGAAGGAACCGTCCCCACCCTGTCCCCACCATCCCCTTCACTTCATTTTACATCATTACTGACAGCAGTGAAGAGCCCAGCACAGTATCTGCTCTCAGAATATCTCCCTTCCCCACGAGCTCCCCAAACCAGCCCTAACTCACTTGAGGGCCCCTGGAACGCTGCCCCATTCCCAGGGTGAAGACTTCTCCTCCTGAAAGCGCTGGGTTTGGTCTCTCTGTCTTCCCTGCCCCAAGCCTTGTGCTGTCAGAGCTCTGGTTTCAACCTCCTTCCTACAGCATCTCTCCTCCTAGAGCATCTCCATTCCCCTGGACAGATGCAACACCGCTTAGTAAGTCCCTGCAAGTTGCTGGGTCTGTCATTAACCACCCTCCTGCTCTCAGTCCGGAGCGTGTTTCGTGATGCTGCTGCAGCTCCGCTGCTGTAAAGCCCAACCACAGCTCAGCAGTGGCAGAGAAAGGCAAGAGCACACGGCAGCCGGCTGCACCCAGACCCCATCCCCTGCCACGCCTGGAGTCCTGCATGAATTTGCCTTTTCACAAGCCCGTTGGCAGGCAACTCACTGCCAAAAAACCCAAACAAACTTAATTTCCCGCTGCCTTAACCTGCCTGTACCCCACTGAGCAAGGGATGGTGGGTGCACAGGGCTCAGCTCTTTCACCAGATGCTGCTCCGGCTCCACGCTGTCCCCAGCCAACACCCCCGCCGTGCTCCGGGGGAGCATCCAGCGCAGCCCTGAATTCCCGCAGCACCTTCCCTGGTGCAAAGCCATTTATCACCTCATACAAACAGCTCGCTCGCTAAAGGCCACGCCATGACAAAACGCCAATAAGTGTATTTACATTCAATATGTCCCGCTAATCTGGCCTTCAGAAAGCGTCTGCTGAATCTGTCCTTTCGTTACTGGGCATCACCTCTTTAATCAGTCTCTTGTTACTGATCACAGATTGATTTCAGTTCCAGTAGCCAATAGGTTTTCCTTTTAATTTTCAGCATCACGTTTAATTAAAGCAAGGTGGGTCTGACCCCATCAAATCATATCAAAGTCTGTCTAAGCCCCAGGTGAGTGAAAACACCAGCATAAATTATTGATTAATCTTTGTTCAAATTAATCTATCACTGCCTTTCCCTGGGCAGAGCGAGGACGGAGCTCACGAGAGATTTGTCTCGTGGCAGCTGTTTTGTGGCTGCTCCACGGTGTCTCCAGCCAGGGAGGCACGGAGAAAACTGCTCCCCCAGAACACCACATCCCTCACCCCCTTCTCCCGGCAGATCCCAGCCCAGGGACATACCAGGTGCTGGCTTCACCCTGGGGGATGTTGTTAAACTTCCAGAGCTTGTTACCCCCTGAGAGAAAGATGCAAACCACCGTGAGAAGCGGGATTAAAAGAAATAATCCCTGCTTCTGCACAAAACTCAGACTAAAGGCCCTTGGGCTGGAAGAACAAGTGCTTTTCCCCTGTCTGGGAGGTCCTGGAACTGAAGGGTCGGTGGGAGCGATGCTTGGGGCAGGGAAACCCTTCTCCCCTGCCCAACCACCACCACAGATTTCCAAGCGATCAACGGAAACCACCACAAGGCTCGGACCTGGAGGCAGTTTCATGTCAGTGTGCAGAGGAGATGAGACCAACAAGCAGTGGCTGTGATGGGGGCAGAAAACTGAGCAGGACGTGGAGGGAGGCGCCCGCTGCCGCTCAGCTGGCGCGAGGTTTGCCCCAGGTGAGCGCTGCTGGTGCCAGCCCTGAGCCCAGAGGATTTTCTGCCCCTCCTGGGCTGGGTGAGAGCCTGAGCTCAGAAAGAATCCCAAAATGCTAAAAACCAGCAGAGCCTCATAGCGCCTGAGAGGTTGTCTGCAGCTCAGCTGGGGCTGGCTCCACTGCAGCAACCCAAACCCCGAGAGCAAACAGCCTTTCAGATTATGAATAAAGATCGAGCCAAGGCATCCCTCCTGCTCCCACCAGCAGCCAGCAATCCTGCCTGAATACTAATTCCCAGTCTAGGCTGAGACCACTTAAACGTAGTTTTGGGGCCAGGGTCTGGAAGAGGCAATGGTGTATCTGCACCACTGGGGGGAAAAAAACAGTCGCTTTGCTGAATCCAGAAAAGTTCTGTTCTTGGAATAAACTTTGGATGCTGCCAAAACCTGAGAGGGGTGAAGGGCTGGATAGAAATAGCTGGAGACCAAGGAGGGATTGCCAACAGCATCAGATCAGCTTGTGAGTCAGCAGCATTAGCTCTCACCTCAACAAGCAATCTGCAAATTGTGCAAATCTGCTTTTCACAGTTCACCTCACCTGCTAAATGGCCTCAGATTTACAGCTTGGGTGTTCATGCTCAAAAATGACTGAGTTAATGAAGAAGTAGAAGGGGGAGGGGGTGTGGAATTAAAACAAACACACAGGAGTTTGGATTTCATTTGAAGAGATGGCTGCAGCCATCCCACGCGAGGGTTTATGTCACACGATGTTCAGCTGAGCTCGTTTTGCAATTACATTCCCAGAAACACCTAAGACCTGTTCCCAAGCCGGGCATCCCTTCTGCTTCCCTATTTTTCCACCTGCTACTGCAGCTGCAGCCCCCATCTGAAGCCCTCGCTGTGCAGAGGGATTCTTTGATCAGGTAAAGATTTCCAATCCTTCTGGATTAAAACCCTTCCGTCATCAAATGCAAACCGGACAAGGGGATCAGTCTATGCAAGGAGGAGATGAAAGGGGCCGTGTTTCCCCTCCCTTTGTAAAGTGGTGAGATCAATACCACGTTTCCACTGGGATAAAAGAGCCAGCTCGGCTGTGGGGGAGGTTGCCTGGGAAGGAGGAGGCAGGAGGAGAATGAATCGGTGGAAAGAGCCACCCCAGGGTTTACCTTTAAAGTATTTTTAGCATCGAACTTGGGAGAAGAAACTGCAACCGAATAGTTCAGAGGAGGACAAATAGAGGACATCTGTGTCTTGTGGAGTTACCTTTCTGCAAAGGTCCTCAAAGCAGAGCTGGGGAACGAAGAGGGAGCTGAGGAGAAAAGAGAAGGTCGCGGCAAATTCAGCTGCTTCATGAAAGCGTGTGAAAGGAGGATGTTGGCTTTAAAGCATCTCTTGGGGGCTCACCCCTTGGCTTTTAGATCTTTTAAAAAAATTTAAATAAATCTATCAGGCTCTTCGAAAATCTATCAGGTCTTTATGCAGGGCTGTGCGTGGGGAGGTACTTGTTAGTCCCACGTGTCTGGGTGTTCAGAATTCCTTGGGTGATCGATGCGCTGGATCATCTTCAGCATTTCATGGAGCTCTGCCACATTTTGGCCCCTTCAGTCCTGGCCCCGAGGTTGAACCATCTCTGAGCAAAACACAAGGGTCCACGCTTTGCTGCGGGACAGGTTTAATGCCAGTCGATGCATTAGGGGCTTTTCAATGGGTACAAGCAGTCAGTTGCCTTATCCCACAGGAACTCGGGACGTCAACCCTATTACAATCCTTAATTCAAATGGTGTTTGCTCTCTTTCTGGATAATGTCATCTTAATGTTCTCCAACTGGCTACTATTAATCTTGCACCGCAGACGGACACATCATTATGAATGGGAGAGTGGAGGGATCTGTAACACAGATTGATCAAGCACGTTACGAAAAAGTGATGTGATTTATGTCTGTATTACACCACATATTAGGATATTTCTTTCAGCTGGTCCCTGAGCTAATACAAGCACGTGTGTGTGTCCCCTCCCAAGAGCATCGTTCCTGTAACTAGCTGTGTAAACAGTGTGGAGACTTTTAGTGGGGTACAGTTAAATCCTGGTGGGAGAAACACCTTCCCACAACCAGTCAGTGGGAAAGAGGAGAGTCCAGTGCACCTCCAGCCTGTCCTGGGGACCTGACGTCTCCCCTGCCCCAGTGCTGCACATGAGGCAACGCGGGGGCTGTCGTGTCTCCCCCTGGAGTGACCCCCCCATCCCTCTCCTTGAGGTCTGGCCTCCCCTCCGCTCTCTTTCTCCCCCAGCAATACCAGGCTTCGTTTCCTCTTCCCACACAATGCCACTGTGAGAGGAGCATCAAACAGTTCGTCCCTTCTCTTCCCAGACCCCACGGACACCCCTCGCAGCAGGCCAGCCCCAGTGTCCCTAGGCTGTCCCAGAGGTCCCAGGCACCCCCACCTCCTGCTGAGCCTCCGTCCCCCAGCACGTCCTGTGCTCAGAGACTGCGGATGACGCCCTTGGAGATGTTTTTAAATCATTAGTGGGATCCAGGCTCTTTGCCCAGACCCATCTCTGACCTCTTACTGCTTCAGGGGTTCACAGATGCCTACCCACAAGCTACCTCTATTTTATTCAGCATGATAAAGCATTTCCTCTTGTCCTAGAGCATCATCTCATGAGGTTTAACAGCTGCTGCATTCCCTCCCAGAGATTGTAGCATTGCTGCACCCTGGGACCAGTCCAAGATCTATCGAAGCCAGTGGAAAACTCCCATTGACATCAATCAATCCAAGATTAAAAAGGGTTTGTAAAGCCTGTGATCCCTCGGGATGAAAGATAAAAATATAACTATTTTCAAAATTTGCATTTTAAATAAATCTGATTTTCCACGGCCAATAAAAAAAATCAGCATTGCCTGTTGTAATGAAAATTAGGAAATCATTCTACAGACACCGAACGCAGAGGGAAAGCTGCTGAAATCTAAGCAGAAACTTGGAGGATGGAGTGAAGCCCATGTGCCAAAACCCACTTCTGAACTCACGTCAAAGAGTGCTACAAGTCAGGAAACTCTTTAGCACTGACGGCCTTTGAGCACGGAGAAGAAATAGCAAATAAACTCTATTTTTTGAAGCTTCCTCGAAATACTGGAGGAAGGGGACAAAATGCCAGGTATCCAAATGTGTAAGTTATTTCTTTGCAATAGGAACCTAAAGAGTAACAGCTTTATCTAAAGCTGGTAAAACAACAGAATTAAAATAGCATTAAACCACACCAAGCGCATGTTACCCTGTGCTAACAGCCTTACAGGAGAAAGTTTTGGTTGGCAGCACCAATTTAAAATGCAGCTTAAACATCTGTGGCTTAGAGGTGGGGTTTTTTTTGTTTCTGTTCTTGTTTGTTGTTTCGTTTGGGGGTTTTAAAATTTATTTAATTGTTTTGCCTTCTGAATGCCCTTTAAAAGCTTTACTTTTTCCATGCCGTGTCTCTACCAGTTTTCACAGAGTGCTTGAGCAGAGCTCTTACAGCACTGTACGTGGGAAAAATAAAGTAAATCCACTTTTAATCTCAAGGGCTGAAGGTGTTCCTTTTTTGTTTATATCACTACTATTTAATGATAAATATTTTCAGCGCTTCTGATAAGCTGGGTGAGGGCATATCGATTTCTCTACCTTGTGCTATAAGGTGGCTTGTATTAAAAAAGTGATAACTCAGCTCTTTTCTAGTTTGGAGCCTGCTAGGAAAAGGCCCGTGTTTGACTGCTTTTCAAGTAGTGGTGAGCCACCCCCCTTCCCCATCCTCAAGAAAACCCTTTAAAAACGTTCTTAGATGAAAAATAACTCCTAACCTTTCTGCTGAGCTTTGTAACAGTCCGTTAACAATAAAACAACCGAAAGAATTCTTAACAGCAGCAAACACATTGGTTTGAAAACTGAGATGTCAAATGTGGGACTAGACACAAGGCTTAGAGCTAGATTTGTGAAGAAAATGTAGTTTTAAAGCCTCTTGAGCAAGTGTGGGAATTTCGTTCTTGCAGAGGGCAGTATCCCCTGCACACCTGAAAACTTTACTGGCATCAGCTGCAGTGATATCCGAGAGCTCACCTCTGATTTCCCAGTACAAATAACACAGCTGCCAGCAGAGTTTGGGGAGGACTTTTCTTCCTTACTGATCACCCGCTGATACTTTAACGATAGAAAAAATGTCGTATCGCCGTAATTTTAAATGTTTCACAGCACAGCCTCTCCACTCTCTTACATCAGCAGTTTGCAGTTTTAATTCCATGGATGTCTGTAATTATGTGAGTACAACGAGGTACACAGTAAAAACAACACCAGCTTTACTTTTTTTGGCATGTTTTGTTAAATACTCTCAATTTCCTCATTTTTTCAGTAGCAGAAAAATATTTAATACAAAGAATCCGATTTGACTGTAATCTTCCATGGCTGTTGCCTCAAAACCATGTGCAGTGGTGGAAAGGGAATTGAGCAGGAGGGTAAGAGTGTGAGCACATCATACCTCAGCATCAGGCACCCCTCTCACAGTGACAGAGGGGGACTCGTCATCCAGCACTCCGGTGAATTCAGACGGTGCCTGAGCAAACCCGACCGTTATGTGAAGGACTGGTATTGTCTCACTCCCTCCCCTTAGCTGGGGGGATAGCCGAGTCAGAAAACCTGGTTTTGGGAAATTTGGGAACAAGGAGTTTAGGAGTGCATGAGTGTTTCATCAGAGCCAGGATTTTATCACAAGAGCAGGACTTAGACAAGAGCTGGCTAAAAACTCAAAGAAAATAAAATGTCATTAAGCCTCCTGTCAGGGTGCTGTTTTAGTGATTCTCACTCAAATTTTGGGACTTGCCCTGCCTCTGGCTCACCCTGAGCCCAGGGGATGGACAGGCTCTTCTATCCCCCCCCGGGTGCAGCTTTATTCCCTCCAGTGGGATGCAAAAAGTGCCAGTCCCTCAGCAGGGGTTTCCTGAGCTGCCATTCTCATCTGACATTTCGCTTTCCTGCAGGTTCCCCGGCGGGTTCCAGCCTCTTCAGCTATAGGAACCGATGACCGGCCGACTCATCTAGCAGAAAATAAACAGTGTCCACAGGTCACCTCTCCCTGTAGCTGCACTATAGATTGTTCTGAACCAAGGGGAAGCCACAGCCCCATTGTCATCCCTGAGCCCTGGCTGATGGGACTTCAGCGCATTTAAAAAAAAAAAAAAAAAGAAGTCTCCTGCTTTCTTTGCAGCATTTTAAAGACGGATTGTCAACAGTAGTGAGGCTATAAGGAAAGAAAAAGGGCTAAAAATACCCTAATAAAACCAAAATGCATGCAGGAAGTGCAGATGGTGAGAGACAAGGGCATGGCAGCGCTGCACAAGCACAGGCTGCTTCTCCCCACCATCAATTTTATTTTTATACCAAGGCTACAGTGGAATTTCCTGCTAATAATTCTTCACCTGAAGATGCCGAATGAGCAGCTTGTTGTGAAAACTCAATAGCTGAAATGTTGCTACCATGGGTTAAATGTAATTGGGTACATAAATCCCAGCCTGTTACTGTTTCATGAGTGTAACCTATAATCACGTTCTCGATGCAAATATTTGCTCTCATGAATTCAAAATTATCTTGCTATTAATATTTTTCTGTTGTTTTCTAGAAATGCTCCTCAGCTGATTTGCAGGAACTTGTCGGAGATGTTGAAAAATGACAGACCCGAGCGTGGTGCATCTTTAAACCCAAAATAACCAGTCTCAGGACCTGAGCAACAAAACATCTCCGTCCTTGATCCCAGCCCTCTGGTTTTCAGCACAACTTTTTGATCAGCACAAACCCCTCTATTACCAGCTACAAGGACTCTCATTTTAAATTAGCATCATTAACATAAAAAAGTAAATAAAATGAGAAAGGCTCAGCTGTCCCTGCGTTCTCACAATTCAACATACAATAAAAGACCATTTACATTCCTATGCCATACTTTCCGTTTTTTAATTCCCTTTCATTTTTATGACACAAACCTGGTAATCAGGTATTAGTACCACTGCTGAGCTTTACAGAGGGTAAAATGCCAGATGATAAAAACCCTCTGGTTGTTGCAAAGGGATTACACCCCTGACCTCCCAGAGGGTTCATCGCTCTCCCCGTTAACAAGGACCACATCTGGAGATGTCTCCTGTTTTGATCACTTGGTTTTAAAAGGGAAGGAAAAAAAAAAAAAAAAAAAAGAGAAGCTCAAAAATTCTAACAAGTTCACAACACATACACGTCTTTAGAGGAGCTAATTATCTGATATTGAAATCAGAGTCCCTCAAAGCAAGAGAGGTGACACAAACCCCGACGACTCTGAGCCAGCTTTGTTCACAAAACAGCCAACTCCATCCGCACCCCGGCTGCTTCTGACCAACAAACGACCATGGGCAGAACAGCCGAGTTCTGATGCAGAGAAACCCAAAGCCATCACTTCCCCTGTTTACTTGCAGAAAATCTCCTCTTCTGAAGGACACCAGGTGAGTTTAGGAGAACAAAAGCCCTGCCTAGCAATGGTGCATTCGTGACAAACCAGGGGAACTGGAGGCGTTGGCATGGGCTGAGAGGTTCAACCCCGACAGAGCCAGTTCCTGCAAGGAGCTGGGGGAGAGAGTCCAGCACATGGATTAAGGTGCTAAATTCACTGATGAAACCTGCATTAGGAGCCAGCTTTGAGGTTGATCTGTCACCCTATTGCATGTATCTGAACTAAATCCATAGCACGAATCCATACTGAGGTCAGACAGGCAGAGGTGCAGGCAGCAATAGAAAGATTTGAGGTTTCCACGCAGCGGTGGGTAACAGCTATTGAATCAGACAGCTGAGTCTCCTGCTTAACCACCTCGCTGCAAGCACGTGGAGCCACACACCCACCTCCGGGGGCTCGGCTCTGCGTGTGTTGGTGCAGAGCAAGGAGCAATTAATTCCCAGCTAATTACTCGCAGAAAGACTAGTCACAGGGCGGTTACAGGGGTGTAAAGTCGCCTGGTCCCGGCACTGTCTTTATGCAAACCCTCCATCCACAGTGGCCTGGTTCCTTTGGAAGGTTTTGTTCGTCCTTGTAATTCACAGACCTGGAGACATCAGAACAAGCAGTCGAGCCAACGCTCAGCATGAGGATCCTTGACACACGCTACAGTTCATTTGTGCTCTCACAGCTCTGTGCTACCTAAAGGACCAGCACCCAAGACAGGACTGCACCATCACTGGACAATACAGAGCTCTAAGGCTTCCAGTGAGACAAATGTCCTGATGTTTAAGCTGCATTTTTACCCTGAAAAACAATTTTCGAACCCACAGAGCGATTCTCACAAGCCTCACTGAAGCCACATTTACTGAGTTTGCAAGAAAGATGCTTTTACCCACCTGCCAGCTCTGGGATTCAGGTCAGATGAATTTCACTTTATCATCATCATCGCTTAAAAATGTTCTACAAGCGAGACTGGGGCTCACGTACACTTGCAGGAACTGTTACAGTTTTCGGAGCACGCAGGGAGCAGCGTGTGTGAAACCTGATGAGCAGAGCCTGGTACCCAGAGCCCAAGTGCTGTAGGTATGGCCAGGGGCACTGGACTGCGCAGTGGGCTTCCTCTCTTCTCCGTAAATTTAAGGCTGTTGGGAGAGATCAAAGAGAAAAGGCAAGTATCCTGAATCTTCTCTAAGCCCTTCTCCAAAAGCTTGGGCAGGAATCAGCCTGGCTTTGAAGCAAGGGACTGTACCTAGCACTTCCCACACTCTCTTATTACATTTTCTGGGTTAATATTTTAATGTGAATTGCTCTCAGTGGTGCATAGCTCCCAATTAACCGAGGGACTAATTCAAAAAATGTATTTGTTTCCAAGTAGACATTAAAAACTTCATAAGACGGTAACAAATATACAAGAAAGGGAAGAGAACTAAAAGGCTTTGGTTAGAAAATTAAAGTTGTTTGCCATGGCTTGATGGCTTAATCAGTCGATCAATATTGTTCACAGGGCAGGCAGGGAGGGAGCCATGAGCAGTGATGAAAAATGCATGAGGGGACAAGGGAGACCTGGGAGTAGAAAATTAAAAAGTCAGCCTGTTACATTTGTCCAATATTGGCAGAGAAATTAAAGTGGTTTGGGGAGGGGTGCTGGGAGGGAAGACGGGAGCCAGCTGCAATATGCACTGCATATCTGCTGCGGGTTCCCTTCACGAGAGAAACTTTCACATTAATTAAGTTGCTTTCTTAGCAAAAAGATGGATTTTGTAACCTTTAGCACTCGCAAGCGCCACAAGCACAGTAGGTGGGGTTTGCACATGGGAAAATAAAATGGGATTTCTTCACATCAGGGATGCAATAGGAGACTGCCTGTTCTGATTAGGGTAAGTGACACCAAGACGATCCCGACCAGGGCGAGGCAATGCACTTTTTCTGCAGTATTAGGTGAGATTAATCTATCACTGTGCTATAAACAACAGTGCTGGAACGATGCAGCTCTGTAACACACACAGCCCCAGCCACTAAAAGCAGCATTGTTGTTTCTGCATCTGGAGTAGTTTCCTTTTCTCTCTCTCTCAAATCTGGCTGCTGCTGATTCTGCAGTGGCGCTTGCCTTGCAAAAATAAGTATCAGGAGAAATGCAGTTCTCAAAGATGCTCTGGAAGAGGTGAGAGCCAGCCACTCTTCAGGGATCACAGTCCTTGCTGTTTGCCCTAAAAGATCTGAGCGGTTTAAAAAGCTGCAACGAACTCCAACAATTAAAAAAAAAAAAAAAAAAAAAAAAAAAAGCAAAGTTGCTCATCAATTAAAACTGCTTTTTGCCACCCATCCCTTTTAACTAAGGGTAAAAAATTGTACCGTCCAGTATCTAAGCTACAAGCTGAGGAAGAACACCAAAGTGCTGTATGGTGAGAATGGCTTTTTAATTAGAAGTGATGCCCGGTTTCTGTTCCTCACGCTCAGAACTCAGAGCAAGCTTCTGCTTGCCTTGGAAATCCACATCTCGGCAATAACCAGGCACTGGCCGCCCAGCATTCAGACTCCCAGCACAATAAAGCACATGCTGCTTCCAAACTGCTGAAATTTATAAGCTTTAGAAGAATTTAGACAGTTGAATTCCACTCCCCCAAATGGAAATATTCCAACCTCTTGCACTTACAGGTTTGCTGGGATGGAAATCACTGCTTCTCCCAGGGCCTCTACAAGGGGAGCAGATTCCCTCCTACTGCAGTTTTCAGGCGGAATGTACGTGACAAACAGGTTTGCGTTACGCTTCTGTAAGACAATTATTTTTTTACTGAGGTACCTACAGTGAATTTTATGACTCCCCATCAGGCTCGCCAATTACAGGTTTAAAATTTCTGCCTCAATTAACACACAGACTGGCTGATGCTGTTTTCTGCAACTAATTATCTCCAAGTGCCAAGACATGATTCCACATATAATACTTCTGTGAACTTCAGGATTTGCTTTCTACACCATTATTTAAGTATAAACAGAATGGAGCAGACAGCAGTGCCTAAAGCAGGCTGGATACCATATTATGACCTTTTTATTAATACAAAAAAAATGCTTACACTATCAGAAACCCAGGCCTTCTAATTAGTACAGTAACGGGACAGATAGCAGGGCCGTTTATTTACAAGCTCGCTCTCATCTAAGATGCACACATTGTTCTGTCTTGGGTGATCTTTGTACCGAGAAGGCTACCTGGGTCAACTAACAGCACGAAAAGTTTTCATTAGGTAGTTCAACTGCAGCTGGATTTGAAGTAGCCATTATCCCTCTGCTACAGCAATGTTTCTGTTTGGTGATTGGGAATAATAAAAAAGTTGGAAAAAAAATAAATCAGATCCCACCAACACCCTCACACAAATATACGCTCATTCTTCACACACAGTGTTGTGCCTCCAAAGGAAGTCATAAACGCGTTATTTTCTTTCAAGTTTCTCTCTCTTTTACACGAGCTGGCCTTGCATGGGTTTCTGTACCTGGAAAGCTGAAATCCCCACATCACACGCTGTCCTCGCAGGAAGGAGCTGTGTCTTCGGGAACTCAGTCCTTTATGTTACCAGCAAACACAGTTTATTTAGTACCACACGAGTACAGGGCGATACTCAAGTTTCTTCATTTTTCAGTTTCCACAGCTATGAAATGGGCTGTTTTGTAAATACTGTAGGTTCAAACTAAATTAAACAAGTGCCTCAAAATTTCTGATCACCTTATTTCAATTAGTGGCTAAAAAAAAAAGGGTCCCTTCCCTTCCTGCTCTGTTTTTGTGTCCCCCCCACTCCCTTCATTTTATTAAACTTGACAACTTCACTCAACATTCCTTGCTGAAAACCAAACCAAACTTTGCCATCATCAAAACTTCCGAGAGGGACATCTTTTTTTCTGCAACAGCAGCTTTTCGCACAGGCAGAAGGAACCTCAAAATTAGTCTGCAGCACTACAACTTAACGTCGATTTATCTGAAAACTGAGTGACAAAGCGTCTCTAGACCTCCCCTTACCGGCTCCCAAAAGCAAGCTTGTTACTGAAGCCTTTGTGGCTTGTAAAGGTAACAAGGGTGTGCTAGTGGGAATGAGAGTAGAATTAATCACATTGGCTATCACGAGATGACAGATGAAACATACAGTCCTCTAGAAAATACCAAAGACGACACTTAACCCACTACAGCCCCAGGCCAGTGAGCATTCAGCTGGACAGGACCAGGGACCTTCCTGGGTAGAGGAAAAATGACTGAGGCTTTTAGGAGCTGAACACTCCCATCCATTCTAAGTGCAACAATTACTGGGAGGGATCTTACTCTTCGCTGGCATGTTGCATGTAAATTTTAAAACACTTAGGAAACATGCTGTATCTGTCTGCACTGCAGAAGCTGTGCTTTAGGGCTGAATTATTTTACTACTTTCAGTTTTAATACATTATGAATTATACAGTCACTGCTCATCACACATTTTCTAACCACTTAATACATGCAGATTTTGCTAACATTTTCATTACAATTTTAGTACAGGGAAACATCTGTTTCCCCCCTGCCTTAGAAAGTACATTGCATCTTCCAAGCTGCCACAAGCCTTTGAAATTCCATGTTTAATCAGCACCATAAACTCTTCCACAAAAACCCCCAGTACTCAGATAAGCAGCGTTGCAACAACACACCCCCATCATATCAGCATGCATGTTCAAATGTTTCCAGTTTTTCTAAAGAAAAGAGCAGCACTGAAAAATCCATACCAAACCCAAGGGTTTTGTTGATCAAATAATGAAAAGAATAGCACAAATTCTGGAATACAAAATTTATTTCAAGCTTACAAAAGTCTTGCAAATTCTGTCACAAAACACAAACTGTACAGAGATATTTTCATTAAGGTTTAGAATAATGATTATTACTGTCAGGTCTCCCCAGACACATAATTTCAGCTCAGAAACATCAAGCGATCACACACAGCTTCTTACCATCTTCTTCAAAATACATTAGTCTCACATGGGCCTTGCAGGCTGATGGCTTTTTAAGAGTCAAATGTATTAGTGCGACCTCACTACTTAGTGCAGGATGAAAGGTTCAGAAACGGAACCACCTATTAAACTATCAGCTCTCTTCCAAGCCCGACAGATTGTTCACTCCTCGCGTTATCAACAGCTGGGCTACTATTGCCTGCAAGTGTCATGAAAAGCTTCAAGTGTTCGGAAATCCCTCCATGTGGGTGGCAGGCCATCCTGCAGAAACTTTCCGCAGCGCTGGCATGGAGCCTGGAACAGCTTTATGTAACTTCTTAACCAGGTCTAAAAGGGAAAGGGAGAGAAATTAAGAAAACTGGATATGGATGTTCCCCTTTGTCATCATTCTTGTCAAACAGCGATAGCAAGGGCAGAGAATGTACTCTGGCGAGGCCCCAGTGAGGTATACAGTGATTTTATAAACAGAAGCATGCTGAAGATTACAAGGTCACTGTATAGCTGAATTCCCACTTTATTAATAATCTTCTGCTTTTTTAGTCACTTAAGCAAATTTGTTAATAGAAATTCATGCACTCTGAGCAGGAGGTATTCACAGCTAGAGAATCATGATGGAAGGCGAGTATTGTAACGCTCCTCATATTTTTACTGGAGTATAATTGTTCTTGGTGGGCACTATCTTCAACAGAATATTGGTTTGTCTCTTCCTATGATCATCTATCACACCCCTGCTGCAATCACACTGCAATGGTTTGAACTCTCCATAGCTGAAGATATAAGGACTTTCACAGCGAGCTAACTAACTTCCTCTCTAAATGCAATTTTAAGATCAATACTCATTGGTCATAAAAATACTGTACCATTTTAAATCTGATTACACTGATAAAAATATATATGTAAAAAGCTAGTGCTGAACAACACAGAGAAAGTTCAGGTGTTCCTAGGTAAAGTCCCTGCCTCTAAAGTGGACTGTTCCTATCGTCATACATAGCAAAGAGCATTACTTAACTCAATTCCCAACTCAAGGAGATAGACAACTAAAAAAGCACCTAGACCAGCACATTTATACTGTGAAGGATGCACATGAATCTTGTCATTTAAAGTCCGATTGAATTACATCGATAAGAGAAAATTGTTCTCTGAAGAAGAGGTCAGCTGAGTTTATTGAAACAAATCCTTCCATCTTCATCAGAGCCTTCTCTATAGCAACGAAGCTTTGCCTGTCAATAACTCTCCTCCAAAAGAACTAGATCTTCTCTGGGTTTAGCAGTAAATATGGGGACAAGGGCAACAGAACACTACAAGTAAATTGCTGTTATTTGCTTCAGCTTGGATGGGCTTTGCTTGCACTACACAGAAATCGAATTTTCTGAACCATAATACAAAAATAGGTAAATGAAGTTAAATTGTGCACTTCAGACATCTGTTGAAAGAGAAAAAAAAAAAAAAAGTGTTCTTCATTCTCATCAGAAAATTAGGGCTTCACTACATCCTGTCATGTGGATTGCACAACTGACATGTGAAAGGACCAACATATTGACACTTCTGGTGTACATCCTGTTTTGCTTTGTTAAAAGTTTTAGTAGCGTTTTATCAAATCAATCAGACAGATCCATGGCTTAAACAAATGTGCTACCCATTCTATTAAACATTAATTATCAGAAACATGTTGAAACATGGATTTGACCACTAAGAGTTGCTTTTACCTTTCAAAACTATTATTTTAAGATACACTCTAAGAGAAGAGACCTTTGCAAATCTCTCATCTTAGTGGCCTTTTTATTAAATAAACAAACCAGCACAGAAGGGAGTCTTAATGTCTTTAATTTCCACTGTATAATTTCATATCGAAGACCCAATGCTACTGTAAACACCTAAAAATAATGAACGGCAAAATTAGATGTTTGTTTTTAAAAGTCTCAGTTACGCTGCTCCAGGTGAAGGGGTAACATAATGGAAGTTAAGTGAAGGGAAAAGTCTGAAGAGCAGAGAACTCTTCCCAAAAGCCTCCTTTGGGAGACTGCGGCAGACACAACAGCAAAAGTCTCCGCTGCCAAAATTCATCTTGGTAGAAAGAAATCTGAATTGTAAACCCTTGTTCTCACCTTCTGATTAACCGGGCTGCTTAAATACAAGCTGTATCACAAATAAAGTTATAAATACAAGCAGAATTAAAGGTGATAAACTTAAATCTACATATCAAGGTAGAGCAGTATTTGATTAATTTTCTTCAGTAAGAAAACAGCAGAATACTTCAATAAGCATTTCCTTGATTCCCAAAACCATCTGCTGTTGTACTGGGCGAGTACATCCAATTTCTTAGGAACAAAGTTGGGGCTGAAAGTGGATACAGCAAAATGAACTTTTCCCAGTCACGTTCCTCCCTCTCATCATTCTCCAAATAACCCTCATCAATTCCCATACTAGGCAAGCTGACAAGCGAGCTGCCTCAGCTGGAACACACTACCTGGGAGTCTTCTCTTACAGAGGAACTTCCAGTGGAGCAGACTTTCTACACACAGAACTCGAGTCCTTGACAGTATGAACAGTGTGAGAGGGTTGGACCATAGCAAAGACTTAGGTTGAGAGAGTTTTTTCTACTGTCTTTAGAGATGATCCCAGCGTAGCTCTGCAAATGGGAATTATCAAGCAAATATTGAGACTTGTGACAGAAGAACTGTATGCAGCTCAGTCTTCCACCAACAATTACCCCATGGTAATAAGAATGAGCTCTTCATCCTTGGCCAGGCAGCAGATGCAAAGTATTACAGTCATTTTTGACCGTCTAGCTTATTTAAATAGGGGAAACGACAACTGCATCAGAACTGCCTAATATCAATCACTATAAGCATGCTGAAGTCTGTCTGGAAAAACGTATTTTCCAATACACTTACCATGAAGGATCTGACTACCACATCTGGCATCTGAGGCAGCTGGTAGTGCAATAGCGCAGTGGTCGCGTGATCTGTCACCTGTATTAGACAAAAGGAGAATATACGTTTATTCATCCTCTATTTCAGACCAAGCAGTGTTAATCGGCAAGAAAACAGTATAAATTCCATGGGAAAGGAACAAACCAAGGATTACATGACTGTGATAATATTCTCAAAGTAATTTTGGGTACTTTTTGACAGATAGCTTCCATTCCCTCTGCCAACTTCATCCAACAATCAGCTGAAGCAATCATGATAAATAACTTTGTAAGTATACAGTAAAATCAAACACAACTTTGGAAGTTCATAAACATGATAAAAACTAATAGTGTTGGTAGAAGAATCTGGATTGGTAGCTAATGTGAGCCAAGTATGAGGAATGTGTCCAGCTCTATGCTGCATGGAACAATACCAAACTAACAGGCTCTGATTCCCACTCTGGGCTACTGACCCAGCTGTAAAAAGGGAAAAAAAAAAATATCTTCTGTACCATATAAAATAAAAGCATCCATAAGCAAATAATTTGCCCAAGTTTCAAATGTCTACAGCATAAGAGCAGAATCTCGGCTTCTGTGATGGAAATCCCATGTATTCTGTGAAATCATAAACAAGCAAAGTCACTAAACAAATCATGTCAGAGGAAAGTGCTTCAGTTTTCTATGATGATTGGCTCAACAAAAGAAAAAACACTGTCAACAACCTAGCTAAATTAAATAGTTCTGGAAGACTAATTTATAAGAACAGAAGTTAGTACTTAAAAAAAAACAATCCCAAAGTTTTGGATTTGGTTTTAGTGAAAAAAAGAAAAAAGAACCCCAAAGCATATCCAATAGGATAAAATACTGTGAATTTAAACTGCACTTTTACAGAAAAAAGTCTCTCCATTTTTAAATGGGGAAACTCAAAACATTTAACTCTTAAAAGTCCTATTTCAGGTTGCTTACGTTGAACAAACAGGAACTGAGCTCTCAGTCTCATTTCCTCTGAAACCAGGAATCAATTAATACGGTTATGGTTTATAAATACTTGCATTAGTAATTCCTGATAGAAACCTATTTAATTTCCCAGACAGAGCCCTAACAATATCTTACATCTGGGAATTACAGCTAGACAGAATACATATAAAATATATATTTATAACAACAGGAAAAATTAAATAAATAAATTTTTAAAAATCAGGACAACCAACCAATGCTTTTACAGTGGTTTGTTTTGTTTTGTTGTTGGTTTTTGGGGTTTCTTGGTTTTTCTTGGTTTGGTTTGTTGGTGTGTTTTTTTTCTTTAATTCACTACCATTTTGAAATTATTCTGGAAGGGGGCAGTTTCTGACAGCTATGATACAATTCACTAACAGTATGCAGCCTGTCAGCTTCCCAAGCTATTAGTACAGTCAATACCTTGCTGCTGCTCTTGGTTTAATGCAGAAATTCTTGGCAAAATTATTTGGGTTGAACTATTAAAGAACTCAAGACAACACAACCAAGAAAGCTTTTTCACATCTTGTAACTTGTAAATCTATTAACAGTCGTTGCCAGTAATAGCAAAGCATCCAACAAACTACAAGATTGTCTAGTTAGTGATAAAATCGTATTTTCTAGTTTTAACATGGAGAAGTAGTGCTTTTCTCAAGGCTTGTCTATATACTATAGTAAATTTTGAGTAAGATAAAGTGTGAACTGAAATTACAATTGCTATTCCCAGCTAACTCCACTTGTTCCTAATTCGTATTTAGCCTAATTCAGCAATATGAATTGTGCTGAAGCACTCAAACTTTCACTGGAGAAAAAGAGGCTCATGCTTGAAGCTATTCAGGGAGGTGAATCTGTAAAAGATATATTCCTGAATAAACCCATGTATAGACAGGCTCTAATTCACACCATACAAACTTCCTCCGCAGAACACTACATCAAATCAGTCTGTCCTACACTGAATCCAGTTTTAAGTTACACTACAATTTTAGAAACAGATTCTGCTCCCCATCATTTGGGCACAACTAACTCCAAAAGCAGCTCCATTCAGCAAGAATAAGGACATGTGATTCTGACATTTAGAAGGAAAAACTTTTGGGACCATGCACATCCTGGTGAGTTTGCAAAAATATCCACAAAATGGACCTCAGCCTGCTTAAGGCATTTATGTGTTACCATATAAAATATATAATATTAGAAAGAACAGGATTAACATTGCATTAATAGCACAGCATAACTCAAATCAGTCATTTCTTTTAAACACATCTCATGTAGAGTTCAGAAATGACTATAATCCAAGCCCTACCAGCTATGTGAATTTTTTTCTTTTAAGATGGTTCTTTTATAGGATAGTACCAGACATGTCAAAGAATAGAAAGTTCTGAAGATATTTATGAGCAGCCGCTCTCCTTCTGCTGTATTCCTACTTCTAACAAACGTGTTTTTGGTTTTTTTTTTTTTCCTGAACAACAAAGTTGTTTTCTCTTGGCACTGAAGAAAGTTGCTTAAAAAAATACTGTTATTAACAAATTTAAATTGACTGGCCATTTTGACAAAGTTGCACATATGCTGTTCCTATTGTAATGTAAAGCTAATGAGATTCCACGGGGAGATAAAAGCCATCCTAGCACTGCTAGAACACTAATAATGTTTCCCGAACAAAAAGGAAGCAATTTCTACCATAAGCAAGTGTTGATAAAGTGCTTCTAAAAAAAGATCAAAGTGGGTGTCAAATCTGAGGAAGAGGAGTAGGGAAATAATACCCCTTCCCAGGCCCCCAATCCAGACAAGAACACGTCAAGCAGCAAAGAGCTGGGCAAATCATAAACTGGCCAGTGCCCAGGAGCAAAGGAAGAATCAAATCCCCACAAGATAACAGAGATGATGAGGGAAAGCAAAAACCGGCCAAGATTTTAAAAGGGGGGGGGGGGGGAAAAAAAAAGGAGGAGGAAAAAAAGAAAAAAAAAGATCAATACCTAACTTTACTAATGGCAATACGATTTCACACCAAGCAAAGCAAAACAAACTGCATATGCTCCAGCTCGCTTAAGGGACACACTTTTTCTTCCAGCCAAGTTGGAATCACTTACTAATTTATTCTGGGTGCAGGATGACATTTTGTACATTTCAGGGTTTTATTTTATTAACTTCACTTTTATTGCTCTATCTTACCTACTGCTAAGTTATCGTTCACTTTCTAATTTCTCTACCTCTTTTTATATGAGAACATATTCAGAAGAGCACACATTGATTGGGCTAGCTGTTGCTCTGGATCTTGAAATAGATTTTCAAGAGATCTTGCAGAGAAACTCAATATTTCACAATTCATATATTGAAAAGCACTTGGAATTTCTGTCTGAAAAAAAGGCAAGACAAAGCAATCTCTTGAAGCACAATTCTGCTAAATAAAATAGCTATTGTTTAACTAAGCACTTTGAGACGGAGCAAAACAGACTTCAGTTACATGGAAAAAAAATAAATTCTGGCAAAGAGACTCAGTTTGAGCAAGAAAACTTCCCTTCCTGTTAACAGTTAATTATATTGCCCAAGTTGTTTGGGTTTTTTTCCTCCTTCTCACTTCCAAATTCAAGTTGACTATAACCATGTACTACTTAAATGTATCTCTGCTCCCTTGTCTCGGGCACTGTATACATCAGGAATACAAAACAGACTGATACTGGATCAAACCTAATCTTCACCATGACTTTGTGCAAATTAAATCCCACGTATTTGTCACTCTTGGCAAACAACCAGGCCCCAGCAAGCGAGCAGGGCTGTCTGGGTACTGGCCCACTGTGAGAAAACTACCTGCTGAGCCCACACCGCTGCTCCGCGCCTGAGTGGGGAGACATGGGCTCCTGACTTCCCTCTCACAGCCGACTGCTCAGCTTGTCTGCTCGGTAAAGTTATAAATAGCTCATGAGACCAACACCCAGAGATGAGGAGAAAACAAAATCCCTGTTATTTGTCTCAACTGAGCCAACATCAGTCACTTCTAGAGTATTTCTTTACCCGCTTGATAGTACTGCTCTGCTGAAATGTGCTTTCCAAAGGTGACACAACCAAAAAATGGCATTTATTGGGCCTTAATGACACTTGTTAGCCATAGAGCATTCCCAAAACTGAAAATTCATTTAAAAAAAAAAAAAAAAGGCATTGTACAATTCACAGGTTGAGAAAGCTGAACAAGTGCTTCCTCTAACTGAAATAAGAAGCACCAAAGACCTGTGGTATAGCTCCACCACAGATTAGGTGTGTTCCATCGATGTATGAAGCTATACCTCACATAAAAACTAAAACATAAAAACACAAACATCACACAACTGCATTATAGAAGCTGTCTCTCTCTTCTAGTATTTTATCTCACTGACAGTAAATATACTTTTCAAAAGTAGGTACAAAACTTCCTTTAAGAGTCATAACTTTCCTTGCCACTTACTTATTGGTTTATTCCCTCAAGTATGGCACTGACAACTCCATCTAATATAAAGGGATTCTCTAAATCCCCTGAAAGTTTTTTAATTTTTTTTTGAACCCTGCTAAGTTCATGGCCTTAACAGTAGGCTGTAGCAATGAGTTCTGAAGGATGATCACAGCACTGAAAGGAAAAAAAGGAAGTTATTTTATTAGTGTTTAGACCTCTTACAGCATGGAAAACTGCATGAGTGCCTTTGTTCATTTCCAAGGATTCCCATTACTCAATCTTCTCTCCAGGACCACGACTGAGTCTCTCTGGAGGGAACCTGGTGCACAGAAGCTGGTGCCCAAGAGGCGCTCGGAAGGATGATAAATGGTGCCTCTATGAACAGGCACCGATGGAACTCCGCAGAAACCCTTTACAAATCCTTCCCCACTCCCAGTTTAGTAAAGCACTAGCAGACTTTTCTGAAGTGTAGAATTTATCACTTGTTTTCAGAGCTCACAGTGTTTAAGTTTTTATTTTACTTGTTCTGCTTACTTGGACTGGGTCACTGAGATTTTATTTCATGTAAGGAGGTCTTTGAACAGAGGCAAGTACTGATCGTGCACAGGAGCAATCATGCAGGTGACCCTGGAACAGTCCATCTCCTCTCCTTGAACAGAGATCATCAATAGCCCAATATCTGTCTCATGCATGCATTCATCCTGCATGTGATTTTATTCTGAGATTACTGACAAGAATACATCTTCATACATTACAATACTTATGTGCCCTTGTGGTGGTGAAAATTGTGCTCCCGAGTCCCATCGCTTTGGGATCACACAGCCCACACACAGCTGGATAGGCACAAACAGCTTCTCAAACTTTAGGTTAAAATGTGCCTTGGGAAGAAGCATATCAAGCCCAAACAAAAACAGTTTGTGGCATGCTCAAACAGAGAGACCATTTTGGTGAAAACACAAATGGGACTCTGAGACCAGAATGAAATACATGGGTTTAAAGCCTACGCATGACTTAAAACAGCCAAGCCGATCATATTACACAGCAAAACCAGCTAATGCTGCTCTTAACTGAGCAGCTTCGTAAATGAAACAGTTAATATTTGACACCATCTCCCATTTCGATCCATTCATAGCAGTTCCACTATTCTATATTTCTGCCTCTTTTTTGAATGCAAAGTTATGAATATAGCACCATTCTCTACAATACATTTTGTTTTAATCTTCTGCACAATGACCTGGAATTATGCAGCCCTCACGCACACTCTTCTTCCCACCAAGATTTAAGCCCCACAGTATTTCCTTATTTTCTGTTTTGTTCCTCCTCTTGCACTAGCGGATCAAAAGATGCAAGGTGTTAAGATAAGGAGGTTTGAGATCAAAACAGTTGCCGCTCCTGTGGAGTTTAAATGTCAGACCAACATGGAAGTCTGAAAAACCTTTTCTTCACTCCTTGTGCTTTTGCCCTTTCAGTCTTCCCTCTCATATTTCCCAGCTCCATTCTCTGAATCTAACCCTGCTGGTGGATTCAATGCCTATAAAGCTTATTCACCCCAGGACCAGATTCAAGAAGTCTCCAGGGAACTCAGAAAATGACTGTACACTTTAACAGTAATGGGCCCTCCGGGAGCCGTCCCCATCAAATTATACACACGTGGGTATCCTGCCTAATAAGAAGGAGAGAGAAAAAGCTTGCTGACACAGCCAGCGTTTGCAAACAAAAAGTCAGGACAAATTTAGCTTTGTTTGACAGGGTTGGATTGAAGATCAGAGGTCTCTGGTCCTTAACCTAGAGAGTCATGCTGCAACCCTGTGAGAATTTGACAGGCCTGCAGCTACCATTGGCAGGTATCTTGTGAGCTCCAGATGTTGTTATATTATCATTGAAGACAAGAGTCGGAGAACTTGGTCCAGCCTTTAAAGAGAAACAGCCCTGCCCTTCAGAGGGATGACTGATTTTACAGAGTTAAAGGCAGTAGAGCTGAAAGGGCTACCCAGCCTCCTCGGCGGGAGCAGGTACTCATCTGTATTTTTCCTTCTCAGCACAGTACTTGCACATCACATTACTGGTGACTGACATGAGAAACATATTTCAAAAAATATTCAGACATGCTCCGACACATTTACTGATGATTTTTTTAATGGCATGAAAACATTTGTTCTGAAGATCCTGCAGTACAGATCCTGCACTAGTAACAGAGTATAATAGTTTCTCTAACACTATTTTATCTATTTCCTTCATTTTGCTACTGCTAAATCACTAGTCCTGGGTATTATAAATGGACACAAGTGCAGTTTCCGATAATAAAGAGAAAACCAAAAGAACAAAGAGTAAACCAAGCACAGCGCCACAGACAGAAAACTTACTACACTGAACTACAACATTTTCTGTCATCTGGTTGAAAACTTGACTTAGGTCCTAGCCTTAACTTCTGTAACCATCAGCTCAAGAGTACAGAATCTACTGATTGCGAAGTACTATCATCTTGCATTTTATCACATTTTTCACACAAGAGTCTGAGACCACTATGTAACCAATTCAGCAACAACTCCTGGGAAGTCAGAAGTATTACCCCAGCCTAAGGGATGCAGAAAACTGATCCAAAGGGAGGCTGAGTTGCCCAAGATAAGACAGTGACAGAGCTGGGAATAAAACGTATAAAACTACTATTAAATAAACCTGCAGACAGCTGTTCAACTGGTAACAGGCCACCTTTTCTCCTGCAGTCTTTTGTTTGTTTGCTTGTGTTTTTTTATAAACATCAATACATTTGCTATTATTTACCAAGAGAGAACTGGACAACAGGAATTCAATATTCAGGTTGTATCATATTATTTTAGAGAATCAGAATGAGAATAAAGATTCTTATTTATCCATAACACAGGCACCCAGGCAGCAGTAAGAAGGGCCCTTCCCATTTCCTCACTGACCTCTTGCACTTTTGGTCTGAAGGCCATTACCTGGACCTGAAGAAAAATTTATTTATGCTCCCCACGTCCTTAACTTGGACCCCTAAGCAAACCTGTATATTTACTGTTACCTTGTATATAGGCAATTAAAATTACATAATGAAACCTGCAAGATTTGTTATCATTTAGCAATATGATTTAACCCTTCCAAGTTATTCTAAACCAAAACATCCAGAAAGACCATCTTATGCCCAAATAAGCTTACAAAACGAACACACGGGGAAATTGAGACGATGCACTTAACTACAGAACCTCAAATGTACTCCATTGAAAAAGTTACTGAAAAGCACAGTGATAAGCAAGTTACTAAGAACTATGTTTTACTTCCTCCTATATTACCCTTCTTGACACTAAATATTTTTAAGGAGTGAGGGAAAAAAAAGAAAAAATAATTACTCCACTAATCTCTGAGGTAAAGAATTAACTGCAGAAAAATCTTGCTTTAATGCTAAGCAGAGAGGGAGAGCAAATAACTCCCCAAAAGCTGTCCTTTGATCTCTAGCAGGTTAATATCATAGGTCAAACGTCTTTCCTTCCAACTGCATCTGAAATCTCGGAAGGAAGATACACAAATACAGCCAATATGCCATACTTTTGACCCCTGCTTTTATGCCCTTTTGAGTCCCTGACCCCTATTTGTTACACAAACTACAAAAGTAGATGAAAGGAAGCTAGTGCACTAACTGGAGACTCAAGCTCCTTGAACTGTGGCTTGAAGGTAAGAAAACCGGAATTTACTCCCAGATCAATCTGAATTTACAGCATTTTGACAAGAGGCCTTCAAAGAGAAATCTTCTCTTCCCTGCCTGGAAAATAGCAAGATACAGATCTTTCCAAAATACACTTTCAGGTTCTTAGTAGTTTTATACTTATTGCTCCCATTCTCTCATTGGTCTTTTCTTACTTTCTGAAATGATATTCATTTCAGTAAGCTACTTCTTTTGCTTACACCATCATGGGAAGAGAGTCAGGTAAAGTAACATGATGGAAAAAACTTCCAAACTAATTTTGGAAAGTAATTTATTAAACTCAAGCCCTCAGGAGAGGGGGGCAGCCAAAACCAACAAAACAAAAACTAAATGAACCTGAAACAGTCCTTCCTCTCCCAAAAGATTTAAACTAAAGAGTGCCTGAAGATTCCTCATGAAATTTTAAGGCTAGAGTAGTGTAATCTCTGATTTCCTATTCCAAACCATGGACTGGAACTGTGATGGGAAATAAATCCAAATCAAGTAACAGCAGAAGTGATCTCCTTTCTACTCACAGTTTTCCATTATTAACAGATTATTGTTTGTTATTTGCAAGTTGTGATGACAAAGGAATAAATTCTGAATTCTTTTACATAAAGCCCTAGATATTTAAAATAAATTCCACATATTTCAATACGCATTATGTGGAGAGAAATGATGTAAGACTTACCTTCTGAAAAACCTGATAGTTGGATTTAGACCATATGTCAAGCTACAGTAGGGGAAAAAAAAAAAAAAGAGTTATATACTACCACACATAAAGAAGCTGCTTTATGGAGAAAAAGAAACTAAGCAGCTGTTCAAATTAAAAGAGCATGCAAACAGATCTACGGAGACATATTTCTCAGTTCACTACTTTCACCCATTGTCTTTACCTGTTGCAATCCAAGGAAGGGAATTAATGATAGATTTCCTCTGTATTGCAATGAAGAATGAACATAGTTTGTCACAATTTCAGTGAAAAAAATTACATATACAAGACCTGTTGAATTAACACATTCTCATTAAAAACAGCAAAATCTTCATTTGTATGGGGTTGTGGCTGATGTATGCAAATATACATCAGCTTCAGTCTGTTTCTAAAACGAGGGCGTTTTTACTAAGTTTATGCTTGCCTCGTGTCTGAGTGATTCAGTTACAAACGACACAAAGAACATTTAGCTGAATTAAACCAAAGCACTGGTCTACTGGGGCTAAATAAAACATCCCTTAGGAAACTGCATTTACATTTGCAGACAAAAATCACACTAGAAGAGATTTAAGGTTGAACATAACTAGACACATCCATGACTTAAATGTGTACTCAACTATATACAAACTAGAAGGACAAAATTTAAATAAGTTCTATTAGTGTCATGGTTTAACCCCAGCCAGCAATTAAGTACCACACAGCCACTCATTTCCTCCTCTCCCCCCTCCCTATGGGATGGGGAAGAAAATTAAAAAATTAAAAAAAAAAAAAAAAAAAAAAAAAAAAAATCATGGGTTAAGAACAATTTAATAACTAAAGTGTAATAAAATATAATAATAGTAAGGAAAATTGATACAATAAAACGAGATAGAAACCCAAGAAGAGACAAGTGATGCCCAAGGCAATTGTTCACCACTCACGGATTGATGCCCGAGCAGTGATCTGCCCCTCCCGGCCAACTCCCCCCAGTTTATATACTGAGCATGATGCTCTATGGTATCTATAAGGCCCACCAGTACCCTCGTGTACCAGGACTGGTACAGCCCTGTAAACCAAAAGGTAAGGCTGCCCTTGTTAAACAACCAAACAGCTCACGTTAAACAATTTCAACTGACGTGCTAATGTTCTTTTAGCCCAGCCAGGTGGAATATCTTGTACTCTGTCAAGGAAAAGCAGCAGGGAAAAACAAGAGGAACTTCCATCAATCTAAGACTTGCAAATCACTTTCTTTTTCCCTCCCCACAGATCCTACTGTATTCAACAATTCCATATACACAAAACTTGTCACAGGAAAGGTGTTTGATACAGCATTAACCTCAGGAATCTTAGTCTAGACAGAAGAAACATTTGAGTGAATTTACAAAGCAGTGCTTCGTAACAGGGTTGGACACACGTCTTCCCACAATGGGGGTTTATCTGCTTTACTGTAAGATACAGCTAATTATTTTAATTCCGTCTTATGTGTCCATAAGTCCTAGCTGAAATTACAAGTCTTTTAAGAAGCACAAAAAGTGTCTGAAATGAAAGACGACATATGAAGTGTGTGGAACATAAAAGAGGTGGGGGGAAGGAGGAGAGGGGGAAGGATGCTGAACCCAAGTAATGAACTCACGTTGCTAAAAATGGTCTGAGTACTAAAAGTTCCCATTCTTCTAAGAGTAACACTGTTAAGTGGCCCAGTTCTAAATAGTGCTAACAGAAGTTACTCTTGAATCCCCCAATCCTGTCTGGACAGGAGGTGATGTTAAAGACTCTCAAAATCACTTCAGGATAGATGTTGCGTGGCTTGGTACTGCTGACCTTGCCGTGGGACAAAAGGCAGCTGATGTCTCAATACCTTTTTCAGGTTAGATGAAGACAGAAGTACCCTCAGGCATGTAACTACAAGCCTTTTTACATTTACTGGCTCTTAGGGTGGGGATCAAGAACCTATGTGAACACCAACAGCACACATGTGCTAGAATCCACAAGCGGTGGTTTAGCCCAGACTTGGACCTGAGCTTGATTTACACTGTAATAACAGACCTCTGCCTACTGGGAAGGAAGCACTGAATTTCCATACTAGAAAAGTCTCCATTTGAAAAAGAAAATAAAATTAATGCGTATTTTTAAAAAGCTGTGTTCATGTAATTTAAAGCTTTCTTTGACTGCAGACAGAGTTGGAAAGTATATATGGTTTTGCTAATCTCCACTGATCAAACCAAGTATGTGATCTTCTCTAGTTAGACTCAAGATCTAAAAAAAGTCCACTTCAGATGCTGCATTAAGATGAGTCCAACAGGTTCTGAATGTTCATTAGTTGGTGTAAGACTGAAAAGCTGAAAAAGTAATGAATGTCTGTCTTACAGACATGATGTTATCCGAGTTAAAAAAAAGAAAAAAAAAAAAAGTAAAAGCTAGCAAACCCCCCAAACCACATGCATACATCCTAAATTGCTGCCCACCTTTCCCCCTGAAACAGAGGATTAAGGCAGAAGCGGATTAAAGAATGCATCGTTATAGGTCTATTATTCTTCAACTTTTCACTTTCAATCAAGATACACATTTGTAACTAAAAAACTGCTGAAAGCACAATTTCAGGGCATCCTCTGCATGTGAATTAAACTGGGGCTTTTTTTCCCCAATGCCCCACTCTCCCCACCCACCCTAGCATAAGTAACAAGAGGCCATTTTCTGAAGGTCATCTGAACGATTTCAAAGACGATAACAAATCAGAATGTTCCCTGCATCTAATATCAAACAAGTCCGGTGCCAACACTTATTAGAGAAATCGGATTCAACCCTCCCCTCACCCAAACACACACACATCCAGCTTTGAAGTGGAAAGAATGCAGGGATCAGAAATTACCCGAGAGACAGCTCTGCCTGTCTTTGAAGCTTTCCTTTGATACTACTATTTCTTTTCCTCTCTTATGCTAGGAGGCTAAAAGCTGCCTTTTCTTATTGATATGGGGTAATTAATGAAGCCATAGCATTAACATAACCCAAGTTCCTTAACATGATAATTCAACAGAGACACATTTCTTTAGTTAAGTCTAACAGATGCAAAAATAGGAATCCGGCTAGGCAGCAGTGTTAAGTACCCAGTCTAAATACACCCTGTCAAGGTGGTTCTTGGTCTCTGCATCCAAAGAAAAGCATGATATTATTATACCAAAAAATCCCAATACGTTTTTATTTTTATTGGCAGACTAGGGCCACTAATGGCTCAGCTGACAATAAGCCTGCCCTGGAAGGGTGAGCTGCACTGCTTCATTTATTCAGGAATCAGGACAACACTAGTAATTAATTGCTATCCATGGTTAAATTCCAGTGCACAGTAAGTATGTCAGAGTTTGAAATTAAGGGTGGCACAGTGCCATCACTAAAACCATGGGGCTAATTAAAATGCATCAGCATGTGGTGGATGCGATGGGTTAGTACAGTAAGCTGCAGAGCGATCAGCGTCCCGAACCCACGACATGACAGAGGCTGCAGAACTCACCTATTGTTTTCACCAAGTGTCACCAAAAATGTCTAAGTTATGCAGCTGGCAATCCGGCAAAGCACATTCTGCAGGGTTTGTGAATAATTCACAAGAGAAGTACATGAAGCACTTTAAAGAAATGCAATGATTCTTGATCCGTATAAGCAAAGCTTGGAAATAAAACACTAGAACGTAGTGTCTTATTTTACTCACTGCAAGCTTAAGGCTTCTGGGTTTTTTCACCTTAATTTTGAAAGTATTTAAATCTGTGAGAGGGAGTACCAAATTTAAGTAGACTCCAGTACAGTGGCAACCACCTGAAGCTTTCATGTAAGTACCTGTCACCCTACACAGTACAAGGTGCAAGGTAAAGCAACCTGGATAATGCAGTGTCAGCTTTCCTGTGTAACTGTGAGCACGCCACCATGTACAGTTCCACAACTATGAGAAACGCCCATTATTTGTCTTCTTCTAGACTTGCCTGACTAATGGACCAGAAGACTATCAACACCTCTGCTGTTTGCACTTATCTTGTCTCTTTTCCTTCCCAGTCATGCAAAATTTGACTGAACAGTTGTACTTTCCGAGATAAATGATGACTTTCCTGATCTGCAAGCAAATTGTTGGCCTCTTCTGTGCACAGTCCATTTTTCACTTATTGTGTGATCATTCAGTCTCCCAATGGCCATTTCTTTTGTTCAATATATTTTGTTGCCCCAAATCCCACTCTACTTAAAACAAGCCCCCACTGAATTTTTGTTACCTAAAGGACCTTTTGACTTACACAGTTAGGAGGGTGACCCAACAGACCCTCATTTGACTACTTAGGTGTAGATAAGCACAACTTATCTGGTGTCCCTTTGTTAACACAGCTTACAGAAAATACAGAAGCTTCTAAATTGCCATATTGTACAATACCACCTAGTTAATCTTATTGCTGCTGTTTACAAATATTACATGTTTCCTAGGAATACATAAGCTAACCTCCAAATCACTAGTTACTGTGTAAACTGCTCACTGGAAAAACAATCATCTCCTACTGTGATCCTGAGGGTTCTCTGTATTTTTGTTATTTAATAAAGATGGGGATTGCTGATTCCCTTTTTCATACTCTTCTGCATCTCTTCTGAACACTAGTGCATTTTGCCCTCTATCAGGCTAGAAACTGAGAAGCTAGAATAATATGGTGAAACCTCACTGGAGTACTTTCCCAACAGCATCTGTTGTGACAAGGAAGGAATTGGAATGGACTATGTTTGCAATTGACTGTAATCGCTCATTCCCAGCAGGCACAATAACTAAAGCGAATCATTGCAAGAACACAATCTTATTCTTATTCTCCAATTACCAGTGTAGTTAATTAGTGAAAAAGAGGGAGCTCACTGTTTGTCAATATGTGCTCCAGTTGGCAAAACTAGCAAGCTACGCATTTATTCAATCTTCCAAGCCAAATTTACTCATGATTTAAGTGGCTGCAACTCCAATTCTACTTAAGTCAAATGAAATGTTCCTATTTATACCTGAAGTGCAGACCTTCAGGTTTGTGAAAGCCCCGGGATGGCCCAATGGAATATCAAACTGCCACGTAAAGGTCACAGGTTCATGAAGCCTCGTGGGAGCAGTCATATAACCTAGCTTTAGACACAGAACGCTAAATTGGAAGCAAAGAGACTCCCCCCTGCAGACTGGCTTAAAGCAAGAAAACAAGCCAGGTGTTCTCACTGATGCTCTCGAGAAGCTGAACTGCTCCCTGCTGACAGCAGACAAAGGTTAGTGCCCCATGCCCAAAGCTGGCCTCGGTGAGTCCCGCTCTCCCCCTCGCAGCAAACGATGACAGAGGAATGGTATACAGCTCTCAAGAGAGTTAACCTTGAGCTAAACAGAAGCCCAGCGCCAGATGCTGAGTTTCAGAAAGGAACTCTTTCACTTGGCTTTTCAGCATATATAGCATTATTATATTTCAAGGGAGCTTCAAAGGAAACTGGATTAATCAGAGAAAATGAGCACACCCAAATGAAGTGTGACACAGGAATCCATCAAGCACTGTCAGTGTTCTTTAGGCAGACTATCATTTCACTCCCAAGCAGAACTTGGGGTGAAGAGGGGCTGGTGCTGTAAGTCTGTATTTATATGCTAATATACAGGGAGTATAGTGCAGCTGCTTCTGAGGCAAAGTGGTATTTAAACCTGCATATTTGAATAATGCAAATCAAAATCAGGCAATTTTTATTTTACTACTTCTTAGGCCAATTCTCCGCCCTTCGAGTGAGAGTCTCTCACCTGGGAAATACAGCTGTACTATTTCCTTCAGCAGATCAGCTCCTGGCCTTTTCTAGAGAACAGAGGTTCAGACTCAGAGCTGCTGAACTCTGGGTCAGTACACAACGTGCTTCTGTGTGCTAAAACAAGTTACCACTTTTGAAAGGGAAAAAAGTCTCACCTCATTATAACATGGCCTATGGGTGCCAAGCACTCATCTTGATATAATGAACTTATTATTTTAATAGGCTTCATAATCAGAAGAGAAAGCTCCAGAGAGAAATTGTGAAACATGGAGGTATTTAGTACTGTTACTGGCAAAGGAGTGTCCTGGCGGATGTCTCAGTAAGAGACCATTCCACCCTGAAAAGAGAAGCAAGCTGAGCTGAAGGCCGTCAGGTCCCATTAACATCTTCTGATGCGCTAAAAAGAACCATATGCAATATGTGCAGTCAGACAAAATTTGAGGGTTCAAGCAGGGCGAATTGTTCACAAACCAAATCACTTGTGCAAGCAGGTAACACTTGCTTTATTAGCTGCTGTTCAAGATGTGCTATTACTGACAAGCAAATTATTGAGGACTACCTACCAATGATTCGCACAGTTGCGTTTATCAAGTTGAGCACAAAACTAGCCCAAGATTTCCCAATGGCTCTCAGAAAACAGAAAACTGAACCTTGGGCTATTGATGTGCTGGTACACTGAAAAAATGTTTTCTCAGTAGACACTGTTAACGAGGCAACTGGGGTCTAAGGTGATGAATTAGAAATTCAAGCAAGGGCTTTAGAGCTTAGAAAGTCAGACATTTGGGTATGAAAAATCCAAGCAAAGCATGATAAATTTAAACCTGAGCATTTTGCAAAACATTCACAGAGACTTTTGACAGTTTTATATTTCCAGCATACCCGTGATGGGATTCCTGTTCTCTGTCATTTAAATACCAGGTAAAAATAAAATTTGATGTTGCTGCATATACAATAACTTACCTTGCCATCTTCAGTATAGACATTTTCATTATACCCTTTTACTATTGTCCGGTCAATGAAGAGGCTCCGCATCACCACTATCACTTTTAACACTTTTCCTAAGGTAACCTGTGAAGAACGAGACAAGGACAAAAACAAGCTGAAGGAGAGTCGATGGTGTCTGAATTCACAAGGCCATCAAGTTAACAGCTTAAGTTGATGCAATTTCAGTTTTCAATATTTGATAGACAGACCAAAATAAAAGATCTAAAACCACTGTGTGTGTTATGAGGAAGAGATAGACTATAAAGTGCAGAACAAACAAACATTCATTTGCAACTGAAAATGTATGAATTCACAGGATTCCCTTGTGTAGGCATGACACTGCCAAGCAACTCTCTCAATTTTATTAACACCACAACTCAATAACTTGTCAAAAACAATGAGCAAATGTGATTATTTCCAATGTATTTGATATTCTCTGGTATAAGTCCACTTAGAGAAAAATAATTTGAAAAAAGAATCAGACTCTTATAATGCTAGCTTTTGAAAGCATGCCATGAGTTTAATGGAAAACATTTTAGGTCCAATAAAACCGTAAAGTTATTTAAAAGAGAACTACAGCTAAAACGTAAAAATGTTACATTTTCAAAGGTTTAATTTTCTTCTGTGAAAGCAGTAAAGTGTAAAGAATAAAACTAGTATCATGGAAAATATATAGGGTCAGAGTACAACAACAGAAATAAGCCTAAATTATATTATTGACAAAAATGCAATAATGAAGGCATTTTAATCTAAAAATCAATTTACATTTCAAAGATGAACTTACACTTCAATATTGTTAAGATGTGTGTCTAACAATAATTCTGTCTTTGTGTGGTTATACAGAGATTATTACGGAGTTTTTCCTCACCCACAAAAGCATAAAAATGAGATAAAAAAGAAACAATTAGTTCATTTTAATATTTCCCAACCAGCAGCAGCTCATCTTCCCTTGTCTGTGTTCCAACATTTTGTCCAGTGCAGATTAACACAAGCTAGAACAATTGTGTTTTTACTGCTAACCTCAGCAGACAAATCCACACCCAAAGCAATCACTCAATATGCATCTTTATTGATTTGTTACATGTTTTTTCCTTTTTAACTCCTGATAATGACTCCTACTTACCACCTTGTTTCAACATAAGTAACCTAAACCTGATGCTGACAAACTAAGAGACTAACAGGCAAATCAACTCTTAAGTGCCAAGATGCTTTTTCCCCCCAGTGAGGAAGGTATTATCTGGCACAGACTCCATCTCAAAGCTGATGCAAGGACCATGCTGCTTAAGGAGGGTTAGAGGGGAGGAAAAGGTGGTAGGAATGGGATGACAATACAGGACTTTGCAGAACAGTTGCCCAAACTACTCCAAATGCTGCTTATTATATCACTATATAGCAGGACAGAGTTACAAATCCTGAAAAGAACTGCTGACAATTCTTTGGCATGGGACATGGAGAAAGCAACTCTAGGAGAGAAGCGCCTAAACAACAGGGAAGAACAAGTTGACAGCAAGAGAGGACAGGGAAACAAGAAGGGGAAAAAAAAAAAGAGTCAATGACAGACTTCAAGAAGACAGGCTGCTGGGCATAATTTTGCAAGAACACAAAGAGAAAAAGCAGGTCAGAAGAATGGGTAAATTTTTGAAGAAAAATGTTACAGGCCAAAGGAGGGTAATTAATTTCAAGGCCTGAGCTGCACATACCATGAACAGCTTTTTCTGGTTCCTACCTCTTACAATAGATTGTGATTTTGTGAATGTGTATGGACATGCACAGTGTTCTCAGGTAGCCACATCATGATGTCAGGTACTGCAAATCTGGGTCTAAATATAGTATCTTGCTGTAATAAGACCTAGTTGGTCTGCAAATAAAATAATCTGGCAGAGTTATTTCAGCACTTACTACTGTATCAACGAAGTTATCACACACAGTCATGACCCAGAGGTGCCTTGACCTATAATGCTGATCAGCCACTGGAATCAGAAAGACAGTTTTGTCATAACTGCTAAGATGAGGAAATGGAGTGACTTTGAAAAAAAGTTGTCAGCACATTTAGAGTTAAGTTTTTTATTTATTTCTCTACCTTAGTAAGACTGGCACTTTGCTAGGATACAGGTCTACTGAGAGAACTGACTCTCATAACTTCACACTAGGCATCAACCATATACAGTAAAATTAAAAGGAGGAAAAGACATTTTAGACAAAAAGAAAAAAACCCTCTTAATGGAAGAGCAAAAGGCTGCCCTACAAACTCCCAGATTCAGCTTTATGTATAATATTTTCTATCTCCATCGCCTTCACACACTTTAGTGGATGCTCACTTCTTTCCTCTTCCCTTACGTTCTGCATTCATGGTATTTCACATTGCTGCCAGGTAGAAAAAAAATTCGATGAAGTTGATATGAAGTCTGTGTGGGATGTTCCTGAAAATCCTCCGTGAACAGTAGAACATAACAAGCTCAAAAATCCAATGTTTGGCACTCCAGCTTGCTTGAATATACTTACTGCTGGCCTCAAACCTCCCCACAAGATTTACCTGCACAAACGCTTTCCAAATGCTTCTGCATTAGCTCACTGCCTTTTCCCAGGTTGTCTGTTTTCATACCCTTCCAATTATTCACTCCACACTTTCAGAATTCATCACAGCTACCCAGATCCCAGCTATCATCCGTCATGCGATACTGAAAGGTCAGATTCTGCAGACTGGTCCGGGACGGCAGCCTTGATCACCCACTTGCTTGAATGTCGAACAAGCAGGGTTACACTGTCTCCCACACGTGTAAGGAGCTGTGCAAACCCATCCTTAGATGGGTACCTAAGATTGTGAGCTCCCCGCAGAAGGCACCACTGTTGCGACCTCAATTTATTATAGACAGTGGTTTGTGCAAATGGGTCTTCTCCAGGAGTATGGGCACGCAGGCATCGTGGTAATACAAATGAACGATAGAATAGACTGCAACTTTGGCTGGGTTACTGCTGGATTGTCTGAATTAACTCTTTAGAGTGCTCTGGCACCAAAATAGAAAACTTTCCTATTTTGTGCCGCTGTTGTTTTGAGATGGGATTCCTGTAGGTTTTGTACTGGCTGGAAGAGAGATTGGGACTTCCAGATTATTTCTGTAGGACTATATCATTAGTTAAGTCTGACAGAAGCAGAATTTTTGTAAAACTATGTGTAGCTCAGAGAAATTATAGTTCATCATTTTAACAGCATTGAAAGAATGAGGCTAGTAGTACAAAGAATGAACAACAGCCTGTCACTAGGCTGGAGGATGCTGTTAGATTTGGAAGACAAAAGTGTGCTCCACAGCTCTGTTCAGGGTAAAGCACTTTCCATAATATGCACAATAAATGGGATACCTTTTATTTTTCCCTCTAATAATGAAGACTTGTAACTCTTTCCAGAACTTAATGTTTTTGTTAACTTCAACTATATTTTACAAATCATGTTTTCCAGCAAACCCTTTTCTTCCAATGCCTGCTCAACTTAGCTAACTGGAGTCCATGTTCAGAAAAGATCTATGTATGGGAACATAATTTACACCTATAGTCTTACAACTGTGTCCCTGCAGATCACCTGAATGAAGGTAATAAAAAACTAATGGCTCTGGTAAAAAAGTAATTTGATAGTTCTACTCTAAGCTGCAGTAGTACAGGTCTCTCCTTATGGAGGTCACTCACCCAGATGGACCCTTTTTAATGGGCACTGAAATGTCCCTGCATTTCCACAGATACCAACTGCAAGAAACTTCTTTCATTATACTGAAAAGATACCTTTCAATTGTGACAAAAAGGCAACAATTTCCTTTCTAAGCCAAGTTTTCCTATTAAATTTCAACAACTTCTGTCGATATCCTGTTAAGACAGCACTTGGCTTTTTAATATTTTGCCTGAAGGATATATGCCAACTCGTCCTTGATGTAGAAAATTTTAATTCAAATCAATACATGTACAAGGTCACTTTAAAATTCAATTAATATGAATGAAAAAATATGCCTCACAGTTCTGTGAGCTGAAAATGGAACAGTTGCAAGTTAAATACTTCTGTAGCTTCTGTTTTGGTCTGTGTAATAACAATGTACTTCTAACTTCCTTTTAACTAAAGTATACTAAATTCAGACACTTAAGTTATTCATAAATCCCCTGCTTCCTAAAATGGCAAGCTCCAGAAGAAGGTAGGACAGGCAGCTGATTGAAATCTGCAATATTATGCAGCTTTTCTGACAAAGATATATAAAATAAAAATCTTCTTGAAATATCCCAGTTTTAAAAATATTTTGTCTATCACCAAGATAATTCTCAAAGAGCATATGACAGACACTGTATGCCAAGAAAGGGGGAGGGGGAAACAGAGTAATCAGTGAGAATGGCTTAGATAATTTCTTGTAAGACTGCTAAAAAAGTTCCCATTTAACATCACATATCTTTGAGAAAAAAAAAAAAAAAAAAAAAAACAAAATGAAAAGAATCAAAAATTAATTTACCGTGCCAGAATTCTGCCTGGAGGAAACAGCTTGAAACCCCTCCCCCCTTTAATTTTGCATCCTTACTTTACCACATAAAAAGCCCTTTTATAAAGAATTTTTAAAAAGGCATTAACAAACATTCTTTCTTCAGATTTATTTAGAAGTTTGATATCAGGAAAGTGTATTCTGCCAACACCAAGCTCCAACACTTTGCAAAAAATTCCCAAAGCTCCAGATTTCCTCTCAGCATCCCAGGGAATTTGCTGCTGATTTGAGCTGCAGATGCTCTGCAATGCAGAGCTAAAAGATAGAAAACATTAGTTTCAGTTAACAAGGGTACCTCCCTGCTTGTATAAAAGGGAGCACAAGTTTGTATGCGTTTTTTATTCACCTTCAAAAACAACAAGGCAACATCAAACCAGAGATGTAACCAAGCTGTACATTATTTCCAGCAAAAGGCCAGACACCTGCTCCTTGCCATATAGCCAGCCATAAGCTTGTCCTCCCACTCGTGTATCTTACTAATCAGTGCAACGCCTGGAAATCACATTTATATATACTGAAAAACAAGGTTTTATATTAAAAATAAAGTTTAAAAAAATCCCACCCAGACTTTCAACTATATTTTTTTTTTTTTTTTCCCCTCCTGTGTCTCATCTGCTGCTGGTATGAATGCTACGTTTTCCCTCACATGCTCATTATTCTTTAATGATGTCTATTTGTAAATAGCAAGATAGGATGCAATTAAGCCATTAGAGTCTAAATAAACAAACATACTAATTAGGTTCTTTACAAGGATTTCTTTTTTTATGTAAGGGCTGGAATTTACCTTTCATTAGTCTAACCTAATTGCAATAGTGCATGATAAAAAGTCAACATAAATGAAGGACTTTAAATGATTGCACCATATTAGGGATGAGCTGGTGATCCTCTCCCTCGGTAACATGGCATATTCTCTTCATAAGCTGAACAAACTGGCAGAGAAGATTGTTCTATGGTTAAAAGACAGATTTTGCCAGTGGCCAGTCACACTTACGGAAGGGTCACAACTAGTCCAGCACCGCTAGATGATGAAATGGATTCTGTCTCCTTTTCCATTCTAAATTACAGCACACCAAGAATTTTACAGGGATGAAAACAATGTCAGATTTTACAGGGATGAAAACAATGTCAGATCTTGCAGAATATAAACCAACACAGAGCTGCGACCTTCAGGACTGGATAGTAACCCTGGGGAACAGAAACCTTGGGGAGGGAGCAAAGCTGAGGAAATTTCTCACAGGTTTATCTCTACTTTTTCTACTCTTGTTCATTTCCCATCAAAAGACTTTTCCTCATCTTCCTCATTTTTCTATTAGACAAGCAGAGAATAATTTACAATTTATTTGCCATCCCCTGCTCACATACCTTGTTGATTCATGACATTCTTCCACGTGACCTCAAATGCTGACTTGATGCTCTTTAAGAGACAAACTGCGAAGCAGTCACAACAGTCCCACTATCAACTCAGAAGCAATTCCTCAACATCCAGCTCACATAAGAGGTCCTCAAGCATCCCAGTAGTTCTGTCAAACATCAAAGCCTGGCTAGTGTCTTGAAGAAAGTAAATCCCTAAATTGATATTCATCCTAAATGCCTAAAATGAGGTGTCTGAGCCACCAAATGTGAACATAAGATCTCTATCCCTACCATGAACCTTTACCCAGCGCCTACTGCTCACTGATTTCCTAATGAACCACCAGACTGGTAAGGAGGAATGCTTACACTGCTACGCATTTTGGAGAAAAGAGATTGTTTTGAAAAATAACAGCATTAAATTGTTTCCGATCAGTATGACATCAATACTGATTTTAGCACTTAGCACATTTCCCCCCCTTCCTCCAAGTTCTCCAACATCAGGGTCTCTTGAACAAGAAGTGAGTTTGGTGTCTTTTCTTAATGGACAGATAATAAATTTCAAATCGATTTTCCCAACAGAAAATAACAACGATTTTATGTAAAACACTGATAAACAAAAAAGAGACACAAGAAATTATTCCATTTCACTGAACAGATGTCTAGCCTATTTGAAATTAATACAGCCCACTTCCATACAATCAAACTGTTTAAAATGCTTGGAACAAGATTTGAAAGTTCAAATGCAAATATCTCTGATTTTTATAGAGAATGAATAAAACTGTACAAAAACATGTTTCATATTTTTATATAAAAGATCTATTAAAATCTAGTCATCGATATAAATTTATAAAATTAATTTATCATAAAAAATTGTAAAATAACATGAAAAGACGAAATCATGATTTCTGCCATAAGCTTTGGTTTGGCAGAAACAATTTGATTCTTCAAATTAGAAGTTACTTATACTTACCACTATGCTTTAGAAACAGCTCAAATTACAGAAAACTATTCAGTTATCTGTGAAAATATTTACCCAGTGTTTGTAACTCCTATAAGTAGTGCTTTTACATAGCTCTACAAACACTGGGGCTACAAACAATTTTAAAGAAAAAGTAGTTCACAGATGAAGACAAGAAAATAAGTTTCTGCATCTGACTAAGACTGGCTAGGTACAGAACTCTAAGGAAGTTGTATCTGTCAACTGGAAAAGTGGGGCTGATGTTCACTGTTTTCTAAGATATTTCAGATATTAATGAATGAATGAATTGTACACAGAAATTATTTCACACAAAAAAATATTCTGAATTTTGAGAATGGAAACAAGGTGTGTGAAACAATCATAATAATCACACCATCAAATAATTTTTTTTAGAAAAAATGATGTATATCTAGGAATACAACTAATCATTGGAAAAAAAAAATCTATGTATTTTTCATTAAGTAAAAATCAGTTCATGATTTCTTAACACACAAGATGAAGTTTATCGATTTACAGTTCCTGGCGTTTGACCAACAAAAATCTCACAAAAACCGTAAGGAGTTTGCAGTTCCCTCTGTTGATGCTGGAAATTAATTTTGCATAACACTGTTATTAAAGCTGATATAATTCTGTGTTTAGTCCTTTTTATGCATAGTGTGATTAAAAGATTAATTGAAAAATCACTAGTGAAGATTGGGATTAAAGAGCACCTTGAAATGCCGTGATAAACTGTTTTTAAAATTAGTTAAGGATTTCACACAGCATTGAAAGGGTTCAATTATTTATGTGTTCGGTCTCTATAGCATAAATCCAGACTAATGAGGTACAATTGCTGTGTATGTATCTAAAGCATAAAAAAACCCTCCTTACTGTCTGGAGGAAGCAGTAACCTCAAAGGACTAGAAGGCAGCAATCTTTCAAGACAGAGCATTCATCCTGTCGGGAATAGTTTATTTTTCTTTTTGCTTAAAGTTCTCAGCTTATGTGAAAACTGTATCCTGCTTAGGAAGAACCCATCTTAACACAAAGGTTACTTGCCAGAAGAGTCAGACCAGCAGGCTCACGTGGCTGATAATTATTCCTCTTGAAACACTGGATGAACCTTAAACCATGGAAGTTCCACCTCTACAGCTAAGGACATAAATTGATTTCCATGTGCACATAAAGTTGTAAAGTGTGGGGCTGAAATTTTCTGTATTAGGTCTTTTTTCCCTAAAGATGATTTATTTGCCTAAGTCTCCAGCTATTCTGAAGTTTCAAAGAATCTCACAGGCCCTCCCTACCTCATCTTCCTCATCTCCTTCCAATCATATACATTCTTTAAGGATGTACACTGCTTACCGGTGCCTCTGAAGATGAATATGTGGATTTTTGGTAAATGCAATGATTGTGTTTAAAGATGTTTTAATATAACAACCAGACCTTGGCATCAAAGACCTTCAAAAGCAATGGCATGTATGATATGAGCAGTCCAAGGATGAAAATGGTGGAGGTTACAGTTAGTTAATTAACTCGGGACAAAGAGTATGGTTGTAAAATATTTTTAAATAAAAGAAGCATTATCTGAATCCTTTGGTATTGTGGTAAATCACGCTGCTGTAAGGGAGCAACTCCAAATCTAACCTGGGATAAGTTCAGAGTGAGAAATCACAAGTACTGAAGAAACCTCCCTTCTTCTGGGGGAGGTGCTCTTCACACTGCCCATCCTGCAGCACCTTTCACTGAATGATTTGTAGCTGAAAACAGCAAAAGCTTTTGTAGCAGTCAGGGCCAGATGGAAAGTGCCATATTGGCAACATCAACTGAGACAGATGGGAAAGAGGGAAAACCTGCCTAAAAGAAAAAATGATAAACCCATCACACAATCACATACAAAAATACTTTAAAAACAATCTTTCTGATCTCTGATCCAAAGAAAAAATGCAGACCACTGGTTCAATACAGGGCTGCTATCCTGTAGCAACAATAACGTCCTTGATTTAGAGAGCAACTGCAACAAGGAATTCATTAAATTACTGCTTGTAAAAGGGGCTTCTTTTACAGTAACCACCCTTCCACCCTACCATATTCCTTAGCAGTCATACCCAAGGCAATTTATCTAATTTCCTAATTGTCCCTGAATCTTGAAAAGCATCATCTATTTTCTGACCTTAAAAAGCCATTAGAAGTGGAAGGTACTTATCTATATGCAAAGAGGGGCTCTAAGAGAACGGAAAGGGTTTCAAAGTAAGGAAGTAAACCCAGACATTCTTGTAAAGCAAAATAGTTAAATATAAGATTTAAGAAGAAATGGAAAAGCTTCCAAGACTTGTATCTTGTTAAGACTGCACTGATGAATTCAATTCTTTTCTGGAATATATTGTTCCACTTGGAGAATACAACAATTACAGATTAAATGTTTTAATGCCAGCTGTTTATTTTAACCTCTGACTCAGTTAATCTCTTGCAAATTTGGGGCTGTTCAAAGAAAGTTAATAATGGGATGTTAGACAGCTGAATAATTAAAACTAAATATAATCATAGCTATACTTAATATAGAGAAATTAACAGAACCTTTGAAAAATACAGGCAAAAATCTAACCATAACAGTGTTTTAAACTCAACAAACTCTAGCAACCCTAACATTGACTTATATTGACTCAACAATTTTGTTTTGACAAAGTATCTGATTTTCAGATTCATTTTACCAATTGTTGGGAAACAAGAAGTTTACTACACAAAGGCCTTTGCCTTTTGTAATAGCCTATGTGAGAAAGCAAAAAATAAGCAGAAGTGCCATGAGAAATCTGAGATGGAAAAGACTGACCTGGTCTCAGTTCTTCACCTGTGTGTAGAGAACATTTTTTACTTTTATTTAAAATTTGGCAAGAGACGTGACTTCTGCCCTTTACCCTACTAGAGGAAAATCAGCATCCAACTGCCACACTACAGACCCCACTTCCACATTTCTGTCTTAAAGTAAAAGCTTTAAAGACTTTTCTTTCTATAAGCACAACAGCTGCCTGTGAAAATTGATGTGAACAATAGGTTCTTCTAGAACGAAATCTTGCTTGGTCAGGCAGAAGTAAGTCGAATGTATTGGACTTGTTTATCTCTAATCCAGACTTTACTGCTCATTTACTTCAAAGGCAAATTCTTGACTTCATCATATAACAGAAATTCACTGACCCAAGAACAATTTGAACAAATTTAAATCATATTGGTTTCCTCCTCCTTTTCTTCCTCCCACCACTCTTTTCCTTCTTAATTATCATGATTAAGACTCACTCATTTCCAAGACTGCTGAAAAACACAGCTAATATTTGAGTTTGCACTCATATTTCTACAGTCACATTTAACAAGAAAAAGTAAAAGATTTTTCATTTAAAGGTGAAATTCTTTTTACCACTCATTTGCCTAAGAGCAAGGAAGATCCTACACTGCTGTGACAAATGAAGAATAGTATGTTCCTGAAAAAAAATTTATCGTTAATAACCTGCGTATTAGGAACGCTAATTCAATCCATTAAAAAAAAAAATTCATCTCAAGGGATTAAACTATCCAACTTACCAGAAGCATTGCAGAGGTTCCATTTGGCCGGGATAGCTGGATAGACATTTCAGGGAACATCCTGTCAATCCGATTGATCACATCATCAACGTATCTACCAAACAAAGCACAACAGAATCAACACACACGGTTGTCGTCACAGACTCGGATTATTACTCCTTTTTAACAATGGCCACCGAACTCTCCTAAAATTAATTTCTCTTTGATACCTGCATATTCTTCAAAAATGCATGCAAGTGTAATCTAAAAAGTCATCAATAAGAGGAAAAAAACCAAAGCCCTATGTAAGTTGTTTTGAAAATTAATTACTCTGCCCTTAAAAACATTCACTCAATTTTTAGTCCAAATCTATCAGTGTCAAACTCCTGCCATTGTATTTTTATACTTTTCCCTCAGGTGGTTGAAAGATACATTATAAAAAATAGTCTTCCAGTGTAGGTATTCATATGATGTCACCTCCTTACTCTTTCTTTGATAAACTAATAGATAGAGGTTTTATTAAAGTCTTCAGACAATTCTTAGGGGGGAGATTTCTGAATCTTTCCCATTTATTTCATACACCGGTGACTCTGAAATTGGCTAGTACATTCCAGGAGTTTCTCTGGGGTGATCAAACACAAAAGTAAAGTAACATCCTTTCTGCTGTGTGTAATCCCTCTGCTTATGCAGGCCAAAGTGAACCTGCATACAGTTGTCTAGGTTCCCTGGTACCGTATTAAGAGCTGACATCCTTTAACAGTGAAAACTTCCTTTCAGAGACCTTGTTCCCCAAGACAACGCATCGCCGCATCCCATGGGCATGTCTCACATCCTTCAGGCATTCCTCTGGACACATTAAAATGTACAGTAGGTGCTTTAGCAGAGTTTCCGTGACAGTCTATATCATCTGTACATTAATCTGTCCTCTGGTACTACTTTCAGTTCTCCTGAAGTACACAGGAGGGAGGGCCACTACTGCCTCGTTATCATATGCATCTACAAGCTCTGCAACTTGGTCAGTTCCATGAATGAATTTATTGATAAAACTGTTTTCATACTAGCCCACGTATGTGCTCTGAAAAAAAAGATTCTGGAAAAATTGGTTGCCTCAGATTAACAGTAAAACTGAAAAACCTAATTATTTCCTTTTAATCTGCTTAAATAAAGGCAAAAAATGTTGAATTCTTGCTCTTCAAAGTTATTAACTTTTAATGTTAGTTCCTAAAATCTCGCCAAAAAAACAGTAAGGTGCTATGCTCCAATTGCTATTTTGCAAGGAATTAAAAGTCATCAGAAAAAAAATAAAATCAGGAAAGGTACACTTACACAGCTGGTAAAGTCAGTCCACTTTTAAAAGAATGGAATTAGTTATGACAATTTTGCATAAAAATCTTAATCCACACTTCTCGTGCAGAAAAAAGTTTCCCCATTCACTTGAATGACTCATTAACAGCTTGCTTGCTGATAAGCAAAGTCAAAACATCCATAAGCCAAGAACTTCCTTAGCACGGTGAAAGAGGAGATGCGTAAGACAGTGCTTCAGGACGAGTAAACTACACGCTGACAGTACGCACCTAACTAATTTTACACATTACTGAATCCCGTAATTTTTATACAGCATAAGAGTTTGTACTGTTTCGTAAATGCAATTACTCCAGGCTCCACAAATAAATTCAGCTATCGCTTGTGCGTGGCTAGAGATGACTGATTCTGAAAGAGGTAAGGAGAGATTCTGTGTTTCTTGATTAGTATGTAGTTAGGAACGTGTCTTACAGCCTTACACGCTATGATGAAGATTATTGCATAACTTAAGTTTTCTATTCTTCTAAACTTTGGGCAACAGTAAGTTAAAGCCAAACAAAATATGAAGGTGCATGAAACAAGACACTGACACAATCTTTATGCATTAAGGAAGGAAAATTCAAGTAATTTTAGATCATATAACCAACAGCTGTACCTGGGCATTTAATCTGCTTAGGTCCTTCTGCAAAATCCCACTGGACATGTACCTGTCTCTTA